>NW_007360987.1:442268-675689 GCF_000409485.1 Glarea lozoyensis ATCC 20868
GTTGACCTCATGGCGCCAACATTCGTTCGTTTGTTGCATTTCGCACAAACTTGATGCCTCATTTCAGGTTTCAAGGCCTTCGAATTCAACAAAATGTATGTCACAAGACGTCTAGCTACTTCGCTGTTCGTCCACGCCGAAGTCCATGCCGCCATACTATCCATTGTTTGTTGCATTTCGCAAAATATTCCTGCCTGAACTGAGGTTTCGAGGATCAACTGCCACATAAAAGTCTGAGGGATTCTAGCTACTTCGGTATTAGCACACTTTGAGTCCCATGCTTCCATTGTTTTGTTGTGATTCGCACAGATTTAGTGCCTTATCACAGATGGCAAGGCCCTACAGCAAAATAGAAACTAGAAGAACTCCAACCCCTGCCTTATTTGCTCAAACTAACTTCCATACTACTATACTGTTCATTGTTTGGTTGCAATTCGAGCAGATTTTCTACCTGATGTGAGGTTTCAAGGCTCTACATCAAACTACTAGTCAGCAGAAATATAGCCACTTCACTATTGGCTCACGCCGAGTTCCCATGGCGCCATACTGTCCATTGTTTTGTTGCACTTCGCGCTAATTTGATGCCTGACATGAGGTTCCAAGGCTCTACAGCAGAAAGTAAGGCAGAGTAAGTCTGCTCACTCCACTATTAGCTCACGGTAAACTCCTTCCTGCCATCTGTCTATCATTTTGTTGCACTTCGCACGGAAGTGCGGCCTCATTCCAGGTTTCAAGGCTCTACAGTAAGATACTTCTACCCATTTCGCTAGTGGTCCACGCAGAATATCATGCTGTCGCATTATTCATTATCATTTACAATCATATATCATGTTACAATCTAACACCACCGCTCTCAATGCAACTAAGAACGAGACATCGGTAGGACTTGTAAAACTACCGAATATAATCACGATTAACATTATGATTTCGCACAATGTCAACTTCAGTTGTCCTGGTGATGCCTTGTTTCTCCTGTCCGTTTATATCTTGCAACTCGGTGTAAAGTTTAAGTGACCTGTCTGGCATAGCCTGCGTTCCCAATGGCAGATAAACAGATATAAATGAGCTTCTCGTGTGCTTGGTGCTGCCATATTTGTTCGATGAACAGCATGTATTAGAGTGGAAGCGCGAGCGAAAAGTCACCACTGAATTCTTCTCCTTGTTTCTGTATCTCAGACATATCAAGAAGAAAGTTAAATGCCAACCCAATCCAACAGCGACGTAGAAGTGAGTGTTGCTAAGCCCGGGGAGTCTCAAGTTCAGAAGGGAAATATTGCTCTGGAGGTGAAGACGCGAGGGTCTGTATCGAGGTTGAACTGACGAACTGCATATTTTCGACAGATGGCCAAATACTGAATGCAAGGGATTTCAACCAACTTCTCAGTCGTCTTCATTTAACTATTTTAAGCGAACAGAAATGGTCAAATGGGCACATGCGACTTGAACGAGAGAGTTGATTGGAGTTGGTATCAATATAATCTGTTGTAAAAAGCCCAGCTGCGTCAAGCGATTGAGCGACGTTGGCAGATCCCACAACCCGATCATAACATCTTCGCCTTACCCGGTAACCTTCCATGTTCCAATACCTGCAAATCCCTATCGCTTATAACAGAGACATCTGGGGTGCATAGAACTGCATATGTACGTAAACAACCCTGCTCTGAGTTGAAGAGGATGTGGTTGCCATTGGACTGATATTACGGCTTTTAGTACTTACTGTTGGCTGTTGGTTCACCATCAATCATCCTTGCTGCGCCAACATCAAACTGTTATACAAACCTCTTCTTATGAGAACCTCCTCACAATATTTCCACATCGTTTCTATCCATCTGCGAATTCAAATCAGTTTTCGGAAGCAAGTCTTCCACGCGAAAAGCAATGTCCCCCCCAATGTACACAGATTTTCCTCTGGCGGTGATACCAACCCCAAAATATGAAACAGGAAAGGCGAGTAACCTATAACTGCCTTCCCCATTAAAACTATACGATCAGTAACTGACAGATTGAACAGACCGATCCATTTACCCTCGAAGCCTCTCACATGGCATTAAGCCACAACGCATTCATACGCGGATTCAACAGTATCTATCAACAAGCACCACGTGTCGAAGCAGCAGACAAAAAAGATTTCGTAGGCTACTGCATTGCCTGGCATGATTGCGTCGCGCAGCACCATCATTACGAGGAAACTGAGTTCTTTCCAGCACTAGACAAAGCAGCAGGGAAGCTGGGATTGATGGATGGAGCCGTGGAGCAGCATGGTGCGTTCTCCCTTACCCAGAACGGAATTTTGAGTTTAAACTGACGGTGAAATAACAGCTCAATTCCACGACGGCCTCGAGAAATTCAAAACCTACCTCCAAGAAAACGGGCCCGACTTTTACGGCACAGAACTAATTTCAATCATGGACTCCTTCTCCCACGCCCTACACGAACATCTCAAAGAAGAACCACCGACAATCGTCGCTCTCTCAAAGTATAACACCCCCGAAACACCGATCGATATCATAGGAATCGCGTTGGCGGCAGGGAAGAAACAGGTGAGCGTGGGCTTTCTGTTTAATGTTTTGCCAGTTTACTTTTTGAATATGGAGAGTAAGGAGTTTGAGGGTGGGATGTGGCAGGCGGCTTTTCCGCCGGTTAGTGGACCGGTGAGGTGGGTTATGATGAAGGGGGCGCCGATGTGGAATTCGAGGGCTTGGAGGTTTGCGAGTTGTGATTCGGAGGGGGGGTTTAAACGGTTGGAGGTGTGATGGGTGGGCGCGTTGATATGAATGAGGACAATATCAAGGTGTCATAATGCGAATATTTTGGTGGCATATGCTTTAGGAAATAAGAATAAAAGGAATTGTTGGAATCACCGACTCTTGTGCTGCAATATGATGCCCTTGAACAACAACGTCGAGCAACCGTAGAGCATTCCTATCCACATTCCTTAAATGCCTATCTTTGAATTCGTTACTACTGCGTCGGACCGATGCATCATAACGCTGACAATCCAATCCTAGAATAGGGTATACCCAAAAGGTCAAATCCCAACTCCTTTGTAAAATAACAAGTAAGTTCGTCTTCATACCAAGAACAACCATCTCTTCTCATCTACACCGTACATACATCATGCATGACTCTCTCACGCAAATCACTCCGTGGTAACCTCAACCCATTCCATATACCCCATCTCCATAACAACTCGAACTTTCCACATTCCAACTCAACCTGCCAAGTCCCTCCAAAAACAACCACTTCAAATCTCTGAACCCCAAAGAATTCTCAAAATAAAACCTCCACCTCATCCTCTCTTCAAACCAAAAATCGGTTTTCAACAACCTCCTGATCACCACTTGATTTTCTGGAAATATCCGTGAGAAGTCGGAGAATGAAAATAATTCAACACCAACTCACACTATCACTCTGCCTCCAATCACAAATCCAGACACGCAACACATCATCTCATATCATCAACTGAGGCTATAGAAAACTATCTATAAAAAAATCAATTCCCGTTGCCGCATGAAGCCGTGACGTTCCAAACCAGCTATAACATTCTTCGTTCCAAGCTCAATCTCGATCATAAACAAATCCGTGAAAGAACAGTACTCTCAGTAAAGCGTCCCAAACCCGCGAGAAAGGAGTCAAAAAGCTAAAATCTCCAAGAAAAGTTGCGTTCTTGACACCGCTAGCTACCTAACACACAGCGACTTTCAGTTCATTGTTCTGAATCTAGTCAACTTACCTCTTCTAGGTTCTTGACAAAATATTGTCGTTTTATGACTCCCCCTTCTGTCCACAGCGCTATCACTTTTAATTATAGCAATACATCGCATGAAATCCGTGATTCGCACTGCGGTCTGCATCATCAGGTCCTGTCACGTCAGGAGACTCTGAGCCATGAAAACATTCTATGGAAGACTTCATCCGTGTCTTAGAGTTATATTTCTAGTCTGCCCATGACAGAGTTTGATGCAACACCCGGAAACCAGTGGGTTAGATATTGGTCTGTTGTTCTAGGATGAACTCTTTAATCTGCTTTCTCCGAGTGGGAGAACGTGATACTACCTCCATTAGAAAAGGAAATTAAAAGATTGACATCCTAACGTTGCCATCGATTTCACTTGGAAGAAAAAAACTAATCTACACCCCCATGCTTAGATGTCAACCTGTATTTTAGCATCCACCTCAGAATCCTATTACGATTTCTGATGATTCTACAAATGCTTTCCATTCTAAATTTTTGTCGCCAAAAAAAAAAAAAAGAAAATCCTCAAATATCTGGAAATTCAGCATATGAAGGAAAATAAAAGAAAGGACCAAGTATTTTTATATGGTGTAACAACTATTCTTATCCAAATAGAATTTACTTCCCAAGCGCAACAAATTTCATGAACTAGAGTAAGAAGTGTTACAAACCGATTTTGGGTTTATAAATATTATTTGCGGGCAGAGTTGTCGTCTCGCGGTGGACAATAAAGGGGCAGCCGAAGCACAATTCCTTCTCAAGATATTCAATGAAATATCGTACATATTAGACATCACTTTTCGTAAATCACGAAATCATGGACAGTGTTTGAAAATCAAATCATCAAGATGAAAGTATATCAGACACCAAATCTCAATTTATGTTCTAATATGTATTAAATATGTATATGTCTACACCCGACCCGCTCAAAACAACCCCATAACTCAAACAACCTTCTCAGTATTCGCAACTTGAGCCGGTGTCGTTTCCGATCCCTCATTAGAATGTTTTTGCGTCACAGCACCGAGTCCAGGATCGTAGTTGTCAGTTCTATCACGAGTTAGCATTCAACAATATGTCTCAAAGAAGATGAAGACTTACCCAGGAACCTCGCCAGCCAACTCCTCAAGCGTCTTCCTCTTTGTCTCAGGAATCAAGAATGAGGTAAGAAGACCACATAACATGAAAAGAGCAAAGATCTCCATGATGTGGTTCAACCAAGGGGTACTATCTCTACCCTTGGCACCGGGTACCGCACCCTTCGTTCGAAGAGGCCCGAAAACGACTTGCGCGATGATGGCACCAACCTTTCCGGATGCGGCGGAGAAACCGTGGGAGGTGGAGCGGTAACGGGTTGGGAAGCATTCTCCCGGTACGATGAAGGTTGTGGAATTAGGACCGAAGTTGAAGAAGAACTGGGCGACGACGTAGAGTCCGAGGAGCGCATTACCGGATAATTTATGGTATGCGAAACCGATGACGACAAAGAGGATGGTAAGCATGGTGAAGCCCATGATCTGAATTGGTTTACGACCGAGTGTGTCGATGGTAGCGACCGAGACCCAGTATCCAGGAATGGCACCGGCACAGACGAGAATCAAGTTTCCAACAGCATTCTTGTAGAAAACTTCGTACATGTTGTTTCCGCCAGAGTAACCAATTGCGGTGAGAATGATGGAGTTGTTTAGACCGAGACCGTAATATGCCACATCAAGGAAAAACCAAGAACCAGCTGTGCCGAGGAGGACCTTTCCGTGTTTCCATTGCCCATAGTGGTGGAGGAAGTCGCGCATGGAGGCCTTTGGGATTTGGAGGTTCTGAGATTGTTGCTGCATTGCAGTTACCCGAGTGATCTCATCTGGATTGCCGGAGGCTTTGCCGTGCATGTAGGCATTGGCGTCTGCGGCGGCAGTCTCGACATCGCGAGCTACATCGAAAGTGTAACGTGGAGTTTCCGGGATGGTAAGACGGTAGTAGAGGGCGATACAACCGGGAACTGCACCAAATCCGACGATGATACGCCACATCTTGTCGACGGCGAGTTGGCAGACACCAGTACAGGTGGAAGCCTTGGAGCCGGTGATGAGGGACTCTTTGAACCCCGCGGTAACGATCAAGGCCATGATGGCGGCGACGAATTGACCAATACCTTGCATGGCGAAGACTGCATTCATCATCGCGCCTCTCCATTTGGTGGTAGCAAACTCGGATGTGATGATGGAAGATAATGGGTAGTCACCACCAATTCCAATACCCTGCTGTCGTCAGTACACAGTTACTTTTTCATGATTGTTACACTTACCATAAGCACACGCCAGAAAATTAGCAAACCGGTGATCGAGACAGCATGAGATGGTGAGGAGAGTGCCTGGGCCAGGGTGGCAAAAATAATAATGATCAACTCCAATCCGTACATCTTCTTACGGCCAACCACATCAGCAAGATAACCGAAACCAAGTTGGCCAAGAACAGTTCCACCAGAGGTTGCGACTTTGATAGCGGTATCTGAGTTTACAGGAATCGTGCCTTTTGATACTTTGTTCTGGAAGAAAGCTATACCCAACATGGCAGTCACCAAGTTGATAGCAAAGATCTATGTTTCTGTCAGCTACTATAGTTTTACATTTCTCAGTCGTTAGTTGAATGCTTACATCGTAGGAATCAGTGAAGAAACCAATACCTGCAACAACGCAGGCTCGCACGTGGTACCATCCGAACGGAGCTTTGTCAATCTCAGCAAGAGCAAGTCGTCGTCTCTCATTTGGATCCTGGATATGGGCAAAGTCGTTATGGAAGTTGTGGAACGCGGCGTTACCACCAGCGGTCTTGTTTGCGGCAGCGGTAGCCATTGTGGTGTAAGTGTGTATTGACAACTAACTATGAAGTCGGCAAGCTAATCCGGAGACAACGAGATCACCAGTCGTCAGCGAGGGCGGAAGCTTGTAAATGAGTGCTTGACTACCTTCTCAAGAGAAGGCTGAACTCGAGGGGACACCAGGGTCTCTTATATTTGTCGACTGTGAATCGAATCGAGACTAATGTGGTACGCTAGCAGCTAGGAGGACAAGGTGGGGTTGTTGTCGCCGGGGTGAGACAAAATGGAATTGTGGCTTCGGGCGTGGAAGTCAGCTTCAGAAACACTCATCACTGGTCGATGGATGTATTTCTGGCTGGATAATGTGGGTTCTCAAGTGTCCGAGGTCAACGTGCATCGATCAGGGTCTGCCGATACGCCAAGGTCCAGAGTTGCATTAGACAAGCACCCCCGAAAACTCGCTTAAGGCTGCTTGCGATTTGGCAAGCCAGTTGTATCAGTTGCAACCTGACGGAGGTGCCCGCAACAATATCGAAATGCGCCTGCGTATACCACCTGTAGTCAATAATAGTCTCTCAAGCGCCAGCTATCTGTGGTTCTAGATTTATTATGGAGCAGTGAATGATTTCGAACGACGCCGGCGTAATACTAGCCGCAGCCCGAGATTCTGGTTCCCACGCCAGAGCTACGCTTCCGGGCCAACTTTCTCATCAACCTCATCAAATAAGTGCCCAGGAAAGCCAATAGTATTCAAGCATTCTGGACCGTGGGCAAGAAGGATCACCAGCAGAATACAAGAAGCCAATTTGATGATGCCATTGGTTTTTCTTTTCTCCTGTGGCGTATGCGTATCTTTCTGTCATGAAGGAGATCCTGCATCCACTATCTGATTGAGGCGACGAAATGAAAATCCAGTAAGAACTCTTCCTAGACCAGTCTCCCACCGAGGCACGCCCGAGTGCATGTTTATACGATGGATACCCAGGTAGATAGGGCCGCAGACAATATGAATCGATGCACACGTGGGTTCGTGAGAACCCAAACCCAGGGATGACAAGCTGTACCTTTCCACGAAAGGAAGACTTCCAGAACTCGAACATTCACCCATGTTTGAGTTTGAGGCGACTCCGAGCGATTACTGGTCATTCCGGATAGCAGTTGGCTAAGGAAGTAGTCCTTTCCCATGGAATGGTAAGGCTTATTAAGGATGTCGAGCGTCCTGCAGCCAAAGAAATGGAAACGTGTCCCAGACTTCGGGATCGCCTTTGCGTGAATAAGGGTACCTGTTTGAGCCTTCTCGAGTCTTTTGCGCATAAAGGGGGTGTTGAAACAAGTATTTCGCCTTCAATTAACAGCCTTCAAATCCAACGACGTTGACTTGACGTCGACATCCTCGATATTGGCATACGCCACCCTCGTGCGGTGGCATTGCTTGTCCGAAGATCTGAATATATCCGAGAGACAAGAGAAGTCTTGGGCGTCTTGGAAAGAGCTTATATCACGGCTGTTGTCGATGTGTCTCTTGGCCCGTTGGATGAAGCAATTCCCAACATCCGACAATCTACTTGACGCTGCACAACAGTCTGGGCGTTGGTAGCACACCCAATAGATACACATGCAGACGATCCTTTCCGGAAATATTGCTACTTGCGCCCGAGGTTGCAAAGGAGGCGTCGAGAGCTGGGAACATGGTGAAGATGGCGAGAGGAAGATGGACGAAGAGATGTCGTTGGATGTCGGCCAATGAGAAACCTCGAATCAAACATGTGTTTGGTGGATTTGACGAGAGACGTTTAAACCCCTGACGCCCACAAAATCTCTGTTGATCAATGGGCGGGACGGGAGCTAACCTCTTTGGTGGCACCACCCAGATCAGGTGACGAGCTGAAGTGATGTCACATGATCCGAATCTCTCCATCTTCACCTGATTGAAACCCGACTTCGCAGAGGACACAACAAGGTTTTACTTCGTTCAAAAACCTTGTCTCATGAGCAAAATTAGCGAATGGATGATATTTGTCATATCAATCACACGACCATTATGTTCGAAGCCAACTCCACACTAACGACCAATTTATCAGGAGAACAGAAAACGTTAGTAGCTTTGCCAACAATACACTATCTCCAGGAATTTCTTCGGAAGGACGCAGTGGTGAAAGCATCCAAGTTTGAAATTCAAGCATCTTGTGAACACCTTGGGAAGCGTAAGTTACTTGCCATTCTATATGCAAAGAGCAAATCCCAAACTGAAATCATTCTTTTAAAAGTACACTATCATAGAAACAGGACCTGCTAACTTAAACCTACCGTTAAATCCATCAAAATTCCCTCATGGTCAATAAGCAGTTAGTCAACTCACGCCCCTGGAAGCTGCTCCCAAGGGCTCTCAATCATATGCCAGAAATCCTCAGCATATTCATAATACGCCGCCTCGATATGCCACCAATCCCATTCTTCTATCGTCGCTCCATAATTGAAGCCAAAGCTCTTTACATAAACTGGGGATAATCCTGCACCTGGATTCCAATAACGGACCCACACCTCTACCTTCCAATCATATCCAGTTATGGTTCTATCGCTTTTCCCCAATACTTTCATTTCGTCTTCAGAAAAGGCAAGCAGATCTAAACCTGCCGAGACTAGACACTCAAGCACACGTTTCAACGCACTCTTTCTTTGAAGCCCACGGTAGCAGCAAAGAGAGAACGATAGGTAAGTGAAGGATCGGTAAGTATTTGCCTTGCTGGCAAAGGCTCGCGGGTGGAGACAAACACCTAAACGGATTGCGTCTGTCAACAGTTCGTACCACACTTGAAACATTTCCATATTTGCAGGCCCATATCTGGAGTCAGCGAGACCATAGAGGATATTTAGCACAAGGTACGCATCAAAAAACGACTTATCGATTGAAATCCTAGCAAGATACAGTCGAATGGTTTTTGGACCAACCAGGTCACCGATCGCTAGTGAGGCCTTAACATAACGCTTTATGTATTCTGCTACTTCCGAAGGAGGAGTCCATGCCTGTTGGATCACGAGGTTCACCATCTCTGGGTTTACACCTAAATATAGAAACCAGCTGTAAGAATTCCATGTACTGAAGTCAAAAGCCTCCATCGAAATCTCGTCCAGATCATCTGTTGAGTATAAACGCAGAAATTTGCTTGCATTAACACAATTCCGAGGACCGATCGCTTGATTTAGCGGAGGACTCCACTCCTTTAGCATGTCTGGACTGAGAAATCGGTACCAATTATCGACATACCTCTTATCTACATCTGTTGCCAAGCGATCAGCGCCATTCTGAACCAAGAATTGGCACGCGTGAAACTGAAATTTGGAACCAGCATACTAGGTTTGTCAGATGACATCCAAATGTGAAGGGCAAGCAACAGACTCCCCAAAAATTACACGAAGAGCTTACATGTAAGGGAGTTCTACCACGATCATCGCGATCAAACGGAGTTGCCCTGCCCGATGAAAACAGTTGTTTCAGGCCCCGAATGTTCCCTTCCTCGGAGTATCGAAACACGGCATGTGAGGGAGGGAGAATGTTGTGAGATCGGAGAGCAAACTTGCAAGACCAGGAGTCTTGAATCTTGTGAGCTTCATATACCTTACCAAACAGCCAGGAGGGAGTAGTAAGTCGAACTGTGAGCTCTTCAACAGTCCCAACCTTGGAATCATGATAACTTTTCGTCCTAGAATAGTTAATGGCTCCAAATATGTAGCCAAGAGCGGAGGGCAATTCCTGTGTTCTGATTCGTGTCGACTTTGAACTAGGAGGTCGTGTCGAAGTGCGCGTCAGCGCACCGTCCACATTAAGGGAAGTCACTTGCTGAGATATCTCTTGACGGATAATGTCTGCCATGGCACTAGAAGAACTCTCGATTTTTCTCTCTATGTGCTCTTTGAGCTCTTGGACGTGTACCAATGTTGAAACCTGCTGACAATATACTTTTTCTGCAAGTATACTTTGACGATATGGTAAGCAAACGGAATAAACGAACCCAACATGGGTTATGCACAGACTTACTTCGTCTGAGTCGAGAGAAAGACATTCAAAGTCGCTTTCTCTACCTCCAATTGTCTGCTGGCAGCTTCGAGACTCTTCTGACTAGACGCATATTGGAATCGCCCTCGTTTCGGCTTCTGCAATAGAGTCTTCTCAATCTTCTGAGTAATCTCCGCCAGCCTCCTCGCAGCTTGTCGGCAATTATCAACGCTCGGAGACAGCTTGTCGTGTCGCCCGGCATGACCCCCAAGCTCCTTGTCCTTCGACTCAACAATCTTCAGAATACGTTCGACTTCCTCAATGCCAGATATGAGACGGCGCAGCTCATCAGGGGCACTCTTCATCGAGTCTGCGAAGTTCTTCAATTTGATGAGGCTGTCGGCGATTTGTATTGCGAAAGACAGCACTCCTACACCTATGCCTACCGCTTCCGCCATGGCTAGTCTCGGGGTGTGATCGACGGGTATCTTTGGTCTTCCGAGCAACGACAAGAACGATACGGGTCTTGATGACTGGCATCAAGTGATGAAGATGAAATGAAGAGTTCCATGTCGAAATCGAGTTCTCGAGTCGATGTCGATTGCGCATTTCGCTCACTGGATAAATGCGCATACACAGCCTCGACGAATAGGGTAGCTGCAGGAGAACGTGCAGAAGAGGTGAGAAGTTTGTGTTGGAAAACAAGACGATGCTCCAGTAAGAAGCAAACGTTGGTAGGTCTTGACGAATGAAGTTCCGGCGGTCTCTGCGCATTAGACGCAAGTGATATAGAGGTCGTGCCTTCCTCGTCGCTGCCATCTCGCTTGCATGTAATGTGACCATCTTGTCGTGAACCTAGAAGGCAATACAGGCATAAATGGTTCAGTCATTGCATTCTAGAAGAAAGTTGTTAGCAGACTTTACATGGTTTTGGCTGGTGTTTGTCAAAGAATCTTATCGTGTATGTACAACAATTCTAACTTGAACAACTCCCTAGCCTCATGGAGCTAGCTTTCTGCGAAGCGAACATCTGCAAAGGCCAAATCTACTTATCCTACAGCTTCGAAATATGAAAAATGCCTTACACGTGTTTTATTGTCGAGTTTATCCATCTTTCATTTCCTCGCGCTCAAACTTTGCGGCATCTGTACATGTTTGGAATAAAGTGTAAGCACGGGTTCTTGACTTTAAGTATGCTTCATGATATCGACAGTAACTATCCAGATCAACCCAACCGTCATCGAGGTGATAACTCATGGAAAAGCTTCTAGTAGCAAGGGTCCACCGAGGTCTACCACAATGTACAAAGAGATATACCAAAGTTCTAATGCAGTGCAGAGAAATGGTTGGGCATCCCAAAGCCTTCCATATTGACACCAAACCCCTCGCTGATGAATACAACCCTAATATTACAGATTCCCGAACGCCGCACTAAGCTTTCATCAGCTAATGCACCCAGTTAAACAATTCTAGTATGCCAGATCCGTTATTTCGCCGCCTCGGCTTCCGGATTCCTATCCACCATCTCATATTCCCCAGCGCCATCTCTACCGCGCCCTCTCCCTCGACCCCTCCCATAGCCTTGTTCTTCATCGCCTGCCTCCCCAGTATTTGGTGACGCTGCTGTTTCTGAACTCGAGGGTTGCGCCGCACTCGAACCACCAAATGTAATAGGCCGTAATTCTCTCCACTGACAGCTCCAAACCCCTAAACTCGTCATCATGCCTGCGCTTACTACTTGAAGCGCCCACCATAGCCAGTTCCGCGGTATTGAATGCGAGTAAAACGATGTTACCAGGAGGTGGATTACGTGGAGGGTTATGGCGAAATCGGGGACTAGTTTCGAGCGGGCTATGAAGAAGAGGATCGCAATTACACTGTACATGGTGTTAGCATATTGTAATTTGGGACTTTGCCTAGGACTCTTGCGCGCAACAGCGCTCCAGTTCAAGAGAAGGGGGGGAAATACCCAATAAATGAATTCAACAACCACACCAGCCCCAACATCCATCCAACTGTTGTGTCCCCTCTCAACCGTCTCCAATCAAGCACCATATCTAAATTAAAATGTCGCCCTGCTACCAGCGCTGTGAAGAGGATGAGAGCGAATGCGACTGTATAGTATATCGTCTGTAAAAGGAGGATTTGAGAGAGGATCTTGAGTGGTGGGAGTTCGGTGAGGGCGCCCGGACGGGGGGGACGTCGTCGTCGCGCCATATTTTTGAGATTTCAAAAAGGGCTATGGCGGATACATTTGTGTGATATGTTGTGTTGTTTATTTCGTGGGATTTCTGGGGATGATGCTAGATTGCAGGCTAGGAGACGTGATGTGGGCGGTGAGTGAATTTCTGCCGGATGTGGTGATTATTTTGACTGGGATGTTGGAGTTGAGGGGATGAGCTTGTTCATTAACGATACTTATTCAGATCAACATAACTCAATATCTGCGAATATAGTGATTGTCAGGTAGGTGATAGGACCATTCCTATGAATCATGTTTCCAATTGGGTTCTAACGAATCTGTCTTAGTCAGGAACACCACTTCCACTACTGCGCTCGAACGATACCTACCCGACGACCATCAAATCCAAATTTCATCTGAACTTAAAGTCCATTGTCCCCCTTACTTCAAGATGGGACTATTCGGTTCTGCCCCAGCAACACTACCACCTCCCAAGATCTCCTCAGACGGCGCGCCAATAGCTCCAGACCGAACCCAACGAGCGAAGTGCTGGGAAGGAAGAGATGCATATTTCAGCTGTCTAGACAAGAACAATATCATCGATAGTATAACAGAGAAAGATAAGGCTGAGAAGTTTTGTTCAGGAGAAGGAAGGAAGTTCGAGGCGAATTGTGCTAGTAGTTGGGTGAGTTTTTCCTGGACGGTGGCGAGACAAGTGGAGAGGATGAAGCCGCGATTCCTGGATTGGCGATCAAAACGTGATGGCATTTTGCTAATCTATCTGTAGGTTACATATTTCAAGAAAAGGAGAGTCATGGAACATCAGAAGAACGAGACTCTTGAGAAGCTCCGAGCCGAGGGCGCAAAACAGGTGCCCGGCGAGATGGCACCTCCTGGAAGCTTTGGACAGAGGCCATGAGGATGATCACTGGGCTTTGAGATGTAGAAATATTGTAAAAATGCTGGGAAACGAGGTATTGCATATGGGAAGGCGTTCTTAATCAAATCATCTCCTCACCTATATCCAGATAAAGCACTCTCCTAGGATTCGTCGTAATGTTCCCTTGTGATGTAGTTTCTTACCGCGTTTACTTGTAATACTCATTGACGTTCGACAATTTCCCGGTTCGATCGAAAATTGTAGGACACTTGTGTTTATTCATTTGCGCTGACTCTCTATAGTTCATGTATCCGCCCCTCTCGCTATACAGATAACTTCCAATCTCTACCCAATCCCACACCACCAGCACCCTCACCAAACCCCTCTCAAAATCTCAACCTCACTCTGCAACTCCCCCACCCTAATCTTCGAGACCTCCATCATAACCTGCGAAACAGCCAACTGTCTATTCAACCACCCAACATACAACCCCATCACAAAAATGAACATCGTCGGTACCCACGCCGGAAACTTAGGCACCCGACACTTCTCCCCGTTCTCAGCATCTTTGCACTTCGAAGGACCTTGCCATTCCGGCTTTTCCCTCTGGATTGTGTTGCCAAGTGGCGATGGCGGTGCTGGCGTCGAGCGCTCTTGCGACGCTATTGGCGGACTTGAGTACGGATGCGTGTTTTTTGTGGTGGGGGCAGGTGGTGCGTAAACATTTCTTATGCATTGGAAGTTTGCGAGGGCTTGTCTCCGAAGGTCGTTCGAGTTTGAGTTTAGTGTTGGTGTGGTGGCCGAGACCGTTCGGATTGATCTGCTGAAAAGCTTCTGGAGCATGTTGGCTGAATTGCGGGTAACAAGTATTCAATGTCTGAGTGATTGTGAAAGAATGTTTAATTGTTAAGTATGATATGGATTGGGTTGTGGCGATGTTGATGTTGCATTGGATTGGACTGAGAAGACTTTGGAGGCAATGGCCTTGGGTTGGCCTTGGGGTAGCTGCTGTTCGTTCTTTCCCTTCGTTGGAGTAGTGCAGTTTCGAATGTTAATCATAATTGGTAACCTCTCATGTAAGCTTAAGCTACTTACCTACCAACGGATGGATTTCTTGTCTTGGACTAACGAACGTTAAAATAGGCTTTCAGCACATCACACTCATGGACTATGTGCACAGGTAGCTACCTAAACCGAACATTGTCTCATATCTTCTTTTGGTCAGCTCCTTTCATTGAACTTTAATTCTCTTTAATGTTTGTTACCGGGCACCACGTAGGGAGTGTTATTCTTAAACATATTGAAACTTTCAATGGAAATTTCCGTCGGTCTTATTGCAAGGTATTTGGACATTCTAGCATTCAGCATTGTACATGTGAATGTACGTGTACGCGGTGCTTTCGATTTACAGGTATGATCTCTCCCCCTTCTCTCTGGAACCTGACCACATCTCATGTCCAGGCCCGACAGGTAGCCCATCAACCTCTATTCCATCCGGATTGGGGCTGAAAACTTGTGTCCCGCTGGTGCTCATTCTGTGCAATCTTGGTCTATGTGAGATAGGTGGCGGAGTCGTAATTGTGTTGTTGTATCCAAGCGGATCTTTAGGAATGGGATGAGAGGGGTCGTTACTGAGATATGTGGGAGGCAAGCTATCCTCAACTGGTGTCGCAAGTGCACTTCCCGCAGTGCTAAACGTGTTTCGTTCACTTCCATCTGGATTGGGACTTGACCTGCGGCTGAATTCCTCGGGCGTACAAACTTCAGATAGGCCGCTTTTACGTCGTCGATCTTTCGGAATCCTCATCGTGGAGGTCTGGAATGCTGGAGGAGCTTGCATAGTCCTCAACTGAAATTCGGCAGTATTGGGAACCTTTCCCTTAGCCATCACTTTCGACGATGACAACGTTGGAGGTAGTCCAATAACTGATCCAGGTGTACTAGGATATCCGGCTGTGTAGTAGATGATTGGGGTTGGTGGCGGCTGTAAGGGAGTGGAAGGCGTTGCCGCATCCGTGTGTACTTGTAGATGGTCAACATGATTATGAACAATGAGCGCTGCTGCTGCTTCAACCGCCAAAGAGTCCGAAAGCTCCTGGGTTGGACTTGCTTCTGCTGAGGTCAGCCAAGTCATGCGCTGTATTCCATCCGGTGTAAGAAACACACTGCATGGAGTGTTGTAATGCGTTGTACATTCTTCGCTGCCCGAAATTGTGCCCTTTCCAAGCTTGCTGCGGCAACTTCCCCCTTCGCTCTCCTCCCAGTATGGCCTCGAAAGGCGACGTTCCTTTTCTGCCGGAGAGTACCCACTTGCTGGAGAGGTGTTGTGCGGTCCGCTGTCAAAGCTACTATATATCTCTCCTCTTTCTTGCGCTCTTCTTCTTCTCAACCTTCCGTCATCGCTCATTGTACTCCTCCCAGACTCTGAAGCCTCGGACATGCGTTCGCGAGGAGTACCAGTATGGTGCGGAGAATGCGGAACTCTTGATAGCTTGCGTCTGAAGGTTCGCCAACGTTTGACGACAAGCTCTTTCACAGGCTGCACAAATACCGGGCGAGGTTCTGATCGAAGAACTGGCTGTAGTCGGAAGCCTGACTCTCGTAGTTGCTTGATCGAACCCCGGCTCGCGCGAGTTGAAGAATGCAGACTTTCATCCGGTGAAGCCATCATATCTTCTGTACGTTTCCGACCATTTTTAGACCTCCCACGTCCAATCCCAAATACCTTTCCATCTTCTGGCAAGACTGGTAGTGTTAAGGATCGGGAAACTGCTTGACGGAGGCTATTGCGTCTGTACCATGCCTTTGTAACGGCATTAACATCGCGATCGATAGTGTTTCGCCGAGGCACGTAATCTACATCGTCGATTGCGAAGGAGGAATTCGACACTTCTGAATTGTCTGGAACTCGGCGGTTTTTGCCTTTCCCGAAATTGAAATCGTCATTCACTGACTCCCAAGGAAGGACTTCCGATGCTTCCGCAGGAGGTGACGGGGTTCCATCATAAAAACCATGCCACACTTGTACGGGAGAAGGATTGCGAGCCTCGTGACCAAAAGAAGGCGAGTATCTATACTGACTGTGTAGCCGTAGCGAGCTGATCATCTGAGAATCCGATACGGTCTTTTTGCTATTTCCTCCAGGAAGCACGCTCTTGCAATGCATCTGCGTAAACTCATTCGGTAAAGTGAAGCAGGATCCAAGAAGTTGAACCGCAATCATATGTGCCATAGTATTCAGATCTTTTCCATCTTCGAGGATCATATCGGACGAGTCGCTGCCACGTTCTTCAAGCATCTCTCCAGAACCATCTCCGGACCGAAACTCTTGTTCGAAATCGTTGTCGAAACGTAACTTTTTGCGAGTTCGCTTTCTTCTGGCTTCATCCGACCAGCAATACGGTCTCCCTGATTTACAGACATAGTGCCATTCGGAAATCTCCTGACTGATCACCCTCCATGCCAAACGGTCTGCCTTCTCGTCTTCGGTTGCTCTAGTATCGATCGTGGTTCCAAGAGATTTGACGTCCAGATGGTTTACATGAGTTGAGGAGCGACTTCCTTTCTGGCTCGACTTGCTTTTGGGCGCCATATAGAGTACTTGGCTATCGGTTGACATCCTGTCTTCGGAAGTGCCAGCACTGGCGCGAGATGTGGAATGCCTTTTTAACTGTGCTCGACATCCGGTATATTCTCTTCGGCGCGCGAGTTTTCGAAGATTGATGGCGCTATGGACCTTCTGTAATGACTGAGGTATATGAGTGCTGGAGTTTGATTTATGGTGGGTAATGAAGTTCATAGTGATGTCAACAATTTATTATTGAGTAGGTGAGGGAATTCATTGACGAGTTCCCCAATTTTGAAGTGGTGGTAGGTGTTCGATGTTGTCGTATAATTCAAGGTTGGGCTTGGTGTATGAAGTGACAGCCTGGATCTCACCCTATCATGGCCATCTCTCAATCCTGCTTTGCTCTTTCCCTCGACACTTGTTGGTGGTACACGCCCGGTGTCACGTGGAAACGTAACACTGCCGGGAATGCCCTTTTAAATTAAATGACACAAGATTCACAAGGTCAGAAGAAATCAAAATCCCCGAGATAAATCTTTCGGGGCTTGGTTCTGGACATATGAATTGATCGATTATTGGACGCCACACCGAAAACAGAATAACTATCACGTGCTAGTTGTAATTCTCGTAGTCGCATGTCCGGTGTCCGGTGCTTACCGAGCAATAATCATGCGCTAGTACGACGTCCTAGTATGTCGTCCTTCTTTCCGCACGAGCTTCAACAGGGTCCTAGTTCGATCAATGCGATGTTATTAACCTCTTGTCCATGGTCATGAACTACATGCGCCAAAGTCTATCAGTTCGAAGTGCCCGACGCCCACGGCCCCTCCTCGCGGTGCACAAAATGAGTGGCAGTCGAAACACGATATTGCTTCGATTAAGTTGACGAAATACCGTATATTTAGTGGATTGACTTGTAGCATTATCACATACTTCGTCAATGGTTTTAAATAAATAGGAGTTCTGAATATCATCCACTTATCCTCTTGAACATTGCGAGCCGCCACTGAAGAACAACCGAGTCAGAATGGGACTATGTCAAGCATGCAAATCCATACCATCCAGCCTATTCACGAACCCTCCAAACAGCAAGCCGCAGTCATGGCATCTGCATCATCCTTCCTACCAAAGCTTGGAAAGGTCGGCCAGCGCCGGTTGCGTTTTGTGTGGATTTATATATGCCAAGATATCCCCAATCCAACGACTTGGTCCGCATCCATGCTTCGAAGTGGTTGGATACGATCCGATACTATTTCCTCAACGGCGAGAAAATGCATGGAAAGACGATAGAATATTTTTGCATTTGGCCACACCTCATTATCGGCCATCGGCGCCCTCTGGCAAAATTCTCGTGTGCCGATGTGGCGAGTACGGAAATGTTTTCAATTTCGACCTCGAGTACTCGGGGGATATTTTGTCAAGTACCTTGTACCCGAAGGGTCACGGTGCAGTATCACTTATAAAATTCTGGCTTGATGCTTGCTTTGACTCGCATATTAACTGCGCAGTCCTTTACGATAATGGCTTCATGCCGTCTAGGCTTATTGATGTGGGCTCTCATAGTCAGAACTTTATATGCCTGAAAGACTCATTCCCTTCTTCAAAGCTAATATCCTCTCGGTATCTGACTCTCAGTCATTGTTGGGGACGAAATATGCCTGGATCTGCGAAGACAACCATGAAAAATTACGATGATCATCTTCGCCGAATCCGTATAAGAAACCTCCCTAGAACATACCGAGATGCGATAAGTCTAACCCGAAGACTGGGATATCGATATGTTTGGATTGACTCGTTGTGCATCATTCAAGATTCTCCTGCAGATTGGACTCGAGAATCGGCCGCAATGGGCAAGATTTATTCTCACAGTTTCTGCACACTGGCTGCTGCTGCCTCCAACGATTGTCACGGAGGTCTGTTTCCTTTGCGCAAGGAGTTGCCGATCTTTCAACTGGAAGATTCAGCGACAGGGGCCAAAGGCTCCTCATTTGTTCTTGTAAAGCAAGCCTATCAAGGATGGGACGAGCTTTTTGACTCAAGTTCTCTTAACGTTCGAGGCTGGACTCTACAAGAGCGAGAGTTAAGTCCAAGGATTGTCTATTTCACGAAACATACCCTTTTATTCGAGTGCAGAGAGACAAGGGGTAGTGAATGTGGTGGATATAAGGCCAACTCTCTAGGGAGGTATGCCAGTGAGCGGCCAGATTGTCAGATTCATCCTGGGTATATTTTGACGGCCAAAACGTCTATAGAGAAGACCGATACACGGCGGTGCATGGACACGCTTCCATTGGACTCAAATCCCCAAGACAAATCAAGGCGCCTTCTTAACAAACGATATCAGACATGGCGTGAAATGGTGCAAAGATATTCGGCAAGGGATCTTACGATTGCAAGTGATAGATTCCCAGCGTTATCTGGATTAGCATCGGAGATGTCATATCTTCTAAATGATGAATACATTGCTGGCCTCTGGAGGAATGAAATAAAGAGTGGCTTATGTTGGACTTATCCGTTGACACACCAGATTGGAAGCGCTCGGCAGACCAACTATGGCCCGTCATGGTCATGGGCAGCGACCACCGCTCCTATTTCATATGAGCTCGTAAATCGAAATGAGAAGGGTCAGCCAGTCCGAAAGCTGAGGACGATTCGAGCAGTGAAGGGGGCCCGATTGTGGCTGCTTTCGCATGGAGATAAGACGCTGTCTAATAATGACAATGACCCCGCCTGGAAAGATGTGTTTGAGCCCAAGCTACTGAGTGTAAGCAAAATACCAGCTGGTGACGATCCAAATGGAACTCTGCTTTCTGCCTCGCTCCGGTTTGAGGGGCAGGTTATACCTATTCAACGATCAAAGATAGGAGACTGCATCATTGATGAATTCCGCGTTGAGGTGATGTGGGACTACTTACCGCAACCACCGTCCGAAATTTATCTATTCAGCTTGGGCATCATATCAGTTGGATTGGTGCTTACCGCGGTTTCAAAAGATGATCATGAATACAAGCGTGTCGGAATTTTGTCAGAAATCGAGTGGAGTTGGTTCAGAGGTGTCGACACTGGGCTCATTACTTTAGTCTAGAAATCGAACAAGGAACTTTGCGGTGGAAAAGTTAAGTGCCAGTCACCTGCCCACAGATCCCTAGACCAGACAAGTCGATTCGAATAGAGCCTGAGAAGGTGCCAATGACTCAAAACAACAGACGCAATATACGATATTGTGCTAACTCAGTTCATCAAGTATGCGATAGTTCGTCAATTGTTTTAAGACATGATCATGTTTCGACTGCCACTTATTTCGTCCTCCACGAGGGAACTCCTCTGGCCCCAATATTACACGTGATCTTCCCACTTCCACTCGCTTTTCAGCTGCCCATCGCCCAGGGTCTGCGAAAGCTTTTCGAAACGACTTCTACACATCTGATCCTACGTTACTTCATTCTAATAAATTAATCAAAGCAACGTTACGGCCCTTTCCAAATATTCTATCACGTGTCACTCCCCCTATTACACAAGCGAGACCCTTCGCCACCTCGGTACCGCCTCACTGCACAACTTCGCACGAAACAAAATTCAAGTGTTCCGAAACTTCTTCATCGTACGGCATGTGAAAGAGAATTATCTATGATGTCCTTGATTACCGACCGTGGGAATTCTGCTAAATTTCTAGTGTTTGGGACGGCAAAATAGATATCACAAACGCGCCATGTACGCTAGTGAATACAGTTCAAAATTATGCACTTCAAAATCTCAATGGCCGCAACTAGCCCCAAGAAAATGCCGAGTGGCAATTTGGCATTGTCGAACATCCAGTGTCGAAGCACATGGTGAAGCCGCCAAGAATTCCATTGATGTACTTTGTGCAATTCTCGGCTTGACTACTGAACACAAGATGCATCACCGTTGCTATCAACCTTGCACAAAAGAAAGACCCTTACTCGGATTTTTGTATAAGAGAATGGCTTCATGCCTCTGGCATTCTTCAGCAGCACTCACCCGACTTCTCAACACTAGGGCGGAGCTTGCTCACTTCACAAGCCCATCGCGAAGCCCAGCGCGACACGACAATGGTAGATCAGAATACCAATTCCGAAGCGGGTCTTTTATGAATGACTCGCTTTGGCTTTCGCGGAGGAGGTAGACGATCGATTTTGGTGAGAATTTGAAGAGGGTGGAGGGTAATGTTCATAACGGCATCGCGCAAGGTCGCAAGAGGTAGGATATTACCAACTCCCGATTGACAAGATACCATGTCTAATGATATCATCTAGACTTAGCTCCATAACTATCGAACGAGCTCATCCGCCATATCCAACAACAAGACTATCTTCAACCCCCAAGTCTCACGTCAGAGAACAAAAAGGATTGCATATACAAAGCGCAGTGGGCCTCAGAGGCGAAGGACTATACTGAAGGTCGCTCTGTGATGACCATTTATAATATCGGGTTCGGAGGAAGTTTGCTGATTACGAGCAAAGACAAGCTTTCATGTCAAGCATCAGAAGATGGAATGTCGGCTGGGATTCCATCGTCCACTCTTTTTCTCCTCTAGAAGAATTTTTGTGTTGCGTTTTAGCGGGACCCTTGTGGTTGGAGTTGAAAAGGCAAGCTTTCATGTCAAGCAGTAATGTATATTCGATAGCGTATAGCAAATCGAACTTAATTTTTCAACCAAATCCAGGTAAAATATTTTTCTGCGTTTGGAGGACGGGATGTTCATGCTAGGTTCCTCCAACAATGCCGGGATTCTGTATTTGTTCACACATCTTCAGTCATAGATACACAATACACACCTCATATTTCTTTATTCTACCGTCTCTCGGGCCACCTTCTAACCATTTCCCTATAAATTGGCTCCGCAATTAACCTATAGATATCTTCCACTTCATCACTCCTGCCCAGCCCGCTCCTGGGAAAATGCAAACACGACTGCACCGGATCAGAGAACAAGCTATCCTGCGCTCGAATCTCCTCCCACGTCCATGCATGCGCAATTGCTAGATGGTACTCGTGTCTATATGTCGAAGAAACCGGCCTTAGCGGGGTCTTAGAGGCGAAGGTCTCGATTGGCACGCCGAAACAGAGTTCGATTAGGATTATACCAAGGGATTCCAGGAGTAGTTTGGTGGAGGCTGTGGTAAGTGGGGTCGAGGGAGTTGGCTTTAAACGGGTTGTTGAGAGGAAGGATTGTGAGAGGTAGGGTTCGTCGAAGAGGACTTTGCCATCGCGCTATAGAGATTATGTTAGCTAGTGCATTAATAACATCTGCAGTTGGGGGTTAGTTGGCATTAAATGGGTGGGCTGGGTAATATTGGACGGGATGGCTCATCGACTATGCCTCGCTGTAAATTTTGCAGCGATGACATTCAAAGTGCCCGGAATGATTTGTGGGGGGTCAACCCCAACGGAGTTCATCTAGATTGACAAATAGGCAGAGGCAGTGATAGAAAAGAAATGAACGAGGGCCCCATACAGCGGTAAAGAATATGTCATTCTTGTCTAGCCTCACGCTCAACCATGAGGTCTTCTGTAGCTGAAGAATAGTCGATGCCAGAATAGCAGCGACGACTGCTCGCTTTTCTGGCGGGAACTGATACGGCTGAACAGCATTGGCCTCCAGTATTTGAGCAAGCGTTCGATTCTCCTCTGCGGGTGAGACTCTCGAGTGCAACTGAAACTCATACGAGTTCATCGATTCGTCCACCATACAGCCCAAAATTGTATTAGGAGAAATTGTGCGGCAGGATATCGTTTCACACAAGTCTGTCAGCGGCTCGACAATAATGGGGATTGGAGGTGGGTTGTCGATCGAAACCGTAACTTCTTCAATGGCTTTTACACCAGCCACGTCAAGACGATCTTGGACTTGCATGTGCTCGGCAATTGCGAAATGTTTCATCACTTTGGTCTTTTCTTGTTTCGTCTTCGACTTTTTTGTAAACCGGTTTCTTTGAAGATGTCAGAGTTATCAATTAATTATGCGACACCATGGTCATTCTAGCACTTACTTCAAGCTAGATCTAACATCCCAAACGCGTTCTCGTAGACTCGAGTCTTTCTTGTTTGAGCTCTGGCTTCCAATACTGATCCCGGTTTCCGAACTGGCTTTGGGTGATACGACTGGTGGTTTGAGGTTGGCTTCAACACTCTTTGGCGTTACTGGTATTTTTGGGGTATCAATTTGTTGCGATATTTTAACTTTCACTGAATGCTGCAAGTAATTGGCGAAGTTCTGCGTCAGATCCATTAGTTTGGGACGACTTCAATACTGCTGATTGACCTGTTGCTCTTTCGTGCCTAATGAAGTGGGATGATTCCCGGAGCAGAGTGATCACGTACCTTATCATCCATCTTCTCTTTAGTTTCCGGTAAATAACATAGTAGATTAAAGTTGTCGTCACCGTGGTCGACTCTTCTCTCAAGTTGTATTAATACCTTATGAGATACTTCACAACAGCAATGCCAGCTGCTCTTCAGTAACTCATGTAAGTTGTTTGCGTTTTCTCTTGTCTTTTGGAAAAATGGGCCCAACCCCGAGGATGCGGTCTTGGACCGAAAGCCCCCTCGAACACTTTGTCGGTCGCTTAGTACCACCATCTGTTTGAGCTCTTCTATGAGCCTCTTGGACTCCTCATGGCCTTTATAATGATCATCGAATAGGACTTGAGTAATGCGTTTGAGCTCGTAAGATAACCACTGATGGTTGGATTGATTACTCGGATTTAGCTAATTTATGTTAGCCAAATGAGGGATTAGATCTTCCGCCTCAATAATCAGTTGAGGAACATTTTCGAAGAATAGGTTCGCTCCATTGTGAAGAAATGTCTGAGCTCGTTGAAAATATACCACAAGGCATCCCACCGCTTGTAAATTATCCTGAACACCGGGACAAATAACAACTACTTACTGCTTGGATATCTAGCAACTCTCCTAACTCGGTCATAATATCATATATCCTTTTGATAGTGTACATGCACCAATCATATCGCGAATCCAGCCGCGTAACAAGCCTCTGCTTCAGCACTGGGTCACGCCACCCGATGAAGTCTTTGTCGCCAACGATATCAAGAAATGAGTCTTTTGAATCACCGCCTATGAGATATGGATTGGGGCCGCCACACAGCAGATCTTGTAGAATGCCCTCAAAGAACAATTGCTGTCCTTCCATGTCCCGAATAAAAGACTCATATTTACGGCGAAATTGAATCCAGTGGGAGAAGTATCTTGACCCTTTCTTGTACTGCTCAAAGGTCATAATAATTGCGGGATAAACAGCGAGTACCAAGCCGGCGACCTCCATACCGACGTATTTCAACTATCTTTTGGCGACTCGGAGCATGTATGCGATACAACGAGGCAGTGACGACTACCCACCATGGCAAGGGGCTAAGACCGCTTCAGCAAAACCGTGGTTACCAAGACATTATCGAAATGAGTGTTAGAGCGAGCGAAATAAGAACGCGATTGTACAAGAATCAATCGGTGGAAATTCTGTGAAATTTCAAGAAGATCAGACTGGAGTGAGGCTGAGAGATGCGGAGTTTAATTTCAGCATGGCCGTGCCACATCCCACCCCTGGTCTGCATTTATGAGAACGATTCTTCTCTTCAGGTGGAACATTATCCCTCGCTTTGTGTTTACATCTTTCTGGGTGCTGAAGACACTACAGATCCCTTCTGGTTTGCAAAGAGTGCGCTCGAATGGAACGGCATGATGGGAGTTCATCTTCTGCCCAGAGGGTCCATCCATCTTCAGACACGCCTGATCTTGGCGGCAGTATTGCAGCCGCCGCACAGTCATGCTCGAAATTGTTCCAAGAATGCGCCAAACACATCGAATATGCAAGATCAACCAAGCAAACATATAGCTCACAAGTGTTAGAGCAGGGTAAAAGATACGATTTATGGGCACGAAACATCGCGGCTAGTCAGCCGTCTCAATTTCCAACTTCCTTGGAGTACCGACTCAGATCTGATGCCAACGCTCGCAAAATTGTTCAAAAAGCTCTTGATTATGTGAACGAATCTTTAGAGATGAGTATGTGCTGATAAATTGACAAACTTGCTAGCTCACAAAAATAGTCATTCCTATCTTGTCTGGTGATAAGCAAATTCTCACTTGGGAAGAGGAAATAAACACGCACACCCAAATTGATAGCCAAAGAGATCTGAGTGCGCGAGCATATAGAGAAGACCCGGAGTTTAAACCTGTATTGATTTCAGAATATGAGCTTCCAGCTAGAACCACCTCGGAGTTAGCCGAGCTATCGCTTTCTATCCAGGAAGGAATCACAAATCTCTTTGAGCTTTCCATGATCATACGCAAACGGCCCGAGAAGGATGATTACATTAAAGCGTCTCTGCGTTATAATTTTGATCCAAAATTCGACATCAATCACGTTGGAGATAAATATCCTGTTGCGAGAAGTGGAGAACCATGGTTGATGGAACGCCTAGGGACTGCCATCACAAGACGAAGACAGTACTTGCTTTACAGAAAGGAGCACCAGAAGCGGTCAGAAGAATTCCACCAAGTGAGCAAAGATGTAGACGGAAAGACTGTCTGGTCTGGTACCAAAGCATCAACCTTCGTCCCGGACAACCGATTAGGAGACTCTACTAGCCAGTCTTCAATACCAGATGATCCCATTATATTATCTTCACGTCCGCAAACGGAGTATGCAGATTCTAGTCGCGGCAAAGACGCTGGTTCGGATCTTCTGAGAACACCTCTGCTTCCAAAGGGTGCGAATGGCGTTCGTACAGGGTACGGTGAACACTTTGAGTGTCCATATTGCTGGCCCCCCCAGACCGTACAGAACAAGAATGAATGGAAGTGAGTGTTTCTGCTTATATGATCCATTTAAGCAACGTACTGATAGCTTGTTAGAAAACACATATTTAGCGATCTCCGGCCATATGTCTGCACCTTCGAGGGTTGCGGGCTTAACATGTTCGAAAGTCAGAATCAATGGTTTGATCATGAAACTAGATTTCACAGAAAGCAATGGCAGTGTAACATATGCCATGAAGAAGGCCCGATGATACGATCGGCTCTAGAAGTACACATGAAAAATCAACACGCAAGCGATGTTGAAGAGGCAACAATAGATGCTTCACTAGACGAGTGCATTGTGCCACGAATAGATGCGACAAAGTGCCCTTTATGTAAAGATTACGGTGCTCGACTTCAACGTATCAATCAGTCCGGCAAGTGTGACGTTAGTCTCAAGCAATTCCAGGAACATCTTGGTCGTCACATGGAACAGTTAGCCTTGGCATCTTTACCAGAAGATGATAGGGATGAGGAATATGATGAAGATGATGATCTTTTCGAGCCAGCCGACGAGGAATATGCGGAGATGGCAAAAGTTCAGGTAACTAAGCGATTCGGCGAATTTAACAGGGGGCAAGAGGAGAAAGATCCGAACGAATATGCTTCCCCTTCACGTTTTGAAGCGTATATAGATACGACAGACCCACTTATAGAAGTTCCTGAAATTTCACCGAGGCCATCGATATCTGCGGCGCCTGCCGACCACGAAAGACCCGAGAAGCTCGGTAGGCCAGTGGATGGACGGCAATTTGAATCAAGAGAACGCCGGTCCTCGCCCAACTCAGAAGATGATTCTTCCCCACTATCAAGAAGGTTCACCAAACGGATGCGAAACCTTTTGGGGGGCACCTCAAAAGTTAATTCAGCTGATATCAAGCGAGCAGACGCCAAAGATTATCCACAGATTCCTGGTGAGGAGCTAAGGCACCCCAGTTTTAGGGTGCGTAGTCCCGTACCCGAAGAGAGAACTCAGAGGCCCAGAACACCTCCCTCCCCCACGGGAGCCATAAGCAATCAGGGTAGGCCATTTTATGAAAGGAGAGACTCAGCCTCAGACTCTATTGACTATCCTACGGTTTCTGGCGACGACCCACTAAATCCATATCAGAAGCACGTTGAAGCTCAGCGCCGTGAAGGACCCGGGCGCAAGCCGGATACTCAACGTAGGAATTCAACGTAGGAATACGCTAGAGGTTCCTCATCCAGCTGACGCAACGAATGAAGCAACTTCCAAATATTGGGATGCAGCTCAGTCTGAAGGTGGATCTGATCACGCCGAACGACTACAAGAGCTTGAGAATTCTTTAGATAAATTATCCAAGAAGACTGAGGACAGTTCCGAGAACCCAAAAACGAACGATCCCGAAGGTCCCAGCACACAGATACCTCCAGCCCTCCAAAGAGTAATGTATCATCTAGATACTCCCAAGTTTCAGGAAGGGGACTATGTATACATTGAATCCAAAAATTTAGGACCTGTAGTAGGACCTCTCGTAATAAGTGCTCGCAGTAGAATATATCGCTCAGATGGAAAGCAATCAAAAAATGAAACACTTTGGGGATACCAATTGCTACACAATGATAAGCTCTACAACTCTGGGGAATGGGTGGAAGAGTTAAGACTAAGAAAATCTCCTTAGCGTGGTAAACGTCTTCTATTTCGGAGATGGAAAGACCGCTACGATACCCAGCTTGTCTTGGGGGGGTTTACAGGCACTGACAAGTCGAGCGAAACTCGCATGATGAAGCACGTCCAAGAGAATCCAAAGAAGGAACGACCAGTCATGAATCATAAGTCAGAAGTCAGAATTCAAGTATACTAATAATGACGAAGACTTGGACGACGATGGAAAGAACGAACAACACCGCAGCCCTGCAAAGCACGGAAAAAAGATCATTTCGTCCAGCGTCAAAGACTCGGATTTATTCCACTCACTTGACCAAATATGCCGTACTCCGTCTCTCGTTCTCAGTAATGCCTATGTTCTCAACGCACCAAGATGGCGAGCTTCCATAATTACTCAGTAGGACGGTTGCTTGGTTGCGTACAGGACCATCTTCGGAACAGGCTGGCTGGTGGTCTAAGAAGTGGTGTGAGTTTAACTTCAAGGCAATGGCGAGGATTTCCGTGCCAAAATGGTCGGGTTCAGGGTGGATGAAATGAGCCTGGATTTGTGGCAGCTTTGAGGGGTGGTGGGCAGTTATTCTTTATTAGTAGCGGCTCTACGATAGGGTATTTCGAGGAGATGGGAGGAAAATGCAACTATAGAGGGGATGGTTGGGTGCTAACAGGACTCAAGTCTAATGTAGCTTTGGGGAGAGGATACATTGCTTTTTCCTCGTACCATTCAAATTCACAAGCCTCACCCAGTCAAAGTTCCAAACATAGTGGCACATCGTCAAATGTCAGAGAATAATCAAATTTCTAATCCGCCCCTTCTCTACGGACCTGGACACCCCTCCGCCGGAAAGTTACAAGAACTCGTCTTCCCACCCCCCGTGATATTGGTCCCCTCGAACTTGATATTTGAGCAGCTGCCCGCTCCACACAAGACATAGTAATCTCTCGCGCTCTTATCCGCCGTGCCAACCACATTCTTGAACAGCACATTCGCGATAATGACACCATTACTGGGTGTACCATTTGGTCCGCCGTTCAGATAATCTTGTTGGACATCGATGCCGTAGTCGGTGATATTGGAGAGGCGGATGTTGGAGTAGGTTATGTTGGCGATGTAGCCTGTGGTGTTGAAGTTGGATTTGATGCGTGGGCCGTTGGTGGAGTTTACGACATCGGTGTTGGTAAACTAGGTGGGTCAGAATAGCATGAAGGCAGGGGAGAGGGCACATACGAGGATATTGGTTACGTTGTTGTTGCTCTTGCCGCCGACTGATCCGATACTTAGACCGTGGCCACCAGAGCAGTAGAGACCATCAATGGTGATGTTGTTTCCGCTGGTGACGGCCACGCAATCATCTTGGTTGTAGACTTTGTTGTTGGTGATGAGGATATTAGAGCTCTCTTTCACGCCATAGCCGTCGGAGTTGTGCGCTGCTGCGAGACCGTCGCTTCTGCTGTTTGGGGCTTCGCCGTCGCGGTTGTCTAGCAGCATGTCTTTAAGAATTACATCTGAGGAGGTTTGGATAGCGAATAGGTGGACGGGCCAATTGACGATGTGGAGGTTTGAAATGACGGAATTGTTGGTCATTTTCTTGACCGAGATGAAGGTATTTGGCCTAATACTTGTTAATATGCTTATCAACATAGTTTTTGGGTTGGCCTACTTTGGTACACCTCCATTCGAACCAAGTCCATCCCAATAAAGCGTTCCATTCCCATCAATAACAGAACCAGGAGCAGCAGTAATGGTGACATGATTGCCACCGAATATGATGGGACTGAAAGTACTACTGTTTGTAAATCCAAAGGTCGTTCTTCCTTGAAACGTGACTGTAGATCCAGCTTTCAGTTTGGAAAGGTCTACGGTACTATTTGGTGGTGCGTAAACATCTCGAAGTACAATGTTGGTACATGCTGCTACTGCAGGGGCGATTCCAGCATAATCTGTAACCAGACATGATCGAATGGATATGATGGAGCACGAAACAGCAGCCACCAACTGAGAAACAACGAGGAAATGACGCATCTTGAAAACTGTCTGAAGAATACTGCTGAACAATGCGGAAGTCTTAATCCAACCTACAACTGGTATGATAGCCTCTTTATACAACAAGCATTTCGATTTCTCGAAAGTCAAGCCTTGGGCCAAGCAAAGCTTTTCAATATTCTTGTACCTGACCTAGAGTTTTCCGGGAAAACTATAGCTAGGTATTCCGGTGGCGGATGGCCTGCTGAGGTTTAGGCGGAGTGTATTGCATAATTGTGGCAATCTCCGCTTCATAATTGAATGAGCGGGAGATAATTTTGGAGGCTCTATTGGCCGACCATGAATCATGACTATTGAGTTCTGGATGGGCCAAGGTTGAGCTACCGGTTGTCAAGAAAGCTTCGTCCGGGATAAGCAACTCGAAGGTTGTGAAGCACCTGGGCGATAGATGTTGTGGGGAACATGGGGTGCATGGGTGCGACGCGGGGAAGACTGGAGAAATTTCTCCACGAGTCGGAGTAGCGGAATCGAGCAGTAGTGCAGATATTAATAAAATCCTCGGAATTTCCACTGGCACGTGTATAATTCTCTTCTTTTCCAATCCTGGGGTCATTGGGGTGGATAGACATAAGGAATGCTATAGTGATAGATATAAAGTGTGGGGATTTTGATTCAAAGTATGCCGCCGAAATCGAGTCGTACACAGCTCGTATTTTTGCTCGTTCGAAGCATGAGGATAGAGACTGTCAGAACCATGGCGCGGAAACCGAGCCTCCGAAAGCTGTTTATTGAAGAGGTAGAAGGTCTTTGGTGATAAATATTGAACATCTTTGGTCTCCGGAAATCTAGACCCTCTAGCCAGTGTGCCTGCCTCGCGGTGGACAAGATAAGTGGAAGTTCAAAAACAGTACTTGCTGGAAACATTTGACGAAATTCGATATCATTGCTCCAAGATATTGACGAATATCGTATCATTGCTTCAGCAAATACCGTGGTTTGACTGCCACCTAAATTGTCTATTTCCAACCTGCTCGTAGTTCCGATTCGCTTTCTCGTCTTATTACGCTATTCGAGCTCGACTTCGAGTTCGAGTTCGCTTGTAGAGGATAAGTGGGGAGGTACACTCTTCTTCAGTGACTATGCGCATTGATTGTTTGTCTCGAGTTCTTATGTGCAGTCCATACCAAAACCACCGCAAAGGCAGACGTTTTGTACAGGACAACTAAAGCAGATTAGCATATCGCAGTAACACAGAAGATAATGAGAACAATTACTTACTGAATTGATTCCATGCCAAACAAAATGTGCCAAGTATGTTCCAACACCCTGCCACTGCTTGAACTAGATAACTTCGTTTCCTCCAGCCACTTCCTGATTGATTTCCACTCGTCCAAACTTCGTCTGTAGACAGCTTCCCTACTGACCGCGAACTGAGCACAGCAGGGTGATGCAATCTTCTCTGGTATCCAGCCCAAAAATTCCATCAAGAAACTCCCTATTTGAGTCTCCCTCGGTATTGCGTCCTCCAAGTCACTTAACGGTATATAGTTTCCGGATAATTCAATCACATTCTCACATGATCCTAAACATCTTGGCGACACATATCCAGAATCCATCACAAACTGATCCTTGAGGTATGTAATTTCGTGGGAGGCAGTGAGCAATTGATGCCATGCGTTTTCGTGATGGTGGTGGAAGAACATTATGTCTGGCAGAGAGTCGACGTAATTTTGGATGATATATGTTAAATACACCATTGCTTCGTTGCCTCGATTGATTGGCACAGTTAATTGGGCATCTGCTGAGTCTGTAATGTAGATGTATGGTTTCCAATTCGTGCTCTTGATGGCGGAACTGACCCAAGAGACGTTCGAAGACGTTGTCGCTGCAATGACCAGACTCTTAGTAATCTCTGGATAATCTGAAGCTGAATATTGCGGGTCTTCTGATGCGTCCATCCAGCGATACAACAGATAAAGAAAGAGGATCGGGAGGATGGTTTTCGCATATCGCGTCGAGAGCCGCTGCCAATGGCTATCAGTCATCGCAAATTTTGGAATCCGGTTTCTGTGAAGACGGAAGTCGCATGAGGATTTTCAGATATTAGATGCGAATACCGGCAGTATTTTAGGAATTGCGTTGATGCGAATATCTAAAAGCATTTGGCAGGTGGAGGTGGAAGTGAAGACAATCGCATTTCTCTCGCGCGCCGCGTCCGAAGTAAAATGTGGATGACCAACATCTGAAACATGCTTCACTATTACCATTCTGAGAGAACAAGATTCAAGAATTGATGTAACAACAGCTAATTGGGTTGCCTTCAAAGCAAACCAAACCAAATGCATACGTGATCTTGAGAAGTACTCCGAACACTTGATGAAAAATCTCCGCTTGTAAATAAAATTCAGATGTCTCTGCAACGTCGCCTCTTCAGGAATGTGCTAATATCTGAACTGACAACCACAATAACCAAAAGATGAAATGAAAAATATACCCTCTTCATCACCAAACCGTGAAGCAATCCAGACCTATCTCGCTTGACAAAACCAAATCCTAGATCTGCCAGATCTTCCCATCCAAGTCTTGGTACTCTTGGCTTCAAGGCCCTCAATCCATTGTGGTTCAGCCACAGATGCCCCCGGCATTTGCCGTGCCCGAGCTGGGTGTGGGGAGCTTTGAGCCTAAAAGATTTCTGCCCGCGTTCGGTTACATTCGACCTTCAACCAACCCAAAACAAAACACAATTTGAACCTCATCTTCTCATTTTCATCGCTTATATATACACAAAGCAAATTCGACAATGGGTATCTTGAGAACTGTTTTGAATACGGCGGTACTGGGTGGTGCAGGAAGCGCGGCTGGTTTCGCGTTCTGGACTCGCAATTGTAAGTAACTATCCCACTTTCCTCCAAGCTCAATTGTACGACGTCAATATCATTTCAAAGTCATCGAAGATCATCTGAAGCTGTACGATGAAGCCTGTGATGGAAAGCTAATGCGACCATAGCTAAGTTCATTCCTGTGTCGTCGGCCGAGCCTATTTTCTCCTCGCCTTCGTACCTGCGAAACAACCCGAATAAAAACCCAATCACACACGATCTCTGTGTAAGAAAGGTACCTTTATCGAAGATAAGAGCAGATCTCTTGGAGAACGAGCAGAAGCTTACCGAGGCTTTTTGTGCTGGTGTTTGGAGTGGTTTGGGTATGTTGATCATTTTTTCTTAATTATCAGTGTTGATACTCATGTATACATCGTGAGTCTGGAGACCGATAAGGCAGAATCTCCACTTGACAAAGCCAATCTAAGGGCTTTCTGTCTTTGCGTCGGCCGATGCTGCATCGTGGTTGCCTATGTTTCGGGAACAAGCATAGATCGTCCCTTCGCTAACAAATGCTTTGTCTTGTAGGTTACGCGTACCAACGACGCTTCCTCGAAAAGAAATACAAGAACACTACTACAACTGCACATCAGCTTTGGACCCGAGAACAGCTGCGAGCATCCACCTACGACGTCGGTACCCAGATTACCGATCATTTCGAAGTCGTCTCCAAAGCCCCATCCTCAATCGTCGTTCGCTGCGGTGATTCCCCTTTGAAATCCGAAGTTCGAGCGTCCGATGGACTCTTCGAAATCGGTGTGAAAATCAAAAAAGAGGAAGGGGTTGCGGAGTTCAGGTTGCAGAGTTTGTTCTATCAAGGACTCGGCAAAGCTGAGGGCAAACCCATGCCGAGTCATATTGAGTTCTTGCATCGATTGTATACAAAGTTGTGGATGGAGACTGCCATTGGAAATGTCACTGGCAAAGGGGCTTAGGAGAGACTTTACAGAGTTTGACCTTCGATCTCGGTGCATGCATGCTATCCTCTGTGGAAGTCATCGCATTAGATCACTGGCCAAAGATTTTGTACAAAATCTTCGACCACACGTCCGAAACATTTTCATTGTCGAGTACACTCAATTTTCATGACCTCCTCGCGGACACGAAATCCGCATATAATTTTCGAGTCATCCTTACAACATACCTTCCACAGAGGGGTTCGCCGAGTCATGAGCGAGGCGATCCGAAATTTCCTATAAATTACCACTGCCTGCGTCAGAATTTGGAAAGACAAAGGTGCAGCACGGAACATAACTTAACATTGGTAGACGCATTCTGGCAAACCCGTCTGGGTTTGCCTTCGTGCCTACCTACGCTGAAGCATTTTCGCGGAATTTCCGCCGAAGTGTTTCTCTACGCTTTTGAGCATTTCGAGGAGTTCTATGCCCCTTTTCGGGAGAACGAGAGACTGGGTAGAATTGCTACCGAAAGCAGAGTTGCTACCGATTATGGAGCTGCTGCTGAAATACAGGGGATGCGGGGGCAAGGGTAGTTATGGTCTGATGTTGAGGCAGAGGTTAGTAATTCCCCAAAGCTTCTCGATACAAACTAACGATGTTTACTACAGTAAAAGGTGGACTGAAAAGCTGAACGCAAACGCTCCACCGGCGATTACTCGGTAAAGCCTGCAACTACTGGAGACATTGTGGGACGACGAAGGAGGGGACGGGAGGGGACTTTATAGTCTCCTCTGGAGGCCCATTGGGCTGTTCACCTTGGAGGCCTGCCGCGGTTATGAGTACGACCTAATTTGTAAGGCATCCTTTGCAAACACTATCGGCACTGGCGTTATACTCGTTCCTCTGCTAACAAGCGTTCCAACAGATATCGAAAGGCAATGCCTCAGCAGGCGATGACTCCGTAATGGAGTAATGTCTGTGTCTTGAAGAAGACACTCACAAGACGTGGAAGACTTAACATGTCCAGCCTACCTGGGGCGCTTCTCACATCTGGCCTACTTCGATCGAAGCTCGAGTCATAATGATTCTATGACAATTGTCATAAAGAAGACGAGGATTCTAAACCAATTGTGGAGGTGAAGACGAGGATTCTAAACCAATTGTCGAGGAGAAGACGAGGATTCTAAAGCATTTTTGAAAGAGCTTAACAACGCAGCACTTGCCGCATTCTTCTTCGATATGATAGGAAGAGCCGACATCGAAGGATCAAAAAGCAATGTCGCTATGAACGCTTGGCTGCCACAAGCTCGTTCCGTTCTACCTCGTAGGGTGCAATAACTGTCTGCCTCGCTATATCGAGATTTGACTTTCTACACTTCCGAGAAGATGCTATGCGAATAACGAGACAAGATACGAAACCCTGGGTCTCTGGAAGCGTGGTGGCTTGCAGACATACAGTTGATTTGAGGATCTGCGGCGACACGATACGACGCCAGGCGATTACTCGGTATCGCCTGTCTCTGCCGTCGAAGCCATCTGTGGCTTCGGGCTCTCCAATGGCGTATCCTTCTGGATACTCTTACTACAATGGTCAATATGTTGTCAATCCATATTCCCCGCGCCTTCCTATGGAGCCTATCAATAGCCACAACAAGCCCACCGCCTGACGGCGACGGTCGGATTGTACGCTGAGAGAAGTGCGAACACCTGACGGGAGCTGGTCCTGGAGCGACGCTACACATGGCCACCCCTCCATCTAATTGCCTCCACTGAGTTCCCCACGGGCCGCAAGAGGAAGGGACCGGCTTGGACTTACTCCCGACTTTCTTGCAGAAGGTTAGTCATCGGCTCCTTTGGTCGTTCAATGAATAGAAGGCCACTTCCTCTTAAAACGGTTTCTCTACCCCGACACCACTTGGTCATGGCACCAGCAGTACTGAGCATACACGGAGTGGTCCTCACATCCAGCCTACCCTCGAAACAAAGAATTCCAAACTGGGCAGAATCTACTCTCCCCAACTAGAGCAACCCTTGCACTCAAGCCCTCCGGTAGTTGTAGGCTTTACCGATTGTCCTTGAGAAGTGAGACAAAGATTTCATTCTGGGCAGAATCTATTCTCTCAGATGAGAGTAACGCTTGTGTTCCAGCTACCCAGTAGTTGCAGGCTTTACCGAGTAGTTGCCAAATAAGACGTCGCGGAGGGGCTGCTGCCCAACTCGATGTTGGCGGTGGCCCCGAAGTCAATGAATACGTCCTCGTATCACTCTTCCAAGCCCGCTTCCCATCTTGCAAGTCAGCTAAGATCATGACTGACCCAATCTCGGGCATGTCCCGTGGTTACGGGTTCGTCCGCTTGCCGACGAGCAGGACCAGCAACGTGCTTTGACAGAGATGCAAGGAGTTTACTGCGGCAATCGACCATGAGAGAGACCCCACTCCAAGCACATCGTGGAAGAAAAAGGTCTTGGTGATAAAGATACGGTGGTGGAGGAGGACTAAGCTGAAGACATTAGCGGTTCGTGTGTACGAAGCTGAGTGTATGGCGTGGTATATATTGCGGCAACGGAGCTCGAGAGGAGCTCCACCCACAAAAACATTATGAGACCAAACGTCTATGGTGGATAAGGATGACGATGGATGGTGTGCTGTGGAAATAGTTGTATGCCAGAGAATTGAACACTTACCCCATGCTTTTCAGTCTGAAATTCTAGCTTCCTGAGGCCGTATCAGGCAGTGCTTTGTGAGTGTAATCCGCTGCTTTCGGCAGCAATACTGGTTTCGACAGCAGTTGTATGCCAAGGTCGTCGCTGCCGATTCTGATCGTGCTGCCGAGTGGGGAGCACGGGGTGATTCATGGATTGTATGAGGCATTAAGGGGGGCTGTGTAGGGGGAGGTTGTGAATGGATTGAGAGGGAGGGTGGAGCTGAGCTTGACGTTGTGGTGTGGATGGAGGGAGGATGGGAAGGTGAGAAGGAGATGTGCTTCTGCTGTTGAGCTGCTGGGCTGCTTTTGCGGTGGGATGGTGCTAAATTGGTAGAAATTGAGGGAGGAATGTTGGGGAAGAGGTGTTTGATCATGATAATGATGAGCTATAGTTGTTTAATGAGCTGGGGATGTTGATGTAGATGTTCCTAATCCATGAAAGGAAGCATTAAAGGGAAATTGGGTTGGCAGAGACTTAATATACTTAAGGTAATAATATAGTGTATAGCATAGTAACAAGAAACACAACCCCATATATTGGTTCTTAAGGCACTATCTATTATCCTCAGCTTCTAAACTCATTAAACTTTACCCCTGAAGTCGTGGTATTGATAGATTATTCTGTCTTGACTTTGAATTACTACTATATTGTGTACGCTGAGCCCTATAAAGCATTATGACCCTCCGACGCAATACTCGAGGACGTACGGCTTCGCTAACCGACAAACATAGTATGGGAGTTGTTCTCTATGGGTTGATGGCCGTGTTATAAAGGTCTAGTGGGATTATAAGACAGGGGAGGAGGTATGAAGGGGACGAGCGCAGATGCTGCTAGAGGGGGGCATGTTGTTGAGGTAAGGCTGGATTGGAAAATACAGTTTGCGTGTTTGACGGGAACAGAATGATGCTGCTGTAATGAGATGAAGCTGTAGTTTCTTGGTGGTATAGAAGACTCGAAGTCGAGACTCGCGACACTGACAGGAGAATCAAAAGCCAGTACTCCAAGAAACATCTCTCTCTATCTGATAGCTAGAACAACGACAAGCATATCTACAATACATAATCGTATATATCATCCCCTTTCCTATTAAGCACCACCACTACTCCTTAAAGCAACCCAGCGTCTCCACCACTGCTCCCTTCTGAATAACCCAAATTATCCTCCACCACCACCATTCACACACCCTTCTTCCTCCTCCCCCGTCCGCCTATATTCATCAAGTATAAAGGCCCTCTCCTTCCCTTTCCAGCAACAATCAACGCGGCTATACCACAGCTAACACACCTATCTCCTGGGTTGTGTTCTCCTGCCAAGATAATCTGGCTGAGTATAAATCGCTCGGTGGCTGTTGGTAGGTATAGGTAAGGATTTGTCCTCGTTTGTTTTTTGTTTCGGTGTTTCTTGTTTGTATGAGCGTGGAATAGACTTTCTTCCTTCTTGAATAATGGTGTGGATATGGAGGTTAGCTAGGTTTCTAAAGCAAAGTAGTTAGTTATGTTGGTCAGGGTATAGATAAGGACTTTTAGGGATTCGAGGGTTGATAGACTTAATACTAAGCACTTACCATACATGTCTTTCAACTACTGGCTTTAGCAAACATCATGCTTTCTGCAATTGCTACCCCCGTAGGTTGGTGCTGATTTTTGATGCTTAAAAGCTCATTGGTTGGCTGTGATACAGCAGCAGAGTCTGAACCATTGGATGGATGTTGACAAATAGAGTCAATGCCAGGCACTTGTATATCTATCTCCCCGGCTGCTACTTGCATTTGTAGATAGAATGCTTCCTGTCTCTGCCACCTCAGAACATTGAATAGAACCGTAACCCTGAGCATGTGAACTTTTAAGAGATACATGTACTGGGTATAGTATAGCCGCAGATTATGAGCTATTCGAGACTTGTTCGCAGATGGAGGTTAGGATGTGCAGATATGTTTCGAGGGCTTTTATTAGCGCAGAATATGCTTTGCAGCTTTGTGGGAAGTTTGCTATTCACAAAAGTTTGTGCGGTCTTCGAGGTCTAATAACAGATACGTGTGTTCGCTGTACTATAGCCATGATGATAGTCAGTATGTAGAGCTAAGCAAAGGCGAGCAGACCTAGCAATGACATCGACTGCCTGTCTATTACTTTTACTGGCTGGTAGCATACCTCCAATTCCTGGGAAACTCAATACTTCTGTAACTTGATAGTCCCTCTGGCTATATGCCATCTGCGAAGCCCTGTCTGCCACCAGTATAGTATTGGCTGGAAACATATCATTCCATATCTATGATAACTGCTGCTCCCAGAGATCGAGTGGTGCGTTCTACGGAGTGGCAGGGTTGCCAATAAGTGCTGATGTTGCCGGGTCTTGTGTTGGCGGAGAGCGTGCTTTATGTGGTTTCAAGAGACTTGCTGCTTATGAAGGTCGATGAGTACGCTTTTGAACGATTTAAAGTGTAGAATAGTTGTTGTGTATTGTATCTTATGGCGCTCTGGCGTTATAGGGTTATAGTATCCGATTCGGAAATGCTCGATGGCCGTCAGGGTAGTCGGTAGATATGTGTCTACTTCTTGTATCGGCGCAGCCTACTACTTTCGAAGGTCAGTAGCTTTGTCCAGGAGTTGGTAGAGGACTTATATAACTCGACTTGTTGTAGTCAGGTGTTTTCGGATTGTTCGTGCGAATCTTTCGATTGTTCGTTTACTCCTTGTATTGGCAGAAGGTATGCTCGAAGCGCTTACAGCTTCTGAAGGTCAATGCTTATAGCTTGGGAGGTGTCGGAGACGTCATATCGTGTGTTTTGTGGTAGTGTGAGTTCGTCGAGCTGTTTGGGAGGATACTTGGTGTTTTTGTGGACTATCTATCTGCGACTTGTATTGGTGCAGAGCCTACGATCATCGGAAATCTGCTATACTCGAAGGTTGATCATACTTGTAGTAACTGCGGTATAGCCACTGAGTCCAAAACATTCGATGGCCGTTGGCGCGAGTATACTTTGTACTTGTTCGAATATGATTTACTGGCGGAAGATATGTCTCCTGCGCTTCTAGGGAATTTGCTATATCCGAATCGGATATGTGCGGTGTCTAGGGTGGCAGAAGACTCTTGTAATACATATCGTTACAGCTTGGCTTCTGCTTGTTGTTCGGAAGGAAGGAATTCTCGTTACGCATTCAGGAGTTCGGGCAATGGGTGTGGTGTTTGAGATTCAAAGTATAAGGTAAATGGAAAGGCGCTTGTTTCAATTGTATATCTGCGACTTGTGTTAGCGTAGAACGTGCTTCTTGCGGCCCTTCTATACTCGCTACTTGTTTGGGTTGTGCTTGTTCTGATTGTTTGTTTACTGCTTGTATAGGCGGAGAGCACAACTCCTATGTTGCCATTTCCCGAGGTCACCGAGTGCATGTTTTCAGCACTTAGGAAGTTATAGACTAAGTACTGGGTGGTGGAGTGCATTCTGCGGCATGCTATGTAGGCGGAATGTCTATACAGTCTGACATTAGTTGAAGTTGTGTTATTGAAACGCTTGTGACCGCTGGAGATATCGGGAGCTTCGTGGTCAAAATAGGGAGGTCAAGACTTCTGCAGCTCTACACGAGGTTGTTGGTGATATGAGACTCCGGTTTATTTGCGATTTGGTGGGTTCGGTAAGGGGAATGTTGTGGCTTACAAGGGATGGAATGGAGGGCAACGAAGATAAGCATGTATTACAACCAGTCGTAAGTATATTAATTTGTAACACACATAGCTCACCATGAACTCCTGTAGAGGGCATATATAAATCATTTAGGAGATCGAGCCAAGTCTCTCCAAAAGCAAGAAGGTTTAATTAGCAGTCTAACAGCAGACAGATGGTATATCAAGAGCCTAAAGTTATCAATATAAGAAATAATAGAGTGCACAGTTTTGAAAGAGACTTGAGGGGGTTTCTTAAATTTCTTAACTTTCGAAAACTATATTCGGCATCTCTAACATTCCATGTATTAATCTAAATAATCGCTTGTCATATTCCAACATCATCTTCACCCTTAACTCAAATTCCCAATCACACCATCCACCCAATCACCATCTGACGACCGTTGCAAATCCCCACTTCCGATCTCTATAAAAACACTTTCCCCCTCCCTTTCCCTCCTGTTAACTTACAAGTCAGTTGCAGAGGAAGAAAATGACCGGCGGCTTGTTGTGCGCTGCTTCTACGCTATAACCACACTTCGTGCGGCCAAGGATATTTTTTTACGTTCTACCAGAAACTATAGATTGTCGATGAGACTATCGGGAGCTGTTCTGATGGCGACAGAGATACCGCCGTTTGCGGAATTGCTGCTGACTGTTTAATTGTCACCGATTCTGGGGCGCGGGGGACCATATAGTCTGATGTACGAATGGCAGGGGAATCACAGTGTTATGGGAGGTTCGAGACATGGAAATGCATTGAAGAACGTCGAGTAAATGGAGATTGTGTGATAGATCACGACTACGCAGAGGAGGAGGTCGCTGGGTTGCGAAATTTCTGCTTCGTTTGGGAAGAGATAGAGAGAGAGGAGGCAGATATATATATATCTAGAAGCCAGATGGAGGTGCCTGAGGATTATGGGAGATCAAGATGGATTTTTGGGGAATGGCGTAGTGCTGTCCGGTGCGAATTTTGTACAGCCTCAGTATTAAAATAACTTCACCTATGATCTTCCATGATGATAAAACATTGAGCAATCCCAAGTATATAATCAGCAAATCTCCTGTACAGCCCCTGAAGCTTCACAGACAATCACATGTTGAAAAGAAACAACTATGGACTCCACAGGATCCACCCTTATCCATTCCAGAGGCTTTCTGGGCTGATTCCCGCCTCGCTCATTGGTCACCCGCCTCTAGCTTTCGCAAGTAAAGCAGAAAACGACAGCAGTAAGTCGGACGAGAAGGTTTTCAGGCTGTTGCTGCCGATTCTATTGCTGCTACCGATTTCCAAATGAGCAAGGCGAGCAGGGGGGGTGTATAATCCTATGTATGAGCTTAGGGGGGCGCGTAAAACTAGCCTAGTCCTCCCGCAACGTGAACTTGAGCGTCTACAGCCATCACAGCAACGAACTGGGTCTACTAACTCAACCTGTTCTCTGCTCTTCCTCTTCCTCCGTAGCATGTAGAGGAATATATACTCCACCGCATACCCCACCTTTTTCTTTACCCAATCATCGCCAATCACGCCCACCCAGACGCGAAGTCTCGCCCCGCTTCCGGCATTTCTCCCTCCCTGCTTGGCGAGAGCGCCTCCCGCTTGCTGCAGGATGGCTGACTTGGCGATATGCAGGCGGTGGAAGCCCCGGCGCCTCTTACGCCCGTACAGTGGGGTTCCGATGGGTTTAGGAGGCGGAGGGTTATGGAGAGGAGAGGGGGCAGTGGGGTGGAGGAGGAGAGTGGAGGTGGAAGAGGGCACATGGAGGAGTTGAGCTACAAAGGGTTAGAAGAGAACTGGATATCATGGGGGATAGAAGCGAGTTTGAGGCTGGAGAGATAGGGGCACACACAAGAAGGAGACATAGGAGATGAGGAAGAAGCGGTGACCCAGGGATACTCGAGTAATGGTATGCCGACGACGAAGAAAAAGCAAATACCGGTCAGACACTGCAGAGAAAAGCCTCTCTTGGCAGAAACAACAACACTCGAACTTTCTGTACAAAACATCACCGGGAAACGCGACAACAACAACCTGAAAATCAGCAGCATGTCATCATCCTTCCCTCCAAGCCCTGCGATAATCTCAAATGTTTCAAGATCTGCCACCCCTGACAGAGCACCCTTGTGTAAATCATCCGAGTAGTTCGTGGGGGTAACAAACAACAAGGACAACAGACATCTCAATAATCAAGACGAATCCATCTCGACGCCATCATCGCCAACTCAACAAATCTAGAACCCACCTCCACCAACCGGCAAAACACCCCTCCACCCTCCCGGCTAAATCCACAACCATCTCTCTATATAAGCCTCCGACCAGCCAAGTCATGTATCCAAGCACGTCCAAGCCGCCGTCTCTTTGAATCCATAAGGCTTATGCCTGTCACACTCTTTTTTTGTGCCGAATTCGACACAATGAGGCGCCAGAGATAAGGTAGTGGATACATAGGGGATATGAGAGTGATCATGGCGGAGAAACCATTCTCCATCAAAGGGATCTGCGGATGTTGCGCGTTCTTTCTGGGCAAGAAGGGTGGTTTGTTCGGGGTTTATTTATGACGGGGGCCGGTGCGTAGACGGTGTACTCGGTGTGAAAGCCGCGATGGCAGGTTGCACGATACCGGTTGAGGGTGCGGCAGTGTGGATGTCAGATGTGCATATGGTTCTGCTATCGGCTTTCTGAGTCTGCCATAGGAATAGGGGGGAACATGTCGGTACGGACGGGAATATGGAAGTCCTACAAGCCTTCCTCTCAGGATAATTCTGTGGATAATTCAAGCACAGGGTCCCTCAAGCAATTGCCTTCTCTTGGACACGTCCTTGGAATCTTGGGTGCGTGGCAGTACTGTATCGCTAAACTTGCGCCTTCGATGACGGCAGTTCGGGAACAAAGCCATTGAAGAATCTGGGGAAGTTCATTACTGATATATTGTTTTCCCCGGATTTGAGATGTTGTGCTCGGGTAAGGGGCTATATCTGTTTGGATTTGGTTCGTGCGGTAAGGAGCGGAGTTTTTTATGTGTGTTATATTTGGGGAGATGCTGGTGATGAGGTTACGGAATAGAAGTTGGAAGGCTTTTGGGCTTGCTTGGGAAACTTCGTCTTGCTTGGTGGCCTTGATGTTTTCGGGGTTTGTGTTGTAGTTCTTTACTTAATAAGTGTAATTCCTACATACAAGAAGCAGAAGTGAAATGAGAACACATTGTTTAAAGAACAAAATAGCTTTACCCGATACCGTGATCATACCGTCTCAACCACCTATACCATAGTCATTAAATCAACCCAGAGAGTTCCGTCAAATTAAATTGTACACCCAAATCAGTCCATTCCTTCACCAATCCACCCATCCTTTCCCACGCTTGATTATCCACTCCTCCAAACAAACCGCCTCTTTCCACCTCACCGAAATAAGAACAAACTCTCACTCAGCCCTCAGAAACTAAATCTTCAGATCCATTTACGTAGCCAAATTACCTCTTTCTCAGTCAAAACTTCTGATCTTCTCAGCTCCTCAACCCCTCTCACTCCCGAAGCCGATCGCATAATTCGAAACGATTCCAGTGACTCAACTCCAGTTCCACATCTTATCTCCTCCTTCTGAGATGAGTACAATACCTTTCATTTCAAAGACATTCGTGATGCTATACAGAGTAAAGAAATTAAATCACAAAATCATAAATATCGACGCGATGCGAGACATTACACTTGTAGTGAGATGAGTCCAAGATGTTTCCTCTGATCATCTGTGAAAGGGCGGGGAGTGTATCATCTAAAGCAATGGCAGGACTATGACAGCAAAGCTGAGTTTGTCAGTTGGTTGGTATGCGCTATTGTGATTGAGGCAATGCGGATTGGAGACGTTGATTCGATGGAAGGTGATGAGATGGAAGCATGTTCTTGGCTTTTTATCTCTGGGAAATTGAAGGAGATTGTGTAAAATAGCACGAGAAAATGAAAATCTGCATAGTGGAACTGCTGATATGAGACAACAAACTCCGCTTTGATAGCTATCACAATATACTATTTATATAACCATGGTCTCTGGTTAGAACCTCTAATCTAACATCTATCCCCTCTCACTCTGCAAAATCTCATCTCCATACGCTTGCTTTGCATGCTAAATCGCTGCAGTCCCATTCCCTATTCCATCATACGCCTGTGAAACCCTAATATATCCACCATGCAAGCTCAGCACTTGAGCAAAATGTCGGGAAACAAGAGAAAAGGAAAACCGGCTCGGTGACACCGATATATATTCATAAATTCATAAAATCGTGAGACAGGAGGGGCGTGTTACATGGTAACTGTGCGCTTGGGGCGTGGTGGAGATTCGACGAGTTCTTCGCTGGAGGTGGGGACGAGGGTTGGACTGAAGAGGTTGTTAGTTTGAGATGCAAAGGGTGGAGGGAAGGGACTTACGCTCTGCTCATCCATTTGTTGACGTATTCTTCTTCGGCTTTCTCTTCGTCATGGTTGTTGGTACGGTTTTCTTCACGATTACAGTATCGATTGCGGAAGCGTGCCCAGAAAGCGTCGGAGATATGCTTGAACATCCATCCGAGAGCAGCGAAGACCAGAACAGGAGTGCCTAGAGCAACGGCCCAGGGAGGAGTACCGACACCGCTGAGGATGATCCAGAATTGTAAGAGGACACCTCCGATGGCGATGAGACTTCCGACTTGAAGGATGGACCAGAATCCCCAGTACATCTGAGTGAGATCCTCACCATCGCAGAATTCGATGTTGAAGAGGGCGAAGCATTCGAAGACGATACAGACGAAGGAGAGAACGAAGCAAAGGAAGACGATACAGAAATATCCTCGGCGCTGGCGGAAGACGTGTTCTTTGTGTTCTTCGGAGTTGACTTGTTTGGGATCCATTCCTTTTTCGAGGTCGAGGAGGGAGTTGGATCTGTCATGTGATATCAGTTGATGCTCAAGAGGATGTATATGAACGGATCGTAGTGAGAATCCTAGCGAGATCTTACCGGTGATGTTGCCATGAAGATATAAACATCATACCAAGCACGAGAATGAACAGACACCAAAAGATTGCATTTGCTTGCGGCAGCGTGAGGTGCTTCATGAATCCCGCATAGTAATCACACTTTCGAGGGTCGATGGTTGAGAACTTTCCTGTCATCTTGAACGTGTTTATCGAGGTTGAAGCTAACGTGTTTGAGGTGTTTGATTTGGGAGTGGAGATTGAATGTGGTTTTGATCGTCGAGGATGATGGTCTGATATATTCTCGGAGGCGACGGAAAGAAATGGGCTCGAGGTCTTTAAATGTCCAGATCGATGACTTCGTCGCCGGTGGGCCAACTGTGGAGTGTTAGCGAAATAGGCGGACAATGAAATTGTCCTATATGATACAAGTGGGGAGCTAACCGTCTACTGTCTCGTCACGCAACGGCATCCGCGGGGCTTCAAAGTGGAAAAATCCCGGCACTTAACTCCATCAGTGTCGATGTGAGCCTGGACGGGTTTTAACAGCAAAGATCACAAATGCAGTTGTTTATGCTAGGGTGATTCATCATCTCCCAAGACGCTGTACATGCTGTGTGATGTTACCAACAATAATCTATCTGCTTCATACTGCGTGAGCATTCGCCGATAGGGGCCAGGCCAAGAGACAGTGGTGGAGGTACTAAGATCAAGTACCGCGACGATCTATCCTGCATTGAAATACCCCGATTCGAAATGGCTGAATGTGTTTCTTGCTCAAAAAGGCTGACTCGTAGGTTAATGATTGCGCGGATGGAGTTAAGAAATTGGCCAGAGTGCTTTTCATTGAGGGCCAAGCTGTCCAAGATGCATCTACGCAGGGCCAAGGAGGGCGAAGCGGCGTGCCAAGAGATACGGATCTCATGAAGGTTATCTAGAGGCCCTGACGAGAGTATGAGGTAGTGATGGAGAAGCGTGTTTTAGCTGTGGCGTTGCTTGACGGTTTGCCTTCAGTCGTCGTCACAAAAAGGGGGGCTGAACAACAAATCTCGAGATAAGACCCGCGGAACCTGCAAATGCCTGGGATAGCTTCAAAAGAAACTGTGCGAAAGGATGTGACACAGCGTACATCGGTAATGCTTATGGCGGCTAGAGGAGTGTGAGTTGCAGAATTTCTCTCTCATCATGGGAATAGTGCGATAAAGAGAAAAGGCCAAGATGCACTTATTGTCAAAATGTAGGTAGATGTACTTCCTCGCTTGCGTGGTGCATCGGTCAGCCGCTGACGGGAGGTCATGCTCAAGCACGTGTAACATCCGGGGCTCAGCCTCAAAACCAGTTCCCGACAGGCGGAGAGATAGCTTGAGGTTGCAGGAAGATTGTGATGAGTTTTCCTATTGGACCTGTTGATCGTCAGGAACATCTATCTTGCACCACCTAAGGATGGCAGGTCGACATAAAACATAGCAGTGTAGAACACATTATTCTTCATCTGTATGTCTGTCCTACTCGCGTAAGGTAGGTAAGGTTAGGTATCAATGAAAGCATCGTCGATCCATAATAGAAAGATGGATCCACAGAGCCCCGGACTTTAGTCTACGGAACTCCAGACAAGAGCCGCAGAGCCTAAAAGATGTACCGACCCTTGATTGTACTGCTCGGACACCCTGCGTCGAATTACTTGATAAGCGCCTGACAACCCCCAATGTCTTGTCGTCCCACAAACTTTCCCACAGTATCATGGATATATGAGTCTGGAGTGTCTTGGTTTTGTTATGGAAGTTGATTTCATGTGAGGAATTCCTTGGGCAAATGTGTTGTGGGGTGTCTCGGTTTCGATTGATTGCTGTAGAAACTCATCGAAGAAATCGAAGATGCACAACAACTATTCTCTCCGTGACGCTACATTGTTGAGAGCAAGCAGACGAAACCCCGGGAGGAAGTATACTAGGCCGGCTTGGAAGCGTGGCATTGCAGAGACAGCCAGTCCGTCCTCACATATTTGGTCTGCAGGCCATCCATTGCACTGAGATTAGCTTTGCACTCCACTCTGTCTTATGTTCCGAAACTTCGAAATGCACCTTATCACACACCATCAAGGTAGATATCATGCAGCAAAGCAACGAGCGAAGTGTGCAAACCTTGGAATGGCATGGTCATTCCCTTGACGAAAAAAAGCAGCAACGACGAAGCACCGTGTTCTAATTCTTGTGTGATCGCCTTCCCAAAGACCGAAATGGTGTCCAGCTGTGCCAGATCTCGAACACGATACAAATCTGTCTTTTGGTGGCTCCCAGCAATATACAGACAACATGTTACTGTTTCACCACAAGACCGAACGATACGGCCGTCGCTTTGGGCAAAGTTGTTTAGTCTAACCACTAGCAAGAGGATGGCTCGCAGTGGACAAAATAGGCAGGAAGCTCTTGCGAATTCCCTGTCAAATTAAGGTGTGCTTTAGCGTAGGTAGGTACTTTTGGGCTTGACAACCTGTGGTTAAGTCTGGGTCTAACTTTGGAATCTTCTGAGAGAACACACAAGATATAAGAAATTGTGCCAATGTGACCGCGTAAATGTCTTGTTCCGACTACCAGTTGTTGTACCCACCGCGAATACGGGCAGCACAAGTGTCAATAAAGTGACAAGCGACCTTTATCAGGAGGAATAAACGATCTCGTGGTTGGGCTAACTCAAGTTGACAGACTACTGAAAGTATAGATATTAGCGCAATCTCAACACAGCCTCTGCGCTTAGGGTACTAACTGCTTACAGATTGATCAAACCGGAAAGAGTAATAGATATCCCCTTGTCGCTACGACTTCGGCCAACCTGAAGAGTAAGATCTGCTTGAAGCTCCGGGAAGGTGCCCAGCTAAGGTGAGACTTGGAGTCTTGGAGACATAGAAAGCCGAGGGTTAGAAACTGCTGGCTGAAAGCTTCTCCTGCCTCACCATGCTGAAGAGCATCTTAACCGGCATGAACCGGAGGGAAAGAGATGTGGTGAAAGCTGAAGTTTTTCTCATACCACACTCATCATGTTAGCTGACATGCCGTCGATTCCACGTACTCGGTCAAGTTGTGGCAGAATCCAAAGGTAACATGGAACCATCATCGGCGAACCACTTCGGCAACCACAATCTCTTTCTAATGTCCATACTTTTGAGTGGAGCTGATATCAGAAAAAGGATCTTCCGAGTATTTCCGTTTTGAAGATCAGACTGAGTAACGGGATTCTATGGAAATCCGCAAAAGAGCATCCGGGCGTCCCTAGCGACACAATCCAGTCAAACTTTAGGACAGGTCCTACGTTTTCTGGAGAACATGCATGGCAGTAAGCCGCCGAGTTTCAGAATTCCGGATACTGTGAAGACTGGTGAGTATCCTAGCCGTCTGAGGTGATCAAGACATCGAATTGTTACGCGTCTTGCAATCTCCACATTAAAGACCTCGAACGGATCAGCGCTGCACCTGCGAAGTCCGTCTGTCGGTTTGTTCGTCCTATCCCCTCCATATCTTGCTCGTTTTGGGGTGGGACCAGATGTGAGCGGAGCTATTTGCGTCCGTCGTGTGGTGCTGTTGGCCAGTTGTCGTTTCTGAAATGTACGCGATATCCAGGGCATTTGGCAATGATGCATGTTCTGGAATAAAGTTTTCCCGCCTTGAAGAGACATTGTCACAGATAATCTATCTAAAGCAGCCCTGATGGTAGACTCGGAGAGAGCACCGCCGCCTCAAGAAACGTCTCTTCGTCACTCAACTTTCTGTGTCCCCACCACCTCGTCAACATCTTACAAAGTTTATTCAACTCTAGCTATTCGAGCGTTTCTCAGACCTCAGCGGACTTACATATTCAATATATAATTCAACCAGATTGGGAAGGTTCGAAATACGAAGACACGTTCGCTACCATTTCCCGCTTAGCCGCTTCCAGTTTTGTGATGGCAACTCAGCTCAAGGCCAGTTGCCGGAAAATGACATTCTGCAGGATGTCAATTCGTACCGTTGCATCGATACAATCCAAAGCCATGGCAACTTCGAAATGCTATATTTAACCGTACATCTCGGGACGAGACATTCCTCTTGACTGGGAGCAACACTGCAACGGTATTATCTCCGATTGAATACAGGTGCTACAACATGCCCAGGTATTCGGACGAGAATTCGATCAAGACCTTACGATGCACAACACTTGACCAACTGGACTCGATGCGGACCGTCTACCGAAAGCAAACCCTCAACATGCGCATCAAGCAATTTTTCCGCTGGATTATTTCCTTGACCTTTTCTTGTCATTCGGGATGTTGTGCATACAATCATCCTACCGTCGAATGCCCCGTGGTAGAACCGAATTTATATTGGGAGCTTGTCTTGGATATGTGCCAATTGTCTTTGCTACTTGGAATATTCAGATGACTTGCCACCACGGCCACGAGAACATCAAAACCAATGTTGGCTTGATATGAATTTCCGACAATGAGCACGTTTGCTTGTCTTGCCTACAACGGTTTCTACTTTGACAGTGTTGTTGTTTTCGCAAGATTCGAGTCCCACATGTCGGTACGTCATGCCCAGAAGACGCCCAGAGCGAGGCAAACAGCATAATTCTTGCGAAGGTGGGCGTGGGATCATCAGTTATATCCATTGTTGTCCTTTCTTGGCTGCAATGGCGATGGCCCCTCTGCCCCCTCGAACTTCGATCGACAGGCGCGATCTAGAGTTCTCCGCTTTCGCTAGCCATGAAGTTGTTGCACAGTATCTACAGCAAAAGTGGGTGAGACCTCATCGCTAATCGATGATGTTGATAACCACTGGCGGTGAGCTGTGAAAAAAAATAGGTCGTTTGCAATGTCACAAAGGCTGGCTTGCAGCTTTCTGTAGCGCCAGACGGGGAAAAGAGGTGAGTCCGGTTTGTGTGCCCAGGTTCCATTTCCATTCTCTCATATGGATGTTCAGTCTCGCAAGAAACCCGTCCTATCTATCTGGCTTCTCACATGGCACTCTTTTTCACCCATAAGAAAACGATAGAATACCATCGCTATTAGTTTCTACACCCTCGACCTCCTAGAATCTGGCTTTACAGTCACCCTATATCTTGCGGGCATCCAAGAATTCATGGATGTTTCATTGAGACCACGAAAGCCACACAGAAAATGTCCTCTGTCGAATATTTATCGGCGGTACTGAAAGCGAAGATATCTTGATGTTTCTCTGTTCATTCTTAGCTTAGTTCCAAAGAAACTAACTGGATTGATGAAAAATGGTGGCAGATACGTTTGTCGACAACAGAAACTGATTACATCTCCGAATTCCTCCCACGAACATTCGGTTCAAGTTGCCAAAAAGATCCAAGATCAATACTGAGGCGTTTTCTGCCGTGGCCCTTTCGTTCTTGATGTGCTCGAAATGCCACTCGATGTACTGCCGGGCAATCCCAGAAGGGTTCGAGACCACCTCTCTATACTGTACCCAGGGATGGTGATATTCTCCGTGGCGTGGAAGGCGCCGCTCCTCTGTTGTAAGGATGATGAGTAACTCGATCGTCTGACAAACTGGGAAGATGGTGTTATTACATATTACAATTTCTTAGTGCTTCCTCTAACGCTCATGCAGCATAAATTCATGTCTTGGGAACCAATACAGTAGTGTTTCGTCTACTCGGTGTAATAAGTGAAGGATCAGTACGTAGAATTCAAGTCAGACAACTCAAAATCAAAATAAATAAAAGTATCAATTTGACCAACCCATCATCGTAGTTCCAGTCAAGTCAAAACGCCACAATACCCAAACCTCACACCCAACCCTTCCTGACGTCCAAATAAGCATCCCCAAGCCCCTTCTCCAAAAAGGCAACACACCCGAAACAACAAGGATTCTCCGCTCCTGGGCGCTGGGAATCGTACGATATATGTGATTTGGGATGGGATTTCTGGAATTCGGGGTCATTGGCTGGACGATACGAGGATCTAGAGCTGGAGCTTGGGCGCTCGTGGCAATCGTATGACTTTTTTGGATGCAGGCCATGGGTCTTCGGGGGGTTGCTCAGGGGATACATTGCGTCGTGGGAGGGTTTTATAGGGATTGTGGTGTGAAATGATTGGTCTGGTTTTGAGAGATTGTGATTGTGGATGGGTATTTGATTTAGTTTTCCTGTTGGTTGTCGTGATATTTCGTTTTTGGAATTTGGAAATCTGTACGACGCGCATGCGATCCTCTGCCTTTATTGGACGACTTTAGCGTTTCAAAGCTAGCAAGACGCAAGAATGAGCCACTCTTGAATGACATGTCGCATCCTAATATCAAAGAAATTTTGATAGGAATCGATGATAGTTTCTCTCTTGACTAGTCACCCTAAGTCCAGATTGTAGATGCTAGTAGTAAGAGCGCTAAACTATCTCAAATACCTATAATTGAAAGTTAAACCTAGCTGAAGGAGAAACACCTGACATTGTGAAATATGAAGCATGATAAGAAAACTTGGGATATGTCTAGGAGTGGTTTAAGAATATTCTAACGTATTGGGAAATCTTGAACACCTTGGTCAACAGCTAGATGAACTCAGTCCTCGAGGATCCGAATATCATATGCTAAGTTGCTAACACTCATTAAATTTCATAAAAAGTCCTAGGGAGAGCAGTAGCTTCGTACACTGCGAAAGTTCCATGATATTTTGATCTACCACGATAAATTTTGCTAGTCTAATGACCTTGAGTATAACCCGTGCCAACGACGTCTCTAGTTGGGTAAATGATAAGAAACATTCATAGTCTCATAACAGCTGTCGCGGCGGGGTTTCAACTTAGGAAAACTTCGCAATTTTGGAGTTTGTCGTCTTCAACGTTTTTCAATTTTTGCAATGGCCATTATTAGAGATAAATTGCATCTTCAGTTTGTAATATCTGAACATCAGATGAATTATGTTCGGGTATAAGATCTTAAATCTAAAGGATATTATTCGTGAGAATTTCTCTAATGAGATTTAAGCTCCAAGATCTGAAATCTAGCTTGTTATTTGCAATATGTCAGACACTAAACTGTTTGAAGTTCTTCTTCTCTCTATTTATTTTATCACAACCCTCACAGTCCGTATTTTGATAGTCCTTATCTACACCCCATGTCCAGGGATTCTCAAGGGATGACCTTCAGTATTAAACACCCACTCATTTCGCCCTTCATAGTTGACCTGAATCTCCGATTCCTGTGCGCTTTGGTCAGAGGGGAAACGAAAAGATACTTAGAAGAACAAGTTCTCACTCACCTCGGCAAAAATAAGATACATATACTTGAATAACTCTGAAAACAAGAAACTTTCCTGCTTTCCCGATTTCCACCCACCACCAACTTCGTTGACATTACTTATGGGGGAGAACCCATTCCTGATTTTTGTGTGAGCCACGATAGCAACGAAAGCTTCCCAAGCCCAATCTTGATACTTTCGATCCTTCGTCACACGATAAGCGTAATAATAGCTCTCCACCGTTTCGGGCCGGAGTTGAAAATTCGCATTCCTGATGCCGAAACCAAGGGTTTTGAATTCGCGTTCTTGTTCGGGCGTCATGCTAGCAGGTGGCCAAATAATTGTCTCTGGGCCGATTCCAGTGGCTGTACGAGCATACATTTCGTGACAGCTTTCTGTGATCTTGAGGCCGAAGTCGATGTAGCGCGTGATGTTTAGAATCTTGCCACCGAGTATGAAATTACCGCCTGCAAAGCATTGGAGATGGCCTGATTTGTGATCTAGCGGCTGCCCAGTGGTTTCTGTAAGGAAGGTCAGGTTTACTCCCGGCGGAGTAATCGCTAAGGTTTCAATAGTTGAGTCGGCTGCCGTGACCCATCTCTCCATGTTCAAGCGATAGCGAGCCTGATCATACATGTACATCTTGATCAAATACTCATAAAACGAATCTCCGCCCGCACCCCATGAGCCCCAAGCATCAGTGAACTTGCCGCTGTGTATGTTGAGCCAAGTGCCTACGATACCTGGGTATGGCTCATTTCTTTGCGGTTGCGGATTAAGTAAATATTTCATCGGCTTGTTGACGAGGGTGGAGTACTGCTCGTCGCCTGTAATATCAGAAAGTCGAGTCCATTCGAGCACTAAAGTCCCAATTGAACTAGCCGTATTGATAGTACTGTCAGTACCAATTCGCTTGTCGAGCAAAAGCTTTTTCCATGGAATTCCTGTGGGGGTGTCGAATGCGAATTTCAATGTGTCAGCTAACTTCGTCGATTGATTTAGAAGTGCCTTAACATTCCCTGGCTGAATAAGTCAGTACGTAAAGTAGGCTGCTGATTTCTCATGATCGCGACATCTCACAGACCTTGTTGTGGGCTAGATGTTGCAGAGGGCCTGTGAGTAGCTCGTACGCTGATAGCATGCCTCCCAAATAGCGAATGGTCGTCTCGAACAAGTCTACTGGATCCTTGCTTTTTGTAAAATCGATTTTAGGGATAAAGTCTAGTATCTGATCCACTACTTCAGGGATGTCCATAATAGCTGCAGTGCCTAACGCCTCCACGGCGGTTGCGCCCCAACCATTTCTGGTGCTTCTAGTCAGAAAGAACAATCAGCTTCACTATAGAGAAAGTGCATACCTAGAATTGGTATGCCAGTTCCACATAGGGACGAGCTCATCGTTAGGAAAGGCATGCTTGTAATAACCCTTCCAGGCAAATTTAAACATATCTTTGACGACTTCGGCTCGTTGAGCCGGCGTGACTGCACGATCCGCCCATTTCGGTCGTGAGGGTGCTCTAGGAAATAGAATTGTCGTGGTGAACCAAAAGCCAAGCAGAAGGACGGCTAATGCAACATAACGACGCTTTTTGCTTCTTAAGGAGAGTGATCGCATTCGTCTCATCCACATGGTTCTGTTGGCCGCCACGTTAGGCTAGAAGGTTTCAGTACATAAGGTGACTTACTCTGTCCCAGTCCAGATGTCTCTCGTACCCACGGGTTACGGATATCCGCACAAGTACAAGCAGTCGATAACAAGGACGCTGCCGTTCTATGATCCATTTAGCGTCAAGAGGATTCCTAGTCTAAGCTAAATCGTAGCGTCTAATTAGTCAAATACATATAGGAATAAGGCCAGCAACCTCGAACGCGCTGCGAATTATTGTGTTCCAAGAGACGCGGTCACATCCGAAGTACCAAGCGTCACATGACGTCACCTTTGTAACACTTCTGCCTTGAGATTGTTGACTCAGCCAATATTATATTATTGCAAAAACAAGCGTTTATGTCACATACGACCACAGACTGAGGAGAATTGGGCATCCCGTCCGCTCTGCCATACACAAGCCTCAGATCGGCAGATTAGTAGTTGGGTGGGTGACCACCAGCGAATACCTGCTGTTGTATGTTTTTTGTTTTTGCACTTTTCAGCACCCACAATACATGCCTCAAATTTGACAGTGGACTATTTTTATTTCGCTCAAACGTTTTTCTGCTACTAAATTACTTTTTGGCATTGCGATTGTATGAGGCACGTTATTCTAACCTCCTTGAATAAGCGAGTATGAGAATGCCAAACAATTTTTTGGATTACTTTATAAAATATTCAGCGGTCGACAGTTTACAACATAGTCAAACAACATTGCTTATCTGGTTTCTTTAGGTTAACTTAATATGCGCTATTTATTGTTTTTTGTAAACTCGATGTCTTATATTTATATTTCCGAGCCTTGTGTTTAATGGTGATTTAATGGAATTTGGCAGTCAGGAAACTTGTTACATGCATATTCGAGAATACCCTGTCTATTCTAATACTATGTTATTCTATACTCCTACTTGTGATGTCGATTCAATCTTATCGTACTGAGCCATATCAACTGAGACATGTTGAGCAGGTGAGTCAATTTGCTTCCTTCTCTTCAATTGGTCCAAAATGAGAAATAAAATACCAGCTAAAGTACCAACTGGCATTAACTGCCCAAGTGAGGACCATTCATTCTCACTATTATCCTCGAGCCATCCGGACGCTTTTGCCCAGGCTCTAAGACGACTGACGTGGACTGCACAATAAATATCAACACTCAAACAAAATGCCAAAATGACGGCCGAGAAGCACTTCATAAAAATCTTTGACTTTTCTTGAAATCCAGCGCGTTTTGCTCTGCGCGAGTAATTGCCACAATGGCAACACTTCGCAAAGGAAATGATGAGCGCGACGGAGAAGAGAGCTGCCAACGTCCAATAAAGCCCCATTTCAGGGATTTTCTTGCTTTTAGTGGGGTGTCCGATTATGGCCATCTGAGCTTCTGTAAAAGGTCTTTTCCGCGCGCGCATGGGGGAGTATGGATTGCTGTACCTAATCAGATCGGGATCAAAGAAGCAGGATGCGGGGAGTAGAAGAGCGGTATCGCTTCCTATTGATGGCCAGTAGTTAGGGAAGTCCTTATCGCCGTGTGTGTACAGTTGGTAACCCAATAGTATTCCGAGAAGAGCGAAGATTGTGATTGCAGTGATGAGCCGAAGAATACACGCCCAGGTCCTCCAGTAAAGCTTTCCTGAAATTGTGAATGTTACTAGTATCGTTGAACAAGCCACCAGTACCGAATCCAGAGCAACGTAGTAATGATATGTCGACATATCACATTTTCCTGTCGACAGGAAGTTGATTATGTATACCATAGCCACTATTGTAAATACGTCCGAAAAGAAGAAGAGCGTCTGGAAGTATGATCGCTTTTTCTGCAGTTTCGGAGCAAAGAAGCCAGAAAGCAGTAGCAGAAGCATCGAAAAAGCTTGAACAAATAAGGACACCACAATCTGTTTTTGAGACTAAGTATTAGTGATCAGCGTATCAAAGTGTATTGAGAAAATCCCAAAGAATGAAAGGTGAGAAAGCACTTACCCCAATACCTGCAATATCCGGGTTTGGCTCGAACTCCTTCCTACCAAATTTCCCAATTCTTGTCTCAATATCGGAAGAATTGAAAATAATGCCACATCTGATCGGTGTGGATGTGTTACGGCACGCTGTTTCAACATCAAACCTTAAAATTCCTTTGGTATTGAAACCGAAAACTCCTAAACCCATTTTTGATAGGTGAGCTTTCTAAAGGCGAGTTAAGTGAAGACAATTCCTTATGGATATCGAAAGAATTGATTAAAGTAAGGATAGTTCTCCCTACAGATCTTATCGCGCATACATTCCTTATATGCAGTCATCACTAGTCTACACGCCTAGTCGTCATTTAGATGCTCAAATGAGGCGCTGCAAGGAACTGCGACAGATCTGCGGCTGAGCTTCGAGAACAAATGTTTCAGCACCTGATGAACTTCTTCAACCGACCTATCAAAGACGTTTTGAATTGCCGTGCAACCACACTGATTAGCTTCCAGCCACACCACCTTTTTGAAGCTCCTGGTCAACAGCTGAATTGTTTTAGCTCAGCAAGGAATCTATGGAGGCCAAGGCTACCAAGACCAACTTCCTCCCATATTGCGAAGTGACTTGGCCGCTTTTGCTGTAACCTATTAACTTCAACAATCAATATCGGAATTTTGTTTTCGGAATCGAATTCCTGTGTGGCAGGACTCAAAATCCTAGCTGCAGCACGCCTAGAAATATCACTTTTGCCACTCATGCGCAGTAGTATGTCAAGCGTTGATTTGATTCGCTATCAAGAGTCATAGAGCACTAGGGCTGTTGAGTTATGTTTAGGCATCACTGATCGGCGAACGCACTACGCCTTCCGACCCCAACACTCGTGAATACAGCGTGACTAGACAGACTAATATGTGTAACGACTTTAAGTAATACTGTTCCTCATTCAAGAAAGTCACCTCCATATGGTCCTATCAGCCTTATGAGGGAAGACATTGTGTCTGGTGTGTAGGTCGCAAAGCTCCAGAACTCTAGAGGGAGCATTTAATTATTAGAGTCCTAGATTTTTAAGTTTCTGGAAATATCTTTAATCACATTGTCAGTCATGTCATTTCCTGCTATCCCATCAAACAATAGCATACTCACTGCTTCCGTGGAATTCGTGCTGCGAGCATTGGACCTTTATCAATATTTTGCACTTTTAGTAGTGTCGCTTATCGATGCTCTACCTTAAAACTAGATTCTTTTGGAAGAATAATGTTTGGAGAGCTTATGCGAGATAGTCCTCTCACAAAAATCTAATCGACAAGACTCAGATCTCGGTTACTGGTGCTGACAAGGGATAACTCTTTCACACCTATTTCGTAAGCAGCATTGGTAGAGCAGAATTGTTTGGAATGGATTTGAAAGGCACAGTAGCAACACCTAAACTCTGTAATTTTCCTTCCGTCTGCGTCATCTTCTAGAAGTCTTTTGACGGGACACGATTTTAGTAGTGATGGCTAGCACAGCTAAGCGAGCCACGAGGGGGGAAAGCGAAAACGCCGTCGCTTCTAATGCCCCACACTGACTGAAGACTCACGGAACAACCTTTCAAGTGTTTTCTTTACCAAGACTCAAATTTGTTTATCAAGTTGATCAGATATTCGGTAACCGTACATGTTTCGAGACAAAAAGGAGCGATAGAATCTCATGGATCGGGCCCGTCGGCAAAGAAAAAAGTCGAGAAAATGGCAACAACATCACGCAAACTTCGGCCTCGAAAATCTTTGTTCCGTCTACGGAACCAGTTCTCTCGTTCTGGAAACAAACCAGAAGTCAAAGCAGGACGGGTAGTGTCAGAAATCAATGCACTTCACTGTTCTGTCATAGGCAGTATCCCAGTAGATGTTCTGACCTACATCTTGGATTTTTTACACCCAGCATCCGGCGTAGCCTTCTCGCTGAGCTGTAAGCAACTTCATAAATGTCTTGGAGTTTATCAAATTTCTAGAATAACATCAGCTGATGAGAAATTGGTGTTGCTGGAACTATTGGCTGTGGATCTCCCGAACCAGGTCGCATGCGAAGCCTGTCTACGATTGCATAAACTCGAGGACTTTGAAAGGTACAAAAGGTCAACTGTCGATTCTTTGAACCACAGGCACAATCGCCACCAAGTACTACCACCGCGCTGCGTCGATCGGGATAACAGTAATTCAATCAAAGGAATTGGTCATAACTTTGGTACCACTGCATTCAAGATGATTATGAGAGAACATCATAAATAGTCTGACTGTTCCCGATTCTTAAAAGCGGTAGCCCAAAACTGGGTGAAGATCGAACTGGATAATTACAGCATGATGTTGACAGATTCTTGCATCATCAGCAAAGATCGATTAATGCAGAAGCGTCACAGCGTATACTTCCCACATGGGCAGGCAACCTCCACATTCTTTTACCGTCCACCCGTCGAGTGGATATGTAACCACCTGGATCTTGAACCGAGTAAAAAGGAAGTGGAGACCCAGGAAACCACTATGAGGAGATGTGAGCAGTGTCGAACAGAGTATCGAGTTGGATTTAGGAACTTTGAGCACTGTGGCCCTGCCTTGATGGTGACAAGATGGAAAGATTTAGGTCCAGGGCCGGACGATATGATATGGGATCAACATGTAATGCAGCAGATTCCTGAAGAGACGTGGCCTGGAGATGAATATCCATCTCTCCTTTTTCCCAGTGTCGACGGGGATGATTGCCTAAGCTTCTTAATTCCATGCTCTTAAGCGTACCTTACGCTTGCTCTCGAAGCACCAGCAGATATAATACAATCAAACTTCAAACACAGCCCTGGAGACTCACATATCTGTCACTTATAACTATTAGTGCCAACAATTTATAAGCGCTGTCCAACTCAAATAACATCATAATCATGGGTATCTATCTACGAAGGTGCTTAAGTTTAACCTGCAACTGGTTCCAAATAGTTTCCCTAAAATATTTTCCCCCCAACTAATAGGAGAGATCTACGACACTTCGTCCACCTGATTGAAAGGATATCAGATCAAGTTGACAGCCAACGACGTTCGCCAGTATACCCAACAAGCCCCGAAATAAATTGTATTGCCCAATTGCTAACTTTGTGACAAGCCGGAGAGTTGTGCTCAACATCCTGGACTTGCACTACTCCCACTCCGTAACTCTCTCACAGCAGATAGATAAACGACAGTAATATTTCAGCTACCTATAATCTGTGAATCGGTCTTAAACATAAACGGAATCTGGTGCTTTCCCTAGATATCAGCAATAATTCATGAAAACCGCAGATGAAATAATTCTTTTTGCATCAAATTGATCGAATAATATCGTTTTCATCATTCATCTGTCTTGGTCTTGAAGACCAAAACCACAACGTCGTGGGAACATACGATTCAGATTATGTCGAGAAAAACGGCGAAGCACGCTCAGTTGATTCAGAGTCACGAGCTGACGAAAAAAAAAGAAGTGAATGGCCGAGGCGTTCGAAACGTTTCATTGATTCTACTAAACTTCCCTGACTGTCCACAAAAAAACCATCTTGATCTACAACCTAGATTTGACTCAATCCTTCTGGCATCCATCCTCAAACCCAACAGCGATCTGCTCTTTTCTTCTTTCCATTTCTTATTCCCTCCCTGCCCTCATCCACTTCCCCACCCTGTTCCTCCATCCCTATCCATCCATTCCCCCCTTGCCCCCCAATTCCCAAACCCTCTCACCCCTTCCTCCTTCCCTCTTCTCCTCCCCCAACCTCCCCCCACACCCCTAATCCCTCCTAGGAAACCAAAGCTTCTTGACTATAATGCCGGCAAAAGAGGCAAGAGTCAATACTATCAAAACCCCGCACACCCATTCGAGAATCAAATGATCTCTTTGTGAGAAGTCATTTCGTATTGTCAAGGCGGTGAGGATTTGGGCGTGGGTGGGGATTGCTGGCATGGTGTTTTGATGTTCGAGGTTCGTGGTGGGAGGAAGAGCTCGCGGTGATGGATTTGTGTGGGAGGGCGGGGTTTTCAGGACGATGAGGGTGCGTAGGGTGATAAATAGTGTTGTAACGAGCGTTTTTTGATTCGAAGCTTGATTGCCGGTGTAACGAGCGTGGTTTGAGGTCGTAGTTTGAGGTGAAGGAAACGAACGACGGTTATTTTGTGTTGAGCTGGAACAACGTTGCTGGGTTGGTGCAATTGAGGAAGACGGCCATCTTGTCCCTCAAGTATGTACAGGAAAGTGTGTTAATAAAATTTCAACAAGAATCCATTCACCACTAGGCTAGCGATACCTTCACTGGTGAAGTGAATGTACTGTCACCCTGAATATAAACGAACTCGCTTGGATTAAGGGGCTACCTTAACATAGTGAGTCAAGCTTTCTGAGCCCACTGAATGTATACCAGGGAGGATGATATCGAATAAATTCGACTGTATACCAGAAAATCTCCTCGTACCTGTGTTTGGTTGTTCGTATGTTAATATTTTCTTACAACTGCTATTCTGCAAACGGCTGACCCTTGACTTTCTAAATTTCCCAAGTACTTCCCTGAGTTCCCTTACTTCCACCAGTTAGCATATTATCGCTTCTGATGTCACATTTCAACACTCAAAAACATTAAGCACAAACAGTTTGTTTTCCATTTCCGTTCCAACTACACTATCTCCATCAATATCCATCCTTAATATCGAACCGCTTCTTCCTCTTCCAGCCCTCCGCATATCCCCCCAAAAATCAAATTGCATGCTAAACCTCCAAAAACTAAAACCCTCTTCCAGCCTGGTCTCCACTAGCCCTCCTTCTTCACTGCAGGTGGTGGAGGAGGTGGCGGCTTAGCAGTTCCCTTAACATACTTCCAAGCCAAAAATAACCCGAGGATATTAACCTCCGCGAAGGTGATAATCAGCATCCATTTCGCGGCCTGGTAAACTTTGTCATGTGCATCGCAATCGGTTCCGTTGAGCAGACCTGGAGCTGAACTGGTTGTCGAAGCTTGATTGGGAATAGCCGTTGGGAAAGATGGAGAGCGAGTCGGTATAGCTTCCACCAGAGATGGGAACGCCGGATGGGCGAGCGAGGGGGTGATGCACAAGAGCGTCGTGAGGAAGAGGATAAGTGCTGATGTCGAGTTCATTGCTGAGATGGTTTGAGCTTGTGGGTCATAATTCGAAAATACTGAAGAGATGGTAGAAACATTTGGGCGATCAAGCATTTGTTTAGGCCTTGAAATGGTGTTATGTTTCGTGGGCTGGTTGGTGGAATGCGTGGTTGGTGGGGAGAATGAAAAGGTTGGGAGGAATGCTGTTCTATCTGAACCGACCCTTTGCTGTCCTTAAGTATCATAACTCTCCAATAAATCCCGAATGATGTGAATCAGCTTAAAATTCAGCGACTCACAGGATCTTGACAATCCGGCCACCAGCCGCCGCTGTGAGAGTAGCTGTTGCCATATTTTATTCCACGGAAGCTTTGAATGCTAATTCAGTCATCTCTTCTAGATGATTTGTTAAACCAATGCTCGGAATAAGCTATACCACCAAGTCGAGCAACGCATGATGACTAAAAGTACACTTCGTCTTGCGCTTTCTCTCACCGATGGAAGAGCTGTCTTCTTGCTTTTGGCGTCTCTGGCTCTGCAACTGTGGGCACGAAAGTGCCTGATATAATTCCTTCAAATTTGACGCTCTGAGTTTGTTTCAATACAGAAACTGATTCTTCACCTTCATCATCCGCGAACACAAAAGACGTATCAGGAGATATAAGCCCGCTCTTCTTAATCGTTAATCTGCCCGGACTATTATTTGGCTGTGTTGATTCTAGTAGATCATCTTCGGGTGGAGGTACAGAAAATGAAGTGGCTGGCGTCAAAAGACCATTCTTCTTTCGAGGCTGAGGTGGAGCACAGCTACCGCCGCCGGCTGTCGATTTTGATTGCTCTTGCGATGTTTCGGTTGAAATTAACCCTCGCTGGAGCGGGCCAAAGAAGGTCTGATCGGCGGCTGATACGGTCTCTACGTCCAAGTCTTCCTTTGCGGCCCTAGAAGAAGAGTTCGGACTGGGCAACTTAGATCTTTTCTTTCTCGGTGTTCGAGCTGACACCAAATGTTTGCGAGCTTTTACCAAATAGGAGACTTGATAACGACAGTCATCTAGTGCCACATGCTTTTTCCCCTCAAAGATTTCGTCCTTTGCAAAATCTTTGCCTGTCATGAACGTACATTGCTTGACGAAAGTTCTCAAACACATGTCATTATAATACTTCCATGGCCGCTCCATACCACAAACTCGATAAGCACTTGCAATCCATATATTATCGGCGACTGCCCCGTTCCCCCAGATCATAAGCTGAGATTGATCGGTACGAAGGTTTCTAGCCGTCAGCTTCTCTGCGTTGAGCTTACTTGAGGCGCGTAGAAACGATGAGAATTTGAACAATGCATGAGTAAGTGTGACTGGAGAAGCCTTGCTAGTTGCAAGAGTGTCAGGGATAGTGGCCTGAAGCCAATCAAGACCTTCTTGCCTATCAGCGAGAAGACCATGGTCTAAGCAAGACTGAAAATTGACAGGAGTAGTGAAAGAGCCAAGTATATCTCCCGTATCAATGTCGAAATGTAGTGCTGCCATTTCAATAATGACAGGATTTGGAACAGAAGCATCAGTGCATTCTAAATCCAGCATGATGTTTGTGTGAAAGTTTGGCCGCGCCATTTTGCTTGAGATCCGCATCAAAGGCCCAAGTGGTGTCCGATGGTAGCGAGAAAGGAGTTTCAGCATCAAGAGCTACGTAGCCAGAGGGAATGGAAATAGGTTGAAGGGAACACAGCTTCCTCACAGGCCGGAGCAAGAAAAGCAAATTGACGAGGGGAAGTAGTATGGTACAAGTTGAGTGAAGAAGGAGCGCGCAGAAACCTGGACCGTCGCGAGAGTGAAGCTATTTCGAGTTGGTGATCAAAGGCCGAGAGCTTCACGTGATCTCCCCCGCCTCGAGCCCGCTTAAAACTTCGAGGCGCAAAGACCTCGAAGGCGAGACGCGACCCGACGCGACTTCCAATCAGCCATTGAACAGGTGCTTACTTTAATATATACACAAAGTTCAATTTCCTAGAAAACTCATTGCTATGGCTCCCTCAAGTAGCGCGCTCGTCGCTCAACTCAAAAAGTCCGTAAAACACATTTTCGACACGGATCGAGAGCAATTGAGTGTGAAGAAAGTGCGAAGTGCGGTTGAAGAGGAACTAGATCTTGAAAATGGATTTTTCTTGAGCCCAGAATGGAAGGATAAATCGAAGCAGATTATAAAGGAACATGTCGTATGTAAAGTAGTAGCCTGGAGTTTTTCGGTATTAATTTTCTATTCAAGGAACATCTTGATACTCTTGAAGAAGCCGGAGCTTTACCCGTCGCAGAACCTACGCCAGAAAAGAAGAAGAAGCCCGCGCCCGTACCAAGGAAAGTGGCACCTTCCAAAAAGCGCGCACAGAAGCCTATGTCAGCAGAAAAAGCACGACCTGCGAAAAGACAAAAGAAACAAGCAACACCATCAGACGAGGACGACGTTTCTGCGAGCAGTATCCTAAGCGATGCGCCATCCGACGGGAGTGAAGACTTTGGCGATTCGGATGCCAGCGAGGCGCCGAAACCAAAGAAGAAGATAGCGCGGAAGTCCAAGACACCAGTCAAGAAAGGCGGCCAGAAAAGGAAGCAGGACAATTCAGACGAGGAGGAGGATGATAGTGAGAGTTCATTAGCAGACTCGGAAAGTGACGCCCCACCTACGAAGAAGCAGCCACCCGTCAAGAAGTCCAAACAGAAAACAAAACCTACCAAATCAAATGCCAAAGTCGAAGAGTCTGGAGCCGAGGAGGAAAGTTCCGCACTTACCACACCATCTGATTCTGAGAGCGGGCCAGCGAAGAAGCCAATACCGGCACCCCAGTCTCCAAAATCAGCCAAAAAGAAGCAACCAACCACCAAACCCACCGCCGAAGATTCTGACGACGATACCGCGACAAAAGTAGAAGTCGCAGAAAAAGAAGAAAAGGCAAACGCCTCTGACTCCTCTGAAATGTCCGTAGTAATCGACGAAGGCCCAAAACCAAAACGCAAACGCGCCTCCAAATCCGCAGAACCCAAATCTAAATCCAAATCCACCGACGCCAAAGCTAAACCAAGCAAACCCACCGAAAAGACCCTCTCCCCCGCCGAAGAACAGATCAAAACCCTGCAATCCCACCTCCTCAAATGCGGGGTCCGCAAAATATGGGCCTTTGAACTAAAATCCTACGGCGAGGATAATAATGCGAAAATCAAACATTTGAAGGATATGTTGAGGGATGTGGGTATGGTCGGGCGGTTTAGTGAGAGTAGAGCGAGGGAGATTAAGGAGATGAGGGAGCTGCAGAAGGATTTGGAGGATGTGAAGGAGGGGGAGAAGAATTGGGGGATGGAGAGTGGGAGGGCAAGTCGAAGTAAAGCAGTCGGGAAGAGTTTAGGGAAGGGGGAGAGTGAGGAGGGGGGTGGGGACAGTGAGGATGAGGAGGAGGAAGTGGTGAGCAGACCCGCGAAGAGGGCGGCTGATTTGGCGTTTTTGGGGAGCGAGAGTGAGAGTGATTAGGGTTGGGTGATGTATATTTGGGATTGGGCTGTTTTTTGAGCAAGGTTGGTTGTTGTATATCCCTGGGATCTTAATGTGTATGTTGATACTCAATACCCTTCATAGCTTTTGACTATATGATACTATTACCCTGACTTCTTGGTTTAAACGTGGCTAGAGTAACACTTCTGACCAGAAAACGAGCACGAAGGTGGCCTTGTGTTCACTCCTGGGCTATGCACTAGTCTTCTATAATGGCCTCAATACCAGTAGGTCGTTCTGCTCTTATGTATTTCCTTTCTCTCCACATAGTGTGTGTTAAGCGAGAATTAATAAAATGGGAATACGGAAAGGTCCAGTGAATTTACAATTTAGATTGCCTCCTCATTTGTTGCAAAGCCGGCCTATAGGGCTTTCATGACACCCTCTAAATTGACTTGAAAGGCTTTTTATGTAATAATTCGACGTCCAGGAGATAATCAAAACACAACATTACCTAGGTACTGTTAAATTCACGGAATGGAATGACAGACACCGGAAGGGTCCTTACAACAGATAGATAAACAAGCATGAGACTCTGCAGGCTTTTGAGTAAAGACTGACGAACGACATTATCAACTGTCATACTAAGTTCAAAATTACCAGCAGTGCTATTCTTGATCCAAACGTCCTTCTACCGGAATAAGATTGCACAAACAATAATCTCAAAATCCACTAATCTGTCAGCTCCACCCTGAGATTATAGGAGCAGTGAGGCTTCGAAGGAGGACAAATTCCAAACAACTTAAACCAAATACATCTGAGCAATAACAGAATGCTAGAAATTGCTAGAGCTGGTCAAAATTACCGCTTTTCTACCAGGGAAGGTAACTCTCCTGTGTACACCTGAATTATGAAGTCCTGATACTTACACAACGTATCAAAGTTTAAGATGAAACATATATGGAAGGCGTGTTTATTTCTCCGACTTCGCTGATTTTAGGTTAGTAAAGTCGAAAGCAGCGGAAGTAAAACACTTTCCAGTGGGTTTATTTCCGTGTGTAGACGTCAGATTGTCTTCTCGTGTAACTCAAGTTGTCATGTAACTCAAGCCAAATTCTGGTCTATCCATCTGCGACACCGAAAACAGTATTCGCTTTCTTGGTCGGGATTGAAAGTGATTCGCAACACGGGTTTGACGGCTTACATACAGCAAGTTACTTAGGAAAGATAGATGAGAACAGACTTAAATGCCGGTGGATCGAGCACTTCTCACTTGCAAGCACAAGTATCTCTTGGCCTAGTAATCATCTATAGTCACAAATGACCGAGAGGACCCCGTATTGATGGTAATTCGCAATTTCGACTTGCAAGTCAATCCATTCACAGTTTGTCATTAAGCTAGAATCACTAGTGACGATAGTCATTTCGTCTCATTCATTTCCCGAAATCGAACTGTGTATCTCGTGGAATTCTTTTGGCTCTGATAATGGCAATGGCTGATTTCCTTGAGAATAAAACAAAAGAATGAAGTGACTTTCTTAGTTTCTGTCACTAGGTGGTTAGATGAGAAGATAATGTTTGTGGTACAATGAAGTAACTGGATTATGGAAAGAGTATTCGTGTACCTAAGAAATGGACAGTGCCTTGCTGTCAACTGTGCCGCCGTCGCCTAGATGGAATCAAAAAAGCGTATAAAATCCTGGAAAGAAAGCCCAAAAGTAGCTCACAATTTTCAGTCAAAAGGCCAAATATCGAGCTGGTTATCATCTTAAAGGGGACAATCAAGTACCTTGGAAAACATCTCGATCAGGGATTTGTCATTTGGACAGAAGTAAATTGGTCTGTCATTTGAGTACTATAAATCCCCAGTTCATGATAAGAGACATCATGGTCCATATCCTGCAGAACAAACATCGAAGGGTATACTATAACTTTTGCCGCGATACGCAACCTCCATCCTATATCGCCAATATCAAAGTCTTCTCAGACCACCTAACCGCTCATGTGAATATCCCAAAGTAAAGATGACCGTTGCTAAAAGGACGTAACGAAATGTGAGACCGCTCGAATCTCGGAAAGAACGCCGGGTATCATAAGGGTGTACAAGTTGAGATTACTTTGATTTCGTCGATACATTAGAGGAGGAAGAGCGAGAGAATCTAATGAAACGTAGTTAGCCTTCTGAGACTCGCTGTTGGTACTACCAACACAAATACAGCACCACTTACGGTTTCCGCGACTCGACCTTTCCTTGCTGCTCCTGGTTCCATAACTTGCTCTTATATCCTGGCCATGTACTTAGATTCCATGCCTTTACCAAGAAACTTTGTGTCGTATCCACATAGTTCTCGTTCTTCAATTGCTTAACGCCAACCTTGACACCATCTTTCGTAAATACGACATTCTTCTTTTCCATCTTCTCCGATGCAGACTTCGAAATCTGCTGTGTAGCTAGGTAAACATGGTACCCAATGAATGCGAATGCGCCAACTATTATGAGAAATACGAGGAGAGGGAGAGATTTCCTAGGTCGCATGTTAGCTTTCGCATCTTGGATAGTCCAGCAGGCTAAGTACATAAAAGCTGAGCGGGGTGGTGGGGGAGGTTTAGGTGTTGAACGTCCCCAAGCCATGATTGCAGATTTCAATAACGTCGCAGGTGTTTGATACGTTTTCTCAAGGTCAGAAGAAGATGTAGAGGCCAGAATTGAAGGATTTGTTGGAGAGAAGTGTCTTGTTTCAGGGGAATTACTCTCGAGGATGACGGCACATGTCAAAGAAGCCGCATTCCACGTGACTGGATCATGGTTGGAGAGCCACCTTTCTGGTCGACATTCAGCCGTGGGCACACACAAGGCTAGCATATTCCTGTCAACGACAGCCTGGCTAAGAGCAAGATATGTCATGACTGTCCTTATACATGCGCAGTTTCGAGTCCCCAAAGATAGCTGATACCTGATCCTTTCTGAGCTGGGAAAACAATACGATTGATTGAGCAACGTGTTCCCTCGACCCCCCTCTCTCGACGAAGCTTGGTGGCCGATACAGATCATTGTCCCACGTTTTCTTCACGATACTAAGGATACGGCCGCAGAGCAATTGCGCTTTGCCAACCATTACCAGCAAACTCCGCGATCTGGAGATTATAATTAAACTTCCTGAAGCGACTCCACCGAAGTAAACATGGCGGCACCACAAGATCAGTACGGTCAGGGTTATCCTGCCCCAGATCCATATGCTCAACAAAGTCCCTCTCAACCTGGCTTTGGCACATCATCTCCACCACCCCCAGGAGGACAACCCGAGGAAGTCGGAGGAAAGAAGAAAAAGAGAGGCTACGCGGCGCAAGCCTACGACTTTGGAGCGGGAGCGAATTCAGCGTTAGGAGGTCAGCAACAAGGCGGCGGGCAATTTCAACAACCAGGAGGACCACCTGCGCCAGCATACGCTGGAGGATACGCAGCACCACAAGAGAATGCGTATGGAGGTGCCCAGTACGGAGCTCCAGCTGCAGTACCGGCTGTGGGAGCTCCAGGAGTGCCATATGGCGCTGAGCAACCACAGTATGGTGGCGGTGTGGGATATCAACCTCCCGCTGCAGGTTATCCAGGTCCTGGTGCTCCGGCTCAAACATATGGAATGGATCCAGCCGCTGGTGGTGTTGCCGGAATCACGCAGGGAATGGGTCAAATGGGCGTGGGAGGTCAACCTCCAGCTCAAGCACAACAAGCAGCTGGCCGACCAGCTGTGTTGAACCAATTATACCCCACCGACCTCCTCAATCAACCTTTCAACGTTGCTGAACTAGATTTACCTCCTCCTCCAATCATCCTACCTCCTAATGTAAGTCTTCAACTCATTGCAACTCATTTCTAGTGCTAATGATTTCAAGTCGAGTGTCACACCCTCCCCGGATGCGAACTGTCCACCAAAATACGTCCGATCGACGCTGAACGCCGTTCCCACAACACACTCTTTGCTGAAGAAGTCAAAACTACCTTTCGCCCTTGTCATTCAACCATATACGTCCCTCCATGATGTGGATGACCCTGTGCCAATCGTTCAAGATCAAGTTATTTCTCGTTGTCGAAGATGTCGGTCATACATCAATCCATATGTTACATTCCTAGACCATGGGCATCGGTGGCGGTGTAATATGTGTAACCTCACCAACGATGTTCCCCAAGCATTTGATTGGGATGCTGCGGCGCAGAAGAGTGTGGATCGCTGGCAAAGACCAGAGTTGAACCACGCCGTTGTAGAATTCGTCGCGCCCCAGGAGTATATGGTTCGACCGCCACAGCCACTTGTCTACTTATTTTTGTTCGACGTCAGCTATGCCTCTGTTTCTTGTGGTCTGCTTGCCACAAGTGCGCGAACAATTTTGGACAGTTTGAACAGGATACCTAATGCCGACCGAAGAACGAGGGTGGGATTTATGGCCGTCGACTCCAGTCTGCATTACTTCGCTGTTCCAAAGGATACGGATGAAAATGGAGAAACCAATATGCTCGTAGTCAGTGATTTGGATGAACCATTCTTGCCTATTCCACAAGAACTGCTTGTCCCATTATCCGAAAGCCGTCTGAGTGTGGAGAAATTCTTGACTTCACTGCCAGCAATGTTCCAAGCAAATCAAAATGGCGGATCATGTATGGGTTCGGCACTGAGAGCAGGTCACAAATTAATCTCACCACTTGGTGGAAAGATTGTCGTCATCACAGCAACTCTACCAAACGTCGGCTACGGCAAGCTAGAAATGCGAGAAGACAAGAAACTTTTAGGAACTTCAAAGGAGAGTGGACTCCTCCAGACCGGCAACAGCTTCTACAAGAGTTTTGCTGTCGAATGCTCGAAGAACCAAGTCTCCATCGATATGTTTCTCTTCTCATCACAATATCAAGATGTTGCGTCCCTCAGCAATTTGCCAAGATATACTGGAGGTCAAACTTACTTCTATCCTGGGTGGAATGCCGGAAGAAGCGAAGATGCCATCAAGTTTGCTACTGAGTTCAGCGATTATCTCTCTGCGGAAATCGGTCTCGAGGCTGTTCTTCGCGTTCGTGCTACGACCGGTCTTCGAATGAGCACGTTTTATGGCAACTTCTTCAATCGAAGCTCAGATCTTTGTGCATTCCCTGCATTTCCAAGAGACCAGAGTTACGTTGTTGAAGTCGCTATTGATGAGAGCTTGACGAAGAATTTTGTCTGTATGCAAACCGCTGTTCTACATACAACAAGCAACGGAGAAAGACGAATTCGGGTTATGACTCTTTCATTGCCTACAACTACCAATCTTGCGGATGTTTACGCATCAGCGGATCAGTGTGCCATCACCACGTTTTTCAGCCACAAGGCAGTTGAACGAGCACTCAGCGGTGGTCTTGAACCCGCCAGAGAAGCGCTTCAGTCAAAACTTATTGAACTTCTCCAGACGTTCAAGAAGGAATTGGCTGGTGGAAACATGGGCAGTGGCGGTCTTCAATTCCCAGCCAATCTTCGAGGACTGCCTGTTCTTTTCCTCGGTTTAATCAAGAACGTTGGTCTTCGAAAATCAGCTCAGATCCCATCGGATCTTCGATCAGCGGCGCTTTGCCAGTTGTCAACTTTACCTATGCCACTGATGATGCAATATATCTACCCACGTCTATACTCACTGCACGATATGCCTGACAATGCGGGTATTCCTGATCCGGAAACCAGCCAGATTGTGCTGCCCCCTCCTCACAATCTGTCTTCCGAGCGCTTGGTACCATACGGCTTATATCTTATTGACGATGGGCAGACACAATTTCTCTGGGTTGGTCGGGATGCTGTACCACAATTACTTGCCGATGTTTTCGATGTTGCAGATCGAACCAAACTCAAGGTTGGCAAGAGCTCGCTACCTGAACTCGACAACGATTTCAACGAACGCGTCCGTGCGGTGATAGCAAAAAGTCGGGATTACAGATCGCGGGGTGTTGGCAGCATTATTGTGCCGCATCTGTATATCATTAGGGAGGATGGCGATCCAAGTTTGAAGCTTTGGGCCCAGACACTTTTGGTTGAAGATCGGGCAGACCAGGGGATGAGCTTTCAGCAGTTTATGGGCACGTTACGAGAGAAGGTGAGCTAAACGTTAATCTGATATGCAAAATAGGTTGAAGACGGGTTGCTGATGTATTTATCTTCTGGTACAGGTCGTTCAGTAAACGGAGACTTCGAATCGAGGACGCTGATTGGAAGTGGTGGAAACAGACTTGGGACTTTGTAGTACCATAGAAAAGAATTAAACAAGTGATTATTTAGCGCTTGATGATGAATGCTATGAAGTTAAGATGGTTCTTCTTGACATGGGGGCTTCGACTTCATGATCATCTGATCTTGTTTTCAATTATGATTGTTCCATCACTGTAACTCTATTTGAAATCAATCACATCACGCTCTCATGCAAGTTCAAGTTAAAGGGGCTCAGGACTTGAATATCCCTCTGCAAGCGCTTCCTGAATCGCTGGTTCCGGCGGTTGTTGCTTGTCTGCTGACTACCCGATGCTGGCGGCGGTTAGCGTGTTACTTGGGCGTCGACTAGTCAGGCACAAAGGGAACTTGTGCGTAGGCGTGCGATCTAGACTTTGGCATCTCGAGGTGCTATTGACTTATGCCTTCTCGTCGCTGGTCCTGATTCTCATCTATCACGCATCCTCCATCACCATCACACCCACCCATTGGCGCAGCACCTGCATCGGCCGCAACCACGCCCATCACATTAGGTGGCGGACCAGCCACTACCAGCTCTTGAAACTGGCCCTTCTTTAGCCCGTGAAACAGGCGCCTGCTGGGGGGTGGGCGCTTAGGAGGGGGAGCGGCGTGTGATAGGAGGAGGGTGCGTTGAGCGCTGGTGGGCTTTTTGGGGGCGGATGAGGACGGGGTTTGAGGGTTTGGGTTTGGGTTTCTTGACTTGTCTTTTGTGAATTCGTTTTTGATTTTGATGGTCTTTGATGTTGGTTTTGAAGGCTTTGTGTTTTGAATCAATTCGATTATCAACGTGGAAATAAACGAGAGTCGCGAGGAATTGCTGACTTGGTTGGAATTTTGAGCTATTACGGAGTTGAGGTATGTATAGTCGGATTTTCTTCTTTTGAAGGTACAATATTGCGACTTGAGATGATGAAGTATCACTCTTTCTCGTTGATCTGTTTATGTTCTTTTCATACGTCTGAAGAAGTGTTGGACAGCTACTCGTACCAAAGAGTCCTAGCTACAACACAATAGGAATATGGTCAGAGTGAGGAAGGCTAACTTGTCCGTTTGAATAGCAACTCATCCCAAAACAGCCATCATACTACGTTATCCACCACCAAAAGGAGGTCAGAGAACTTAAGAACCGTCCCAAACTAGATTTCAGACCTGCTTCAGTCCGACAATTGCGCAGGACCGAGCGCGAAGTAACTCGACAATTTCCTCGACCATCCAACACAACTTCGGACTCACAAACAAATCGATTAATAAAATTACTACCAATTTCTCGAAATTCAAATAATCTTACAGCTCACCAACATCAAAGAAACACCCACAGAATCTAAAACATTCATTGTTGACTTCCGCACTGAGCGAGTGGTCGGAAGCTCCCATAGGATTTCCGGTACCGAGTAAGGTTGCTTTGACGCTACTGTGGTGTGGAAGGGGAACTGGCCTGGCATTGCATCCTGAAGGGGAGACAACAAAGAATCCATTTCGCTCGCAGCGACCACCCATCCCTTTACAACACCCACGAAAACCCCCCGAATACCTTCATTTTCTCCAGCATTTGCTCTGCAAGTGTGCGAGGTTTCCGAGCAGCTCGTGCGCATCGCGGCTGCAGTCCGAGAAATCCCTTTTCGACGTTTCTCGTTCTCGATCCCCCCCACCCCACTTCCCTCGTAGAACCGCCCGTCTCGCGATACCCTCATCATGTCGAACCGCGCTCCAGGACAATCGGGGTCGCGCAAGATCAGCTTCAACGTCTCGGAGCAGTACGATATCCAAGATGTCGTGGGCGAGGGTGCATACGGTGTGGTCTGGTATGTGTTTTCTGGTCTTCCTTACCGCTCTCGCGAGCTGCTTTCCAACATCTGACAACCCCGCAATTTGGGGCTGAGAAGGGGTCCTTTTGAGGATATTCCCAACTGAATTCGAGGAGACGATGTGGAATTCTTGCTGACGACGAGATTTACAGTTCGGCCCTGCACAAGCCATCGGGCCAAAAGGTCGCAATTAAGAAGATTACGCCGTTCGACCATTCTATGTTTTGCCTGCGAACCCTGCGAGAAATGAAACTCCTTCGATACTTTAACCACGAGAACATCATTTCGATTCTGGATATCCAGAAGCCTCGATCGTACGAGTCGTTTACTGAGGTGTATCTGATTCAAGTGCGTCCCTTTCCAACTCTGCTTTCAGCCAATCTCATATTCAAGTGCTAATCATTTACAGGAATTGATGGAAACCGATATGCACAGAGTTATTCGAACCCAAGACCTCTCCGATGACCATTGCCAATACTTCATCTACCAAACCCTTCGTGCACTCAAAGCCATGCATTCAGCGAATGTTCTTCACCGTGATCTCAAACCCTCCAACTTACTTCTTAATGCCAACTGCGATTTGAAAGTCTGCGATTTTGGTCTCGCTCGATCGGCTGCTTCTCACGAAGACAACTCCGGTTTCATGACGGAATATGTTGCTACGAGATGGTACCGTGCGCCGGAAATCATGTTGACATTCAAGGAGTACACAAAGGCGATTGATGTTTGGTCTGTTGGGTGTATCTTGGCTGAGATGTTCAGCGGGAAGCCTCTTTTCCCTGGAAAGGATTGTAAGTTGCGACTACACTTTGATTCAGACTTATACTAATATTGTATAGACCACCACCAGTTGACACTGATCCTGGAAATCCTCGGCACACCAACAATGGAAGATTACTATGGCATCAAATCCCGACGTGCGCGCGAATATATCCGTTCCCTCCCATTCAAGAAGAAGGTCGATTTAGAAGTTCTCTTCCCCGACAAACCACGGGACGAAGAAGATGACCCAAAACAACCACCTCCTGCCATCCAACTCCTCCAGGCGCTGTTGGAATTCAACCCGGCAAAGAGAATCACGGTCGAGAAGGCTCTAGAACATAAATATCTCCGTCCGTACCATGACAAAGATGATGAGCCAACGGCTGCTCCCATCCCAGAGGAATTCTTTGATTTCGATAAAAACAAGGATAATCTGACCAAGGAACAGCTGAAGGAGTTGATTTATACGGAGATTATGCGATAGAGTGTGATGCGTGGGGAAGGAATAGGTTAGTGTGTTCATGATGGGGCTATTCATGGGGTTGAGGGCTGGTTGGGTGGTTGGGTGGTTGGGTTGGATAGATGGGCTTGAGGCTCCAGGAGGGAAGATTCCAGGAAGATGTGAGGGGTGAAAGAATTCCAAGAGAAGGAGTAGAAGACAGAGGAAGTGAGGGAGTGAAATGAGGAATATCTCTCTGGGATTTTTATGGGAATTCGGATCTTTAGCCCCTCTGTGTGTTTGAGAATCTCTGTTGTTTTTCTCTTGTTTTGTGCGTTTTTCTTCTTCTTCTTTTTTTGACTAAATGATGGATGGATGGATGGATGAGATTATGTTGGTTTTGAGAAAGGATAAAATGGCAATGGCAATGGATATAAAAAATTTGGGTTGTTCTTTGAGTGTCTGTGCATGTTGATGTGTGTAAGTTGAGATGTGTGAGGTTGATTTGAGTGAGGTATGTGAGGTTGAGTGTTGAAGTGTATGGTGAGGCGTAGTGAGGTTAGTGCGATGTGAAGTGGTTCATTGTGAGTGAGGCTAAAAGTGTAAGGTGCCACGGTTCTGAGAATGAAAGAGCGAGAAACGGGATGGGATGTGACGATAGTGAGATGCTAATAGTGATGTCCTATATAAACTTTTCACTCTTCTCACGGGCGTCTCTAGTCCTTCCTTGGAGTTTATATGTGGATTGTATTAAGTACTGGGTAGTTAGGAGGTTGCGTGGTTAAGTTGGGTTTGGGATTATGTGGTTTGGAGATTGGGGGGGCTGTGGGTGTTTGGCCTGCTAAGTCGCTGGGTTTCTTGAGTTTAAGAGGTGTAGCGGGTTGGAGGTACTAGATCTGGGAGGGTGTTGTTTGGATTGATGGAGATGTTTGGAGGGGTGTGAAGGGTGGTTTACTCCAATTTAGTTATCTCTTGTGATGAGGTGGTGGAATCGTCTGTTTGTGATATATAACTATTCTCTTAAGCCGTTAAAGGAATAAATAGCAATAGTCCTTGAGTCTTTTGGTCTTACGTTCTACTGTATTTAATATATTAAGAGCAAGTACGGTTGCTGGATTTATGCATATATGTGTATAGGGACATATACATGTAGATTCCTATGGAAGATAGAGAGTGAAGGGATGATTCTTGTTTTATTTGGGATTAATACAAGATACATACTAGCTGGAGATTAGGAGCAAGGAGTAAGTGAGGTGTACAAAAGATGGAAACCTGCTCCTGTTATTACTTTATAGGGGAATAAGGGAATGAAAGGTTATATATATCATGAACTACTGTGAAAGGTTGAGAGATTGACTTTCTAATCTACTTTGGTTGCATCGAGTTCCCTTAACATGAATTCCTTCCAAACTTCATTTTTCTGGAAACCGATAATGCCTGGACAAATTTGCTTTGAAGTCCCCACCTAAAAACCTTGGTTTTCTCTTTGGTTTAGTAGATGTCTTTACACCTAACCTGTGACTCTTCCTAACTCCACATATCCCACTTTTTAAACAACTCTGCTCATGTAGACACTTTCGCTAAATTCTCTCGTCTCAACCTGGCACAATTGCCTAGTGTTGATGAAGCTATGGGAACTTCGTTTGGTAATTGTTGTGTTTATGTGTTTATTTTTGGTGTGGTTTGATTGGGTATTATCTTCTTGTTGTGTATAGATATTCGACTTATAGTAGGGATCTGAATGTCTTCTAAGTCCTATTGCTCGGGAAAACGCAGTACACCACTCCTATTGTTTCTTCAACCTCGAATCACTTGACTCCATATCACTCGCAGATATCTTACATCTCATTTCACAGTCCGCCGGGTATCTTCCCAAACTCCTAAAATACACTTCACGAAAATACCCCCTTAAAACTCCCAATCGCAAAAACACAATCGCTACACATCACCCAACCCCTCCCTCAACCGTCCCTCCAATCCCTCCCTCCACGCCTTACCCAAAACCTCCACCCTCCCCCCCAACACAACCGTCTTCCCAACCTCCAACAACACCACCCCCCTCGCAACCCTCGTCCCCTTCTTCAACATCACCTTACACCCAATCCCCATCCCCGGCGGCACATCCAACTTCGGAATCGGCTGGAGCTCGAACGCCGAGATCTGCGTGCCTTTTACATCTACCAATTGCAGTTTATACGTCCCCCGGCTCCGCACTTGGGTTTGAGTCTGGGTTTGTGTTTGCTGAGTTGAATCCTCAGAGGGAGGGGTAGGGAGTTGAATGACCCGCCGTCCGGACGTGGAGGATCCTTTTCGGATGTCTTCGAGTTGGGTTACTTGTGTCCATTTTGGCGTGGATATGTCGAGGATGTCGAGGATTTGGACGGGGGTGTCGTGGGTGAGGAGGTGGGACTGGGTTGTTGGGGAGGAGATGGTTGCGGGGAGGAAAGGGGTGGAGGGCGAGAGCAGGGTGGGCGTGAGGGGGGTGGAGAGGATGCGGTGTTTTGCCTGGAGGGGGGTTAGTTGTGTGTGGAAAGGGGAGGGGAAGGGGGATAGGGGGACGTACGGTTGCGGTGAGTGCTTGTAAAGGTGGTATACGTCCTGTTGTTGGGTTTGGCGTTAGGATTGAGAGGAGGAATTCTGGGGATGGAGTTGGGAAGCCGTCGGCGTGGAGGCGGGCGAGGAGTTGAGCTTGGGTTGGTGGTGGTGGGTTCATGTTTTACATCTCAGTTTCGGGGAAAATAATTGAAAACGTAGGCCGAGGATGAAGGACATTCTAGTATTGTGATGTTGTGGTGTTGTGAAGTGAGATAAGGTGAAGCCTTGCGTAGCCTCGCTAAAATAAATGACAGCCTTTCTTCCCCGGATTTCATCAACCACAACATCACTCAACTCCACACAACCAAAAGCTTCCCACTCAATGCTCACACTCCCACTACAAACCCACCACCCCTCAAAACCCCATCCATAATGTCAACAATAGCACCCCAACGCGACCCCTCCACAACCGGCCGCCGCATCCCCCTCCTCAGCACACCCACCTCCTCCACGCGTCCCTCAACCGACCTCCCGCGCCCCCTCTCCCCCTCCCCAGCACCCAAACGCAACCGCGCAGCCCTCCGCTCCTACTACAACCTCCAATCCTCCGCCGACACGCAATCCGAAACCTCATCCATCCACTCCCCCCACGAGCCCTCAGATTCCCCGTTAGACCGCGCGGATTTCGACGGGGAAGCGTATGTGCGAAAGGTGCTGGAGGAACAGAGTCTCGAAGAGGTGCTGAGGACGTATAATGGGGTGTTGATGGATATTAGGGCGTTGGATGCGGAGAGGAAGGCACTAGTGTATGATAATTATAGTAAGTTGATTGCGGCGACGGAGACGATCAGACGGATGAGGGGGAGTGGGGTGGAGATGGGCGGGTTGGATAGGGAGGTTAGGGGGGTGTGGGAACGGGCGGGGGCGTTGAGGGGGGTTTGGGGGACAGGTGAAGGGGATGGGGTTAAGGGGAGGAGGAGAGAGGTTGTTAGGAGGGTTTTGGAGACGCCGGAGAGGGTTAGGGTGTTGGTTGGGAGTGGGAGGGAGGAGGAGGGGAGGAAATTGTGGGAGAGGACTAGGAGGGTGTTGGAGAGGTGGAGGGAGAGGGGGGTTGGTGGGGTGGAGGTTAGTGAGTGTATTGAGGATGGAGAGGCGGCTGTTAGGGGTGAGGGGCCGGGGGAGAGGAGTTGGGTTAATGTGAGGAGGGATGAGAGTTGAATATGATACCCTTTGAGCGTTTTGGTTGAAAATTTGGTGTGTTTCAGTGCAGACACTTTAAGTCAAGCCTGGTGAGAATGACGGAAATCATGTAAATATTGGTTTGTGTTGATAACAATGCTTTTGTTCGGACAAGATCAGCTATAATACAACGTCTTAGTAGGTTCTATACGATCGACCTCCAGCCAACAGGTATCAAGACGGATCGGCTCTAGCCAGGCGGACATGTCGGTTCGAACGACCCAAGCCTACACTTTTAATTGTCAATTCGACATCCTTCTCTTTACAACCAACTCATCGTCACTACCTTAATCCGTACATCCTCACCACCCCTCAACCCCCCTCCCAACGACATAAAAAGGATCCCTATCAGCCTCACTAACACCAACCTCAAAACCTTCATCCACCTTCCACGTCCCCTTCTGTCTCAACCCTGCAATTACCCCAGTAACCTCCTTCTCCAACAACCCTTTCATTCTGTCCCCCAAAAACGCTCTCTCAGTATTACTATGAAACGCAGTAATCACACACTTCCCCATCTCAATCGCGGCCAGCGCTTCGTGATGCGACAGCTCACCCGTGAATAGCAAATCAACATCAAGGCCATTGAGCATGGAACCGCCGGAGCCGGCGCAAATGCCGATTGAAGATATTGGGTGAGCGCGTGCAGAGTTTGAGGAGAGTGATTGCGGTGTCGCTACGGACAGGTAGGGAATGTTAAGGGAGGTTGTTATGGCTTTGATCAAGGTGTTGAGGGGTTGCGGGGTGGAGAAGCGCAGGATACGACCGTAGCCTGCTGTGGACATAGTTGAGGGTGGTGAGGGGTGGGGTGTTATGTTTGTGCGCCTAGTTATGTTAGCATCTAAGAATGAGGGCGGGATGCATAGCCATTTTATGGCTAGAGGTTGAAGTTTGAGGGATTGAAGCTTACTCGCTTGGTCCAAGACTGGAGAAAATATCACATAACCAGTCATTTAGTCCGCCTGGAGCGGCATCTACTGCTGTGTGGGGACAGTATACTGAGATGCCTTCTTGGGCGAGACGGAGGAGGGTGTTTGTTTGGGTGTTGCTCTGGGTGAGTGATTTGAGACCGCGGAATATGATTGGATCTAGAAATTTGTTAGTGATTGCTTCGAGGTATGAGCTGAGATCGGATAAGAAGTGTAGGACCGACGAGAGCTGTAAGGCATAACAGGAACATCATCCATCTGAGTATGAATTGAGACTTAATCGGCCTCTTTTAAAGAGACTGGAACATCGATAAGCAATTCGATAACTAAAGCAACTTTGTTTCTGATATTGAAATAATCTTCCCCAGAGTAAAACATTCCAAACCTAGACACAAAAAGAAACAAGCACCTACGATACGCAATCACGATCGAATCCCCCCTCTTAATAGCCTCGTCCGCCACCGCCGTCGTCAAGTCAACCGTCAGCAGCACCGATTTCTTCAAATGATCTCGGTGCGGCGCTTCCAGCAATACTATTTACAAATGAGCCTTTATTTCAGTGAATCTGGAAACGGGGTTCATACATACAACCGGTATTATCAAAAGATTTGTCTGCTAGGACTTCGGGATACCTGGATATTTATTAGTGAGAAGATGATAAGATGAATGACTAGGCTGAGGTAGGTATACATACAACTGTCGAACAGCTGTGATGACCGCGTTTGTGAAGGGAGAGATTTTGGAGGTTTGAGAGGTCATTGTGGTGAGATTTCTGGTTGTTGGGAATCTTTTAAAGGGGCGAAATGAAGAGAGTAGATTTCTAGAAAAGTTCATTATTTGTTGAAGGTTTGTATGGCTCATGAACTGTTCCAAAGTTGCTCGAGGTCGAGGTCGAGAGCAAGCCCCGCTTTTATTTAAGCGATCCGGATTGTGTGTGGAGGGGTCTTTGGGTTTTGATATGGAAGTTTGGATGATATTGAATGACAATACTGTCTGAGACTTCTAGACTTACTCGTGATCTGTTTTGCATCTATTACTCACTCTTTGGTATGTCTGGTTCTTATAATTTACATATATTATCTTTACGAAAATACTGTGCTCAATTACCAACCTTCCTGACGCTGTTTACTAATTCTTTGACTACCGTACAACCCCGCCAAACGTAATTGTGCAGCGACCAGTACTTTTTCTCTCGATCAGATAAGATTTGATCTCGCGCATCAACACTACCAAGTCGACTATAGCATTTAGCCCTTCTGGGTCGTACGAAATCATGTCTGGGGACTCGGGGGTCACGGATGCTGGACTGAAGTCTAAGCTAATTGAAAAATTACAAGCTGTGCATGTCGAGATTGAGGATATGTCAGGTAGGTCTCCTCCCAGTATCACGGCTACGACAGACAGCTGATTGTCGCATGATACAGGCGGCTGTGGACAAGCTTTTTCTGCTGTTATCGTTTCCCCATTATTCGAGAAGAAGACGACGTTGGCAAGACATAGATTGGTTAATACCGAATTGAAGAGCGAGATCGCTGCTATACATGCTTGGACGCCAAAATGTTATACACCGGAACAGTGGGAGAAGCAGAAGGCTGAAGGGAACCAAGCTGTTGCGCCGGGAAAGGATACGACTGGAGAAGTAGTCAATGGGACAACTGCTTGAATGCCATACGATGGAAGACCAGATTCGGAGTCAAGGGCATGCCAAGTAGTGAGGAGGGAATGTGAAAACAGAGCGCAAGCAGAGTCAAGTTGAAGCCATATTGAATGTCAGCGATTTTTCGCAACTCCGCGACTCGAAGAACATGGCGCGCAATGGAGGTTGGACTTGATGGTTTTGAGGATTTGGCTAGGAGTATAGATCACAACTAGCCTCCTTCATATACATTGCCTAGCCGGGTCGTCGCTCTAAACCCCCTAGGCACTCAGAGAGTGTCTCGTAGCTCGTCTTAGAGATAATCAACAATGTCTAACCAATAGAGATCGAGTTGTTCCCGGGTCTTGGTGCTAATAACTTTGGTGTTAATATGCCTTTTGTCACATGCCGATGGGTCCTTTGCGAATGCCGTCCAAAGTAAACGTTCAGATTGAGTTGTCCGCTTTTAATTTCCATCATGGTCGGAGGTATGACTTCTAATCTTCCATCACGGCTAGTTGGTTCGAGTGTGACATAACGCCTTTAAACCTCCGCTTGAGTCCTCAGCTTGATGGTTTGTTCATTTTCTGTGCAACAAGACTGAAGACGGCCACTGATGACATGAAGAGTACGATATTGTAGAACTAGTAATACTGAGCTACCTGGGCCAAAAGAAGAGTTTGTGGTACTAACTGCATTACGAGAATATGCACTTTCTTCTGCATCTGTTCGAGCCTCGACAAACAGTCGACGAAGGTTGGGAAGATTGGCCTTGGAAAACTTAGCTAAACCCATTTTCAATGTGCTTTGAGGAAAGGAAGCATAGTTACCATGATCAAATCTCAATTAACGGTCTTATACTCAGTGGATTGTTTCATGCCCATGATGTTGTGGGGATAAGGAGGTGAGAACAACTCCACGTGAAGCTTGAATTCATGCTTCCACCCCGCCCCTGTCACAACCAAATTTAGCGTTGGACCTGCAGGGCTGAGATTTGGACAATGGGCAACATCAATACCTTTCATTGCGACGAAGAAATTACGAGCACACAAGAACTCCGCACCTCAATAACGATTTGATCCTACATCATTTGACAGCACACCTCAAGCAGACATCAATCACTTCAGCTCTGCAAGAATCTGCCTTTCGACCTTCCCACCTCAAAAGGCCACCGGTGTATGAGGGGCACGACCTCGAATCGCCATCCGAGTGAACGATGGCGGTCAACAGGATAAAAGGGGCCTTCGCGGTACCCAGGAAGGGCGAGACATTCGAGTTGAGAGCTGGATTAGTATCGCAGTATGCGTACGAGCGCAAAGAGGCTATCCAGAAGACCATCATGTCCATGACCTTGGGCAAAGATGTGTCTGCGCTTTTTCCGGACGTTTTGAAGAATATTGCCACTGCAGATTTGGATCAGAAGAAGCTTGTCTACCTATATCTGATGTATGTTGCCTAGCTGGAGATATGTCCCTGACATGCACGAGATGGCTGATATTGCAACTAGGAATTATGCCAAATCGCATCCGGATCTCTGTATACTAGCGGTCAATACGTTTGTGCAAGACTCAGAAGATCCAAATCCACTCGTACGCGCCCTCGCTATTCGAACTATGGGTTGTATCCGGGTAGATAAGATGGTTGATTATATGGAGGAACCTTTACGAAAAACACTACGAGATGAATCTCCTTATGTGCGGAAAACTGCTGCGATATGCGTTGCCAAACTCTTTGATCTCAATCCTACAATGTGCCTCGAAAACGGGTTTTTAGAAACATTACAAGAATTAATTGGCGATCCAAATCCTATGGTCGTGGCCAACTCTGTGACAGCACTGGCAGAAATCAACGAAGCTGCGCCAGAAACAAAGGCTTTACGGGTGACGCCGGCAACACTGAAAAAGATGTTGATGGCTCTGAATGAATGTACGGAGTGGGGAAGAGTTACGATATTGACGACTTTGGCGGATTATAAGGCTCAAGACGTGAAGGAGTCGGAACACATTTGTGAGAGAGTATCACCACAGTTCCAGCATGTCAACCCAAGTGTCGTGCTGGCTGCGGTCAAAGTTGTGTTCCTGCATATGAAAAATGTCAGCCAGGAACTGAACAAACAGTACTTGAAGAAAATGGCACCTCCTTTAGGTAAGAAAGCCATTCTAGTCTGCTTAACTTTGGTTAACATTTGATAGTCACCCTTGTGGCCTCTGCCCCAGAAGTCCAATATGTTGCGTTAAGAAACATTGATTTGCTACTTCAATCCAAACCCGACATCCTAAGCAAAGAGCTGCGTGTTTTCTTCTGCAAATACAACGATCCGCCATACGTAAAGCTTCAGAAACTCGAGATTATGGTACGGATAGCCAATGACAAAAACGTCGACCAGCTCCTTGCCGAATTGAAAGAGTACGCTCTGGAAGTCGACATGGATTTTGTTCGCCGAGCTGTAAAGGCTATCGGACAAGCTGCGATCAAGATCGAGAGCGCCAGCGAGAAGTGCGTAAACACCCTTCTTGACCTCATCGCCACAAAAGTGAACTATGTTGTTCAAGAGGCGATTGTAGTCATCAAGGACATTTTCCGAAAATATCCTGGTTATGAAGGGATCATTCCAACTTTGTGCAAACACATTGATGAATTAGATGAACCAGAGGCACGTGGTGCTTTGATATGGATTGTAGGAGAGTATGCGGAGAAAATTAGCAATGCTGATGAGATTCTTGCTGGCTTCGTGGAAGGCTTTATGGAAGAGTTCACACAAGTCCAGCTTCAAATTTTGACTGCCGTTGTCAAGTTATTTTTGAAGAAACCTGACAACAACCAAGGTCTCGTACAGACGGTTCTCCAGTCTGCAACGGCCGACAACGATAACCCGGATATTAGGGATAGAGCATATGTTTACTGGAGACTGCTATCAGGCGATCTTCAAATCGCCAAGGTAGGCTTGGCTAAATCCATACTTATTTTAAATGCTAATGAACTCAGAACATCATTCTCTCGGAAAAACCTCCTATCACCACTACCATGTCATCACTACCTCCAGCACTATTAGAACAACTTTTAACCGAGCTTTCAACTCTTGCTTCCGTATATCACAAACCACCAGAGACCTTCGTCGGCCACGGTCGATATGGCGCCGACGCCATCCAACACGCAGCGATTCAAGAGCAACGCCAAAACGCAGTCGACAATCCAATCGCAGCCGCTGGGGTGGTCGCCAAACAAAATGGTCAAAACGCTGAGAACCTTCTCGACATCGACTTTGACGGCGGCGCACCCGCATCAGCAGACGCCCTACCTAGCGGCGGCGCATCAGGTCTCGAAGGTCTTGCTGGAACCCCTCAACGTGTCGCTAGTCCACCTTCCCAACAACCAGCCAACAACATGGATGACATGATGGGTCTGTTCGATATGAATGGAAGTAGCTCGAACCCGGCACCACAGGGCAACGATATGAATGATCTGATGGGCGGTCTTGCGGGCATGGATATGAGTCTTAATCATCAGCCGCCGCCACCGCAGCAGCAGCTTGGGGAGCAGGGGAAGAAGACTAATGAGGATTTGTTGGGGATGTTTTAGATAACTAGTCTGACTTTTTGAGTGTGGGGTGGGTAGCTAGGCTTTGAATTTGATGATGTGGAAAACTCATGTTGCTGTTTGCTATATGTGATGTCCTCTATCGCCTGTGCGTAAATAATGTGATATGGCTTTGGTAGTCTCGGCATGAATATTTGTCGTGTCTGTAAGCTCATTTTCGTCTCTGACCATCGATAAACACTCTGACTATCATCTCTGCCTGCTCACAATGTATATGCCACGTCACCTTCATCTTAGACGTTGGAAAACCTCGCTTCGTAAGGGGCTTCGTAGAATTCGATGTGCTGAAGCAAGGGATTTGCACTTTTTCTGAGGATGCTCGGAACTAGATGGCGGGAACATGCTTTTCCGTCCTTGGTGGGGACGATAATTCGGGCGTCGAAATGCTACGTCCTGTGGTTCGAGGGAAGAGGTTAGTTGGGGGTTGTGATGTGATACGATGGTCGATTCTAGTTTAACGATACAGCAAGATTCGAGTAGAAGGATGGGTAGTGCGTTGATGAAAATTTAGAGTACGAGGAAGAATATTGCTGGTCGAGAATTAAGAAAATGGTTTAGTAAAATGGGTGTTGTTTGAGAGCTTTCCGAAGTCAATATTCTAGAATCCGACGATATTGCCGTGATTAAGGATTTTCATGTGAGGACGAAAATAATTTAAGGATATGTGAGACGTGGGTATCTTTGCGCTACCGTAATATAGGGGCACTGGAGACTACCTATTTGGTGTGAGAAGTCAGGGTATGCTTGTGAGCGATATCTGTGGTGGAGTTTTAGTGTGGTTATAAACGTTGAATTAGAAGCGCGATGGTTGATGAATCTGATATACATCTACAACGTACCGAAACTAGTGATATCGTCCAGTACTTTCACAGTTAATTATGCCTACAATTTCAGAGATACCGATCGTCTCAAAGACAACAGAAGTATCCTATATCCATAATCCACGACCCCAAAACCACTAACACCCACCAAAACCATCCAAGCACGCGATTCCTTTTCCCACCAAACACCCAGCTTTGATACCCCTCCCTACCCTACCGATCCAACCCAAGAACTCCCAACCCAGATTTTCCATACCTCAGTCCTGACACCCATATCGCTACAAAAAACCCCCAACCAAATCAAACAGCCAAATACTTAGCCATCAACCTCTCAACACTCTCCCCCTGGTCCCCCGCCGCGCGCTTCAAAAGCGTCAACCTCTCCCGCTCAAACGCCTCTTTCTGCATCATCTCGCGCTGCTGCAACGGGGATAGATCATACGTCCTATTCGCCATCGCCGGCGGCGGGGAGCTTGGTTCTTCGGGACTGGACGGGAAGGATGTGCCTGGGGGAGGGAAGGTGGTGGGGGAGGCGGGGGTGTAGAGGGTTTGCGCGATCATCTGCGAGGGGGAGGGGAGACGGCCGATGTTGTCGCGGCGGATTGTCATGGAGGGGATGCGGATTTGGAACTGTGTGATGTTAGAGGAAAAGGAGAAAAGGGAAGGGAGACTTACGCCTGCGAGGACTCGGGCGTGGTTAAGTCCTAGATGGTCGGCTATATGTACCATTCGTGCTTTCGCGTATGTTCGCTGTGAATCAGTACAGTAATCCGCGGTGCTGACCACGAAAAGGGGCCAGAGGGCGAAGAAACCACCGATGGGTTTAGGGTTTATGAACGCCTCGAGTCCGGCCTCGAAACTCGACAGGTTGGCTGTGGCGGAGGAGCCTTTACCAATGGACCAGCCTAGGAGGTAGGGGATGGAGGAGATTATGTCGATTACGAGGTCAAGACAGATACGATTCGCGTAGGCGTATTCGGGGGTGGTGCGGTAGTCTACTGGTGAACACATCCACGCTGTACAGCGGATTATGATACCAGATGCTGCGATACGAGCGACTCTCGCGTGGTTCCAGAACGTAGCAACCCAGATGTTATGATACGCTTCGATCTTGCCGGGCCAGACTTCAGATTTACTGACGTCCATGCCGGCGATGTTGTCGACCCAGGCGACGGTTTTAGGATGCCACCATTCCGGTAACGAGGCTTCCCAAGCCTGACATTCGGTTTCGACGGCTTGGGCTCGCCGCATGATGTCGGCGATTTTGGCGAAATGTTCAGGGGTGCGGCTGTAGACGCTGAGGGTTTGGTTCATTTCGTAGCGGAGCGTTGCGAGGCGTAGCTTCATGTTTACGATGGGTGAGCCGAAGTCTCCTTCGATGTCTGTTGTCCACCATTCTACTCCTCCTTTTGGTAGTTTGGCAGAGGTCATGCAGTTTATCATCTTGTTACGGTGAGTTGGGAGGGTGGTAAGGGGTAGACTTGACACTTACCATCTGTGTCCGTACTACTTGGAAGAGAGAATTGCCCATTCTGGATTTTGCAAATTTCTTCCCTCTCATTCTTACAAGCTGTACTGCACCATCGATGTGTGAATACCAAGCGGATGCGTTGTTGTTTTCTGTACAGATCGTCTACATATATCAGCATGTTATAACGGAGGTGGAGGATATCCTCGACCTACCTCATAGAAACCTAACATGAGAACAGCAGCAAGTGTTTGATCAGTTCTCTGTAGCGCTGGATTCTGAAGCGCAAGATTCGTTGCTTTCAACGCTCTCGTATAATGCGCAACAGCCATATGCTTCAAGTCCCTTCGGTGCTTAGAGCTTGGTCTATTTGCTAAAGACGCCATCGAGGCAGCAGTGAAAGCAAGCCTCAACTGACTATCCGGGCCTTCTCCTTTCATCAATGGGCCTAGAAAATCAAAATATCCTCGTGGCGTATCGACGTCAGACGTAGGTGACAAGACGTAATTGGAAAGGAAGAAACAGGGCGCTTGTTGTTCAATTGGCACCGAGAGAATCATCGTGTTGATTCGTGACAGTCCCATTTCCATAGCTGCATCCGGTTTGGAAGAATTGCTTTCATCTTTTGAGTTTACCGCAAAGACAGTTTGTTGATTGGGCCCGGTGGGGATAGTAAAGTGTCCAGGCTCTCTTTTACCATTCGTCGCCTTTCTTGCTCTTCTTTCCGTAGCCAACGTCTCATTTCGAAAGACGAGGTCGAAATCATCTTTGTATCCAGGACATTGCCGTCTTGATTTGGCGCATTGATTACAAGTAGGTTTCGTCTCATCGCACTACATCATGAGTGATATTCAGTGGAGTTCCTTTGATTGTATGGATGATATCTTAATCAATCATATGACCCACCTTTATTCTCCTCGTCCTACACATCTGACAGCCCCGTGAGGGCTTCCCACAATAAACCATCTTGTCGAAGTAGATGAGGGTCCTGTCCAGGGAACCCCTTGGTGTGAATACTGGTTGATGAAATACGGATTTTCGCAAGGAAAGAAATGAGTCTGAAGTTGCGTTGATACGGGGCCGGTACAGATGTTCAAGTCCTCGATTTAGCGTTTGTTCTTGTCGTAGGGTAATCGGTTCTGATGTCACGCTAGGATATGGTTGTTGGACAGTTGTTTGTAATCATCAGATGAAACTCTGGCACCTGTCGGTGGCATGTGTAGCTTTGCTGAAACCGGACACCTCAGTCAAGAACCGTTGAGGCTTGACGAGACGATTGCGCTTGCTCGCGTGGTGAGCGGTTGAATGTTCTCCCAATTGCTCCGCCTAATAGCAGACGCAGTGTTGGTGAAGAAACTAAAATCAGAGGTTGATGTCGAACCGGTAGAAAATTGGGAGAGGATGTTCCGTAGATCAAGAAAGTTATCTGGGGCAGGTTGGTAGTGGGGAAGAGCTAGGCCGTGCCATCTGCAACAGTCCTTGTACCAGATCTGTGTGCGTGAACAATGTGGCAAGGATTAAGTGAGAGGTTGTTCCCGGTGGCAAGCTGCTCCCGGGAACGGTTTCCCTTGTCGTATATCAGAATGTAATATAAATGCTGGTGTTTGAGGATAATCTTGATAGGTGCTGACCTCTCTTCAGCTCAACAAAAGTTAGACGATTGTGGCAATAGCAACTGCAGGTTCAATAGAGAGCTTGCCGCGTGGAAGAGTCACTAAAGTATTTTTATACTCGGCCCTGATTTGTCCTCTTACTTGATGCAATGTGGTGCACCGGCAGCGTTCTCACGCTGCACCAGGGTCAGACCAGGGTTTGGGCCTACCGGGATGGGTGGAGGAGTTACCGTTAATTACGGTTTGGTGGTCTGAGCGATGGCCTTCGATACTGATTCGTCCTATTGGGAATGGAGGAGACCATTACAGGCTTGGAAAGAGGAATACGATATGTACTCCAGAGTCAAATCAGCTGTGGGTGTCGTGAATTCGCTTGGGAAAGGGGTCAACTTTGAAGTGAGGGAAGATAGCCGAAATGCTGGAGCCGAAGGATGAGAGATCTCCGATGATTTTCACGGACAAAGCTCTGGAGGATCATTCCATCACGGTTCATGCTGAGAGACGTGATGCCGAAGTCGCACGGGAGTTGACGACACCAGTCGCCGAGAGAGCCCTAAAACGCCCCTCCTCTTGGTCCTGACAGGCCACTACTCGGCCCCGTTGCAAACTACCGCCGGAGCGTTAACTTTCTTTTTCAACGAACACGCGGGAGAAGTTACGGAAGTATATTAGTGCTTCAATACTAGTTCATATACATAGCTCGTCTCACGAGATCAACATTTAGCCTGAAGAGTAGCTTCGATCTCGCTTAGGAGTTGAGTGCTAAGAAGGTGGCTGGCACGTTGGGAAAAGACTCGACTCTCAAGGCCTCAAACCCAGGCAAGAAATGATAGGGAACGATGCTAAACAACCGAACTACTTCGTACTTGCCTTTTAGATCACCCCTCTTCTATTCGTCTCTTCGACGTGTACTTTTCCCACCTCGTTCATACCAGCATATCATCTACGTCGTCATGCTGTCCTCGACTCCAACAAGCAACCCAAGATCTCCAGATTCTACCGGTTCAACTCGGCAATCTCATCTACCAGTCCAGTACCAATTAATCTCACCATCGTCAGGTACGCGATGACCCAAATACCAGGTTGTTTGCCGCCGGCAACATCCGACTTGCCATCGACACCACGGCACCCCTACAACGTTGCATCTGTCAAATTCATGGCACAGCAGGTAACTCGGACGTCAAAGATACATACAGGAGAGTATGATATAAAGAAGCATATAAGTCTCCGAGAAATATCAGTTTCAAACTGTTATTTCGGCTCATCCCATCTTCCTGCAGCGCCGCTGTTCCACTTTCAGGACCCGCTGTCGTCTGTCGATTGCGGGGAAGGTACTGTCGCCTGGGAGGGTTTAAATGTGATATATGGGCAACTATTCTTACGCCTACGAAAGAAGAAGGAATAGTAAAAATGCTTACTCTTCGAACGCTCATGTTGCACGACGGTGTAATTGCGCTACCACCATAAGTGGCTAGTGGAAGGTATTTAGAAGAATTCACCAACAAGTACGACGAGAATTACAGACTATACTCTAGGCCAGATGGACGCTATAGCTAATGTTGTTATCAGGTTAACTAGCAAAGTGTCAGTTTGCTTGCTCATTTTGGACAAGCAATATCTAACGTTTCTTCGCAGCGTCGGCCCGATCTGGATGTCTCTCTCTACGCTCTCCTTCATCGCTCAAGTTCTGTCAAGGCCGCATGGATCGATGCTTCCCAATTTTTTCACCACCGACGTCTCAAGAACGCTACCTGAACCATCCTACTCAATTTACAATTTATCCAACGGCTAATCACACAAGAAACTCGAACGCTCGTTACCGCAAGACTAGCTAATAATCCATAACTATTCAGTGAGATTCAGCTACCGTCTACCCTTCCCCTTGACATCGAAAGTCTTCGTCCAGTATATCCTTCCCCCCTGATCTCTGTGCACAAAGCAAGGCTCCGCGTTTACACCATCAGGACGAATCTGGCCCTCTGACCACTCGCTCGCCCGTTTCACTATTCGTCGGTTGTTATCGCGACACAGAATGTACATTTCTTCGCCAGACTCAATGTCAACATATCTTTCCAGCATCACCACTTCTTCTACCCAACCATGCAGAACGTTGTCTTGACTTGGATCAGGTAACGCAGATGTCGTTGCTACTGGCGCGAGTGGGATGTTGGACTGGCTGCGGTTTGCTTCTTCATACGCTGAATCTGGGATATTTGCTTGTGGAGCATAATCCGTGGTAGTCGGTACATGCGGCTCGCTTTGCATTGAATTACCAAACCGGGATTCCCGTTCGTCAATACGCTCTTGACTGCAGTAAGTAGAGCAATTCAAACACACCCACTCATTCCCCTTAACAACTCTCGTCAGACATTTGTTACATCTCCACCAGTCCTCCCTGATATCCCTTTCAGCCCACCACTTAGCCCACCACTCATCACTGTATCCGTTTGAACCCTTCGGCAGATCCTCCTTGTGGAATTTCTCCAGATGTTCCCTGTAATGATCTAGACGTACAGGCGAATATTCGTGTAGACACCCCCTATAATCGCATTTGAATTTCAGAACATCTCCATGTACCACCCGCTTATGGCGTTCCAAGTCTGCGTTGTTTCTGAATGAGCTCGAGCACACAGAGCACTTTTTTCCAGATGCTAATTTTGATGCCTTTGATACATTACCACTCTTGTCTCGATGAGACGATTTCTTGGCAGGTCGAGTAGAAGTATCATGCGAATCCGTGCTAGGTTCCGCATGTAATCTCGCGGAAGATGACTCAGTATGCTCTCTAGCAGTAGCCTGAGGAGGTGCCATCTGGCTGTAATCCAGCCCTGAGGCAGGAGGATAATAATAGTCATGATTATCACTGCGAGTTTCCTGGCCTGTTCCTGCGGAAGGATAGCTAGCAGTAGTCTGTGGAGGTGCCATGTCTCTCTAAAATGCCCATTGATTGGTTTGGGGATAGGCCACATAACTGTAATAATGGAAATAGGACTGGCTCTCTGGATTTGCCGGTACGTGTCCAACTGGCACGGAACTGCGAGGTTGAGTTTCCTCGATTTCTGGTAGAGCGGAATCCCATCCTTCATATTGGTTGAGCGGTGCTAATTCTTCTGTGTTCGAGTGTTCTTGGGTGGCGTCTTGGTTATCGTCCTGACCATCATCCCACTCATTCCCATCACCATCTTCGATATGCGTAGGGTGATCACGAGCCATTTTGTCTCCGACTTGCTGTTTTCATCTCAGAACTTGTACACTCAGAAAAGAAGAATCGTTCAAAATTGACCCAAGGTAGTGGGAAATAAGATATGAGTTCTGGAAACCAAATGAGGGGTAGAGAATGAAGTGAGGCTGTAAAGGTTGCCACACATGAATGCATTGCAACCCTATATTCCAGTAAACGACATCTATCCCCAGAAAGACTGTCATGTACATGCTATATCTATATATTAAGGAGTGAATGAGATGGATATGAGTCCCATGCCATCCTGAGACCCTTTTATCACCACCAACTATACTTCATTTATCAATCATTCCTCAGACGAGCTGGATAAATACCAAAAAAACCCATTTCTAAATCGCAAATCTTTCCACAGCTTCTACTTCATTTTGATAACCAATTAGACCCCCGGTTCAAGCGATGCAAGCTATATTGACTTCAAAAGTGCCTTTAAAAATGATCTAAAACACTCAAGCTGCTCATTCAAAAGGGATATTTTGGTACCGTAAATCAGTTCCAAATATCCCGTTGCCTTTGCCCCTCAAACTGCACACCCGTGCTAAACCATCGCCTCCTCCCTCCACACCTCCCAGCCATTCAGCTCTCCAAAGTACACCCCCTCCTTCCGCATAACCCCAATTCAAAAAACGACAAGTCACCTGCTTCCACCGTTTCTAATACATCGTACGAGGAAAAAGCAAGCATTGTTTCGTTAAGCGAGGTGTGGCGGATAGTGCGCTTGAGGCGCTGTGTTGGTGTGTAGGTGTGCAGGTGTAGAGGGGTGTGAGATAGTTGTAAGAGAGATTGTTGGTGTTGAAGTAGATGGATGTACTGAGTGAGTTCAAACGGTGGGGGAGTTGTGAGTACTGTATCATCGATGACATTGCATTTGCGTATAGGGGCAGGAGAAGATGAGGATCTAGATGTCGAGCTAGATACCCAGGATCAAAATCTCCGCAGTGCCGAAGAAGATATGTCTATTGAAGCTTCCATTTCAAAATGGCACAAATGTCAACTAGCATCCAAAAAGTTAGGAGAACTTTACAAAAGCACCTTCACGTCACACAACCAACACTCCTCCAACTCCGAAGTATATATCAAACGAAGATTATATTCATAAAAAGCCCTACCAGATACACACCATCATCCCCCCCAACCAAACGCCTAAATAAAAGAATATTTTTACCCCCCCGCCATCCATCTACACCCACCAACCCACCCACCAGCCTACCCGCAACCCAGAAACCCCCTAAATTCACGCACCCATTTTATTCCAAAAAGAAAACTCACTCTTTCCCCATCTGTGAAACCCCCACCCGACAAGCAAGTCAAAGCACCGTCATTCACCTCTCCTCAAACATCCCCGCCACCCCCTCCAGACTCGGACTAGGACCTCTAGGTTCATTCCTAGGAGCTTCCTTTAGGAACTCCTGTTGCATTTTGCTCCTCTCCTTCCTGACGCTCGCCACGGATTTCGTGATTCGGCCTTGTTCACTGATACTCACGCCTTTCAAATCCTTGAGCAGGTCTAGAATGGCACCGCGTTGTTGACGTTGTGGCACGTTCGGTCGAGTGATATACTCGAGAGTTTTGTCGACTGCTTTTTCTTGAATGTTTGGGAGGCTGAGGAGGATGTTACGGGGCGTGTTGGTGAGAGGGGAGTAGCAGGTTAGGATCGCGGCGATGGTTTGCGCGAGTTCTTTGTGGAGGTCAACGAAGTAAGTTTCATTCAAGGACGCGATACAGGATTTGAGGACCTCCTCGCTGATGAACTCGCGAATGGATTGGGAAAAGGCGACATTGCCTGTAGTGGCGGTGAAATCAGGGATGATGGAGCGGTAAACGCGAAGGACGACACCGCAGCAGCGACTGTCGCGCATACGGATTGCGTGTGCCAGAAAGAGGAGGAGAGGTTCGAGAATGGTGGAAGAAGTTAGGCAAAATTTGCGCATGGATGGATAAGATGATGCTGGGTTGCTATCAGCAACATAAGTCGATGCTTCTTTGTTGGTTATTGGTACTGCTTGCGGGTCTGGGTCGATTAGTAGGTGGAACATTATGATCGTATTGATGACTTACTTGGTCGTGCTGGGTCTAGGAAACCCCCGATCATCATTACGGCAGCATGTGTCAATTGGCGCAATATACTTTCCTCTTTCATCTCATCCGTCAGACTCTCGCTTTCTGACTGGATGACTTGTCGTTGCGCAAGTTTTTCCCATTCAGAACTGATTTTTGCATCCATCTGGGTGAAACAGGCCGCTAGTATAGGAGGAACAAAATGGCTCCTAACCTCAACCGGACAATCATCGACCATCAATCGAACCACATTTAATAGAGCAATCAGTTGATGTGATGATAAGCAATGTGCATCAGCAAAGAGCGAGTTAGCAAGTGGTCCCGGAAGTTGACTAAAGCCATAGAAGTCCACATCTAATCGACTCATGCACCAAAGAATGGAGTAGCAGGCTTCTCTCACAGTGCGAACCGAGCCGCGAATGGACGAAGCAAAACCTTCCATTGTAGTCTTTGTGCCAGAAACCCTAGCATAAAAATCGTCTTTCGTGCCTTCTGAGATGCCGGCCTGCCAAAATCGATCGGTAAGGATACGGCTAACCAGACCCTGCATCTCAGGGGGTAAACCTGCCCAATTTGAAGGATTGTGGAAAGCGTGAGAGTGGCTAAAGTGTGATTAGATATTTTCTTCAATCTTGACTTGCTATCTGCTTACTTGAGAAATTGTAAAAGGTTCGGCAAAATGACAGGCAAGCGTTCTCGCCACAACATTCGAGATACCCTATAAGCCTCCGAGTCTTTCTCCACTTTCTCTGTGGAACATGCTAAGAAGCTCTTAGTTGTCCGCAAAGGAAGAGCCTGGGGAATGGTTAGCGCAGGCTATTGAAGCATTAAATAAACATACCTTCAGCCGTTCTTCAAGTTCTGCTTGGATAGCCTGTCCCTCCGGATCCAATGTGTATTGAGCCCAATTCTGGATTTCATGTACACGATGAGATGTCAGATACTGTTGAACTTTATTCAATCCAAGAAGATCACAAAATCCAGGGAAAGTAGAAATGGAGGTCTCCAAGGCGGGATTTAGCCAAAGTTGTTGAACGGGGTCTATAAAGCCCTGTAACTTCTGCAACCGGACTTCTGGGGTAACATTCGCCGCACGATGGCTTTAAAAAATTAGCACTTGTAAACACTCTTACATAGTCCACGTTTGTAAATCTTACATGATGGTAAACAAGAAAGTTTGGTATGAGACTTGTCGCTTGGAATCCAATTTTCCAGACGCGATAATTTCTTTCACTTTTGCTTCTATTTGTTCATAAACATCCTTAACGTGAATTAGCAATTTCTCGAGGATGTACTGTAACGAACTTACCAGAAGTTGATCAGGCATCTTAGAAGCTAAAATTTGCAGCTCATACGTGCCATCTACTTGGAGTTCTTTCACAGCCTCCGAGTAAGCGGCGTGCTCAGGATGTTCGACAGGTTGGCTCATTAATATGTGCTCTAAGACTTTCAGCATAAAGCCAGCTTTCTTGTCCAGCGCAGAAGTGCTAAAAGCCACAGCAAGTTGCAACACTCTTTTGCGAATGAGAGGGTCCTGTGGGCTTTTGTGTTAAAATTTTCCGTTCTCTCGGAACGAGTGAAAGTGACCAACCTCAAAATTCAGTGCCAACAGTCTCTCACACCATGTCTCGAGGTTGTTTTCGATACTTACACGTTGCTGGTCCTACAATGTCTTTAGTGTGTTTTCACCAGTGGTTGTTTATCCAAGCCATACATCTTCTCGCAACTTTGATCCATGGACGGACCGCCACTTCATATAACCTTTCAATGCCGCTTCCACAACTGTGAAATGTGCGTCAACCCGTAGGACTGGAACGGAAGTTTTGGAGTATTTTTCGGCTTGAAAGACTGGTTAGCTTCCTGCCCAGGATTGAATTTATAGTTTCACCTACAGTTGAAAGAAGGCTGTCCATCATACAAGTGCTGCAATGAATTATCAATCTGTCCTAATATATGGTATATCGCCTCTGATTGCTTTTGTCGAACAATGAGCTCGATAATCGTCGTGCTATAACGTCTGTAGTTCCCTAGAAACGCGTGTCTCTCAGGAATAGTATCTATATCTTCTAATAAGAGAACAAAGGAAGGATCGTCTGTGTCATCAGGCATGCTATCATATCGAATTAAGCGTGAGCTGCAAAGCTCTAGAAGTGGTGCGATTAAAGGAGACATGGTGGGGGAGCCACCAATCGTTTCGGAGCGCAACAATCGTGTCCAAGTAACTAAAAGGGGTATTGAAACAACAAAGCTCTGGCTCTGTGTGATGGCAAGGAAAAGATTTAGTAGATTAGGAAGATCGCAATCTTCGGGTATAGCAGAATTCTTCTGCTCGATTAAACTACCAAGATTGGAAATCATCTGAACACAAATTAGAGAATCCAGATACGAGTGGGGATTTCAAACCTCGGAAAATTTCTTAGCAAATAGGTATTTCTCATCGTCAACATTGTTCGCATCAACCACGGACCAGTCATAGAGTTTCTGCAGCAATTCAACCATTTCGCCTTTGTACATTGGACACACCAAAGTCAGGAACTCTTCATCAGAAAAGTTCATTCGACAATACAGAGAATGAAGAGCCTCGACAGACGCCTTACAGATATTAGTCTAGATGAAATTACATTTCGAATAGAGGACTTACCAGCTGCACAGCAACACTTGACGCAGCAAGACTTTTGCACATATGATGAACGCAAGAGGCACTGTTGATGGCTCGAGGTATGGCCCATGGCATGACAGACTTGTAAACCGCTAGAGCTCTTACCGCACAATTTTGGTACTGGGAATTGTTGTATAGGTCGGTATTCAAGCATTGACTGAGTAGTTCACCTAGTCGCACTAACCAACCTTCTTCTCCATATCTTACGGTGTTCTCAATCTGACGATTGGGGAATGCTTCTGCTAGCACAATTGCTGGCGTAAAAATTTCAACGCAAGCTTTGCTGAGAACTCCTTCCCGCATTATGGCAACCGTATCTTCGCCATTGAACACCTCTTCCGAGAGTGTCTCGAGAACGAAGAGGACGAACTCTTTATGCACGACTTGTCCAGGGATATTCCATAATTGGACAAGCAGCTCATCCATATCAAGCCAAGTTGCCGCCCAGCTCCTCTTCGCGATTTCCACCCATAATTGTGCCGTCTTGTTTCGCAGGTACTGCGGATCCTCTTGGGAGACATTCTGTGATAGCTGCAGCACCCACCGTCTCAGAGTGTCCGCCTGTTCCTCTGAATATTCTGCCCATTTGTATCTGAGTGCGAATTCGAGGAGCGAGAGCGCGTAATGGCGCACGACAGGCTGTTGGGTTTTGTCCGAGGCGAGATTGAAGCCGTGATATGGAGCTTCGTCGTTTCTCTTGAGATCTTCGAGGAAAATGCCCGCTTGTCGCCGCGACTCATTCGAGGAATATGGTCCATGGACTAAGTTGAGGGCTTCGTGGATTTGTGGTAATAGGTTCGTGTTACCGCCATTAACATGCTCGCCATTGGGAGGGCCCATCGCGTCTGCCCAAATCGCAAACAATACGTTTGCAGAGTAGATCAGGAGCTTAACTAACCGCGAGATCGGTGGCAAGATACGAGGTAAGGTAGAAATCAAGAGTTCCAACCCAGGTCTAGGACAGAAAAAGAGTCATCCAGCTTGCGATCGATACCTATCGTCATGTGCGTGAATTCACGCTGTCTGAGAGCCTTCGACAGGTGAAAGTTTATGTGATGATTGATAAGTGTGCGAGCCGACCGCAAAGAAACTGGGACCACCAGCTGTTGAAGGGAGCCAGTCCGTGTGCACAAAGCAGAATGCGATGTTGTGATATTGAGAAATTCTGGATGGAGTTGCCAGCAGAAGGAAGGCTGAAGTAGAATCGGCGGTCCACCTTTTGCCGAACAAGGCTGTTAATAACAAAATCCTCACAACGAATCAGCACAAGACTTGTCTAGTTCTTTTCACAGGAAGGAAGATCAACAGCTGTGTTCGACTCAGCTCAGTATTCAGATTTTATCTAAACAGACGTCTCTCTCAAAAGTCGCAGTCACCGCTTCTAGGCTGCTCCAGTGAGTCGAATCGGTAGCCTTGTCAGGCAACCAGACGTCATTGCAGTTCACTTTCCTAATCGTTGATCTCTTTTTACAACATGAGGGCGACTAGAGGGGGAGGGCGATTAGAGGGGGAGGGCGTCTGTTTGAAAAAGAGATGCCTCTACAGCCCTGGCACAATAAGTTTTCAAGCATCTCTCCTTCTGATCTCCGATGGTCAGGTTTGGAGGGGGACAAAAATCTGGTGTCCAGGTAAGGAGAGTTTGGTTCCCGAGCTTCTTTTCATAGGTAATCCTGGTAATGTAACTCTAATGATATAGTTCCGACCGCAATCTCATATATATGTATTTGAAGTAAACCTTATACAGGTCTGTCTCGTCTTGTTGGCTTCGAAAGTATTCCCACCCATGATCAATGCCCAAACGCCTGACTATGCAACTCAATAAACCATCAATATCTTTACATCAAACCGCACTTGCTCTGCTGACATTGATCCAGATAACCCTCTTCCTCTTCCTTACCAAGAGACATATTTTGTCGTCTTTGCACGCCTGTGACTTTGATGGACTGTTCGCCCTCAGCATGCCACCAACGAAGTCGTTGAATCATGCCTCCGTCTTCATCATCAGTGTTGATTGTCCACTTTCCCCCAGATACTTCCACATCGCAGACATCTTTGGGGAAGTGAAATTCGGGCAGGAAAATTTCAGTTGGCGAGTCTTGTGGAGCCACCTTATCTGCTTTTAGATTCAGAGTGAAGACGCAATTACGAAGGTCAAAGCCGTAGTTGATAATCTTGCCAACACTTGCAAATGGTGAAGGACGTACGTATGCTTCAGCGGCACGAAATCCTGGACTATTGGTGAGCTCGGGTGGCTTGTCTGTGGTGGCCTGCGATGATATCGAAGGCGTCTTGAGTTTAGCTTTCAAATTACCTGGATTAACAGTTGACTCGTCAGAGAACTCTCTCTTAGTGTTGCTCCCCAACTTTTGATCCACGGTGAGCGTCGATTCGTTGGTCGGAGACTGAGGCACAGGAGATAGTGGTAACGGCCGGTCGTCGAGGGAGAATATCGACAAGTCTTCACCATTCCACTGGTCGCCCAGCTTATGATTGTTCTACGGAAAGTTAGTTTAGCTCTAAAACGGAGTTGCATCCATATACTTCACACATGTACAGCCACAGGGTGTACCCCGCCATGGCACTACCCTCGACTGCAAAATGATTGGCGTCCATAGCGCCGGATTGACTAGAGTAGTCACCAGTCTTGTACGCATATTTGTCGTCCATATCATATGGTATACCGAATTCAGTGAGCACACAGGGGTGATCGCCCATATAATCTAAGCCTTCTTTTCGAATAGCGGTCAACTGGTCTCGTAAGCAGTTTCTAATTGCAGTCTCACCAATCTTTACCGCGAAGGCAGGGCTCAAATATCGACCACGCAAGATGCCGAACACGTCGACGTTCCAGTACCGGTTCCATTTCTTGGTCATGAGCGTTATACCGTCATAGTAATGCGGAGCATAAACCATATTCGGATCATCATCTGCAGTTCCTTTGATTGATGGGGGAAGCTCCAGAACTGGTGGCTGGCAAAACATGATGGCGTTCTTATGATGCGCCCGTATCGCGTCCCTGTGCATGCGGTAGTACTCCATGAAGTATGTGTTTGTGAACTGTTCATAGTCGATAACCTCGCCCGTCTTTGGGTGTTTCTTGAAATAGTCTTTCTTCAAAATTGTGTCGTTGCTCGGATCCCATACCCCATGTTGGGCCCATATACACTCTCCTAGTTTCCAGCCTGCATCTCTCTTGTAGCCATATCTCGACTCATCATAGTCCGCTGGTAGATATGCAGTTTCCCCTTGCGGGTCGACGAGGGCTCGCCCAGATTTATAAGGGCCCATGCCACCAAAGTCCCAGGTATCCAGTTCGCAAGCGCGGCCCGAGCCCGTTAGGATAGCCTGCCATACCGTAGGAGACGTACCCTTCTTCAGTTTCTGTTCGTCTGGGATGACCGAGATGTCCGGATAGCCTACCATTCCCCGATTTGGCTCATTCATGCTTTCCCATCCAATAACAATGTCGTCTTCCAAATCCCCCGCTTCACTAATTCGCTTTGCCAAGTGAGCACAAGCACCCACAAAATGTTCCTGAAGATAATCCTGGATGTTTTTCCCGTCAATAATGCATTTGGGCGCGAAATCCCGCCCGGCCCAGAAAAGAGTAAAGATGGTTTGGCAAGCGTATCGTGTATAGTTCGTGGACCAGATCATTTTCGGGAACTTTTCAGGCTCGGGATACATGTTGTGAACCAAGGCGGCTTCAGTAGCCGCAAAGCTCTGTGGATTCAGACCACACGCATATAGAGTCCACATAGGGGCTCCCGAACCTCCCGAAAACCTTGACCACTTCGTAGAAAGTCAGCGCAGATTACGGTATGATGATAGGGAGACATACCACGTCCTGGTGGGGGTCCATAAAGATGTAGAAGCCATAATCTCTCGCCATTCTCAGTATCTCAATCGTGTGCTGAATCCATTCTTCGTCATAAGTCCCAGGCCCAGCAGCTTCTATCGCCTCCCAGGTAAAAACATAACGTATCGTATTGTATCCCCACCGCTTGAGTCGCGCAAAGTGAATGTGGGCATCCTCCTTGGGAAATGGGCGGGCTCGGAAAGTGACATTATCGCCCTCGAAGAAGTCGTCCGCCACATGAGATGGTTGCTCTGGGTTACTGGGATACTTCGCATCGCCTGCTAAGTTTATCCCACGCAGGGTGACCTCTCTTCCTCGGGAATCGCGGAAGATGCCTTTCTCGATTGTGAGTCTCAAGGGTGCCATATTGTTGATCTGCCGCGTATGCGATTGAGAACGGTGCCCTAGAGAACCAAGCCGACGACGATGTAGGAGGAGTAGTCGTGTCGCTGCTGGAGGTGCGCAAAAGCGAAAGAATACCAGAAACCCCTTCAAGGCTGTAATCGGGCTATCGATGACGCTGATGCTGCGGGCCCTGCTGGTAATGGGTGTGGTGGGTGAAACCTCGAGTAAGTCCACGGGTGGTGTTCGCTACAAACAGCCTCGTCTGTACGATTGAATGTCAGAATATGGTTGGCCAAGGAGTATTGAAATGAGCTACTTAAGAATCCAATCTAATCCGAGACTGGACTACGTTGAGCCAGGACTTGTATTAAGAGAATCGAGTATTGGTTCGGTTGAAGAAGCAAATGCGCTGAATAATGAGTAGGTAGAGAGGAAAGCTGAAGGTGCAGCAGCAGTGGGAGCCAGGTGCATGTCCCAGCTGCAGCGGGCCAACCGAGCAAGAAAATGGTGATGGATGTCAGTGGCGCTCATTGCCATCCTTCACGACGGCCCGACGTACCCCCGATCCGACCGCATGGGAGGGGCATGCTACCCCACTGAGTCGGTCTTCCAGCGTGGTGGCACAACCTCAATGACAAGGCTGAGAAGCTTTCTGGAAAAAGGTACCATCTGTCTGTGGACTAAAATTGTTGGACCGTCACCATTGATCGGTATCACAGAACATCCCGCCCCATGATTATCCGCATATTTGACTCCCCTTGCTTAGATGTCCTGGATAGGAGTCTCACAGTCCAATCATGTCCGCAAAAGCTGCGCTGAAGTCGATTATTACGGCCATCAAAGCAGAAAAATATGATGATGCTATCAAAGATGCCGAAAAGTTGCTGGCCTCAGATGCCAAGAATTATCAAGCGTAATGATAGTCCCAATGCTCTTGATACCCCCACGCTGATAATATACAGTAACCTTCTTCTCGGGTTTGCGTTGAATAAACAAGGCGACTATGTACAGGCCGAGAAGGCATACGATGCGGCAACCAAGCTCAAGAGGGACGACCCCAATCCGTGGCAAGGCTTAATACAACTATACGAGAGACAAGGCAGTCCGGCGGTAGGGAAATATCAGATTGCGGCATTGCAGCTGGCAGAGTTATACCAGAAAACGGAAGAGAAACATAAATGTCAGGATGTGGTGGATAAATTCCTTGGTTTCGCAAAGAGCCAGGGAACGCGACTTCAGCATAAGAAAGCCCAAGAGATAATTCTGCCTGGATCTCCGATATACGACTTTCTCGAAGGCAGAGTGCCGCGCCCTGGTTATACATATCAGATCATGGCTCAGATCACCGAGTTTGATGAGAAAGAACGAATCAATAAAGAGATTGGTGAGAGGCGAACCAGACTCGGTGCCAAAATTGGCCAGGTAACAGCAGAAGTCAAGAGGGAAGTGCTCAAAGATAGTGACTTGGAGGATCTCTATGAGCAGGTCATTGACTGGGTCACTGATGATGATCTTCGCCGACAATACGAGGAAAAGCTCATTGAGAGATGCGTCGAAGCTCTAGAAGTTCTCCCGCCGGGAGAAGAGAAGAATTCAAAACGATCCAAGGCGCAGAAACTAGCCAGAGACATGGTGATCATCAAACATCCCTTCAAATTAGCATGGGATATTGCCTTAGAATGGCAGGACACAGAAAATATCTCAGATTTAGACCCAAATGTGCTCCGTGAGTACTATGAATTCTTCCCTGCCAGCGGTCTGGGACAAGTTTTGAGGGCTTACATGGGGTGTGAAATATCATCCTTTCCAGCTCCCGCCCCGCGGACGACACCTGCTCCTCAAGAAACCACAGCATCTGATGAGAGTGAGGATGACGACGACCAAGGAGGAGGGGTATCATTAGATGAGCAGATGCTTGCGGAGGATAGGCTGATTCTCATGAGCGAGGGTATCTCGGAGGCTGGAAAATCAATCTTGGCGCACAGACTAATGGGTGAATACTATCAGTTCCTCGAAGAACATGAAAGTGTTGTTGAGCTGATGCGAAATGCTCAACATCTCGTGAAGACTGAAGGTGAGAAAACTGGTCTATCATTTGCTCATTCTCTGCGGGCCATTACAACACTCCTTGCTACTGGCCTTGTCTTCTATCAATCGCCAAAGAACCACCCTGCAGCTAAATCTTTGTTCGACAAGCTTCTTGAGCAGAACCCGACTTTGACACCGGCGTTAATCGGAATTGGATTGATATATGAAGAAGAGGAGGATTATGCAGCGGCTGTTGACTTCCTCGGACGTGCACTTAAGAAAGATCCTGATAACGTTCGGATCAGAGCCGAGGCCGCGTGGGTGAAGGCTCTCAGCGGTGACTACGTTGCCGGAAAAAGTGATCTGGAGAGATGTGTTCCGAAGATCGATGGAAAAGATACGCGGTCAAAAGACCTCCTTGCCCAATGCCAATATCGATTGGGTGTTTGCATATGGAATATTGACTCTTCAAAGTCAGCGAGAAAAGACCGAAATGGAGCCTACGCTTACTTTTTGGCTGCATTAAAGAGCAATCTCAATTTCGCTCCGGCTTACACTAGCCTCGGAATCTTTTATGCGGATTATACAAACGATAAGAAGAGGTCTAGGAAGTGTTTTCAAAAGGCGTTTGAACTTTCACCATCCGAAGTCGAGGCAGCTGAGCGATTAGCTCGCATATTCGCTGAGCAGAGCGACTGGGACCTCGTAGAAGTGGTAGCTCAGAGGGTGGTGGAATCCGGAAAAGTTAGGCCGGCACCAGGATCGAAGAAGAAAGGTATCAGCTGGCCATTTGCAGCTTTAGGTGTTGCGGAACTTAACAAACAAGACTATTCGAAGAGTATAGTGTCATTCCAGTCCGCTCTTAGAATATCCCCAGACGATTATAACTCTTGGGTCGGTTTGGGAGAGAGTTACCACAATTCCGGGCGATACATTGCGGCTACCAAAGCATTTCAACATGCCGAAAGGTTTGAAGAAGAAATAACGAGGCAGAAATCAGGAGAAACTTGGTTCGCAAAGCATATGCTCGCTAATGTCAAGAGGGAACTTGGCGAATACGATGAAGCCATCGAGGGATACCAGAGTGTACTAGAAGAGCATCCTACCGAATTTGGGGTTTCCATCGCCTTAATCCAAGCCCTTGTCGAAAGCGCATGGGATGGTATTGAAAAAGGTCTCTTCGGTTATGCTGCAAATCGCGCCTCGGAGACTATCGACGCAGCTATCAACCTTACGAATACTGGCGCTGCCGACGCTTTCAATCTGTGGAAAGCAGTTGGAGATGCCTGCTCAATATTTTCTTGGGTCCAGGATCGACTTCCTGAATTTCCGTCATCAAACGTTAAGTACCTCTTGAGACTTGAACCCGAACGGGAAGCCTACAAGTTATTTGCAGATGTTGACGGTGTGGACACCGATGTAGTTCTTGCTGATGGTATCTTCGCCAAGGGTCACCAAAAAGGTGTTAATCTTACTAGATGCCTTCATGGAGCTATATTGTCCCATAAAATAGCCGTCCATTCCTCGGCACAAGATATCCATGCCCAGGCTGTCGCCTATTACAACCTGGGTTGGGCAGAACATCGAGCCCACGTTTGTCTAGGCGAAAGTCTCAAGAAAAAGTCCAGCAAATACCTCAAAGCTGCAGTCCGTTGTTTCAAGCGAGCCATTGAGTTGGAAGCAGGAAACTCAGAATTCTGGAATGCACTTGGAGTTGTGACCAGCGTATTGAACCCCAAAGTCGCTCAGCACTCTTTCGTACGAAGTTTATTTTTAAACGAGCGCAGTCCTCACACGTGGACGAACCTGGGCACGCTGTATCTTTTGCAAAACGATATGGGTCTTGCAAATGAAGCTTTTACTCGAGCTCAGTCAAGTGATCCTGAATTTGCTCACGCCTGGGTTGGACAAGGTCTCTTGGCACTTTTGATGACTGGTGATGTCCGAGAGGCGAATCTGCTATTCACCCACGCCATTGAAATCTCGGAGTCATCTTCCTTGATCACAAAGCGACAGTATTCGCAGTCAACATTCGACCAGATACTTGCTACATCTTCTATTGCAAGTGTTACAGACCTTGTTCAGCCTCTGTTCGCCTTAAATCAGTTGCAGGCGATGATGCCTACTGATTTGGCACATTCTCATCTATCTACCCTCTTTTCTGAGCGAATCAATGACGTCGCATCCACCGTCGAGAATCTATCAAAAATCTGCTCTATTGTCGAGGCGGATTATGAAGTCACTGAATCACCTTCATCACTTTCTAGATTTGCCCTAGCAAAAGCAGACCTGGCGCGTTCACAACTCGCAGCAGGCGCATACGCAGCCGCGATTGATAGTGGTGAAACCTCTCTCGAGTTAAGTGCCGATGATGCGGGTAACGAACTCACCGCTGAAGACCGCAAGAAGTGCAGATTATCAGCCCACTTGACTGTCGGGTTAGCACATTACTACAACAAATCTCATGCTAAAGCTCTGGAACTTTTCAAACCTGCACTGGAAGAATCCAACGGGAATCCAGATGCCGTATGCCTTCTTGCACAGGTATTATGGGCAAATGGAGACGAGCCTTCGAAAACGCAAGCTCGCGATCTTCTCTTCGACTGCGTTGAAAGCCATCCAAATCATGTACAATCAGTCATATTACTAGGAGTCATCGCCCTGCTTGATCAAGACGATGAATCTCTTGAAGCAGTCTCCTCAACCCTCCAAGAGCTACGTGCAACTCATTCCATCACCGACTTAGAGATATCACAAGTCAGCGAAATTCTACGCGCCACTGCCGCCTTGTCATCCAATGATGACGCCGACCAAGCTGTCCTCGCGGAAATCCAAACAGATATCCTCCTTCACCCAAACCAGCCCTATGGCTGGAGTCGTCTCGCCGAACTCGCGGAGTCGGATAATGAAGTTGCTGAGACGGCATTGGTCACAGCTGTCAAAGCGGTTCCTCCCCGTGGTCAACTTGAAGGCGCGGATCTTGCGAGTGTGTTTGCCGGGACGGGGAAAGTTGGAGACGCACAGAAGGCAGTTATGTTTGCGCCGTGGAGGAGAGATGGGTGGGATGTTCTTGGTGGGGTTTTGGAGGGGAAATGAATACATGGTTTGACGAAGATATGAGGTATGGTTATTTTGTTAGGGAATGGTGTAGGATTTTACGAAAAGCATGGGTCTTGGTAGAAGATAAAAGTGCTCTAATGAAAATTAGAAGTTGGCTGTTAAACGGCTTGAAAATACATGAAGATTTGATGATGTCGAAAGAAATATCTTCTTTTAGTTTTATTATTGTTCTTATGTTGATTATAAAAAAGTTATACTATTTGTGAAAGGAAATACTAATACTATAGTTGTAATTTGAAGAGTGGTAGAGTTATCACAGTAATGTTTCTTCTTTTCTCACAAAGACTATCTATCTGTAAGTCGTTAAAGAATATTTTACTTTCACTGTCTCACGTATACTAATTCAAAGGCTCCATTATGCATGGGATGTCAAGTCTGTTATTGTTGAAATGATTAATTGATTTTTTGTGATTAAAGGAGGAGTTGTTGAAAGTCATCCTTTAATTGAGTGCGTTCTCTGTTTCCCCAGAAGACTTGGTGTATCAGTGCAGTGGTAGATGGTGTGTGCCAGTTTGTTTCGAGGAACTTGATGAGAATGACGATGCTAGTCTGTTGAGCACCGCCATCCTAAGAACCTCTATCTCATTCAAGATTCCCAATCCCAAAACCAATTGACGAAGCTGCTCGATCAACAGTAGTAGTACCTTCCATAAGGCGAATCTACTGCAACGCATAACCCAAGGAGAGCCACAACCAAGGCGCAAAACGAACATGAGACAGAGCAAAGTAAACATGTCGCGTTAAGGATTTGTGACAGTTTTAGGTTCTTCTCTTCCAGTACTGGCCCTCCGTAAACAGCAGTGCAATAAAATGCGATCCATTGAAATACACAGTACACGACGGAAAGGATTAGGAGTCCGTTAGGACTGATGTTGAGCCCCGACAAGGAATTGTCAGTTGCCCAGTAATATAATACCTCTAAGGTTATCCCGATACAGATCACGAGTCGCATGATGTCGAAGAAGATTATCTGTCGATTTCGGACTATGGTATGCTCGCGAGCTAGGGCTTCCTTGTAGTCTGGAGGTGATGCAGGTGGTGGTGCGTTCCAGTCTCTTTTCTCTTCGTCGTCGAAGTATCGGTTTGCGTAGAGAGCTGTGATATCTGCCATGTTGTAAATTTGTTTGGTCCTTTCGGGAAATGATTATTGAGTGTGAAGGCTTTCGTGTGTTTGAAATGTTTGTGGACGGAGAGTTGAAGGTTGAGTGTTGAATTGTATATTGTGTTGAGAAGCCAGAGATTTTATACCTAGTTTACTGATTGTTCAGCTGACAGAACAGAATGAATCTCATGACACAATAAAATTAGAGTGAAACTGTCATGCATGTTGAATAAACGGAAAAGTAAGCTAATTCACGCCAGTGAGGTGAAGTAGTAAGTATATCTCTACAAGATTATGAATAGGTACTGAGTAGGATGTTCACTGACTTCTAGTTCTAGCGTCTCACCTGTAATACCTTCGTATATGAGAAAGTAATGGCTGACCTTTTAAGAGTATATCGTTGAAGATACGGAATCTCAAGAGTAGATCTGTCTAATCTTGCTGTATAGTCTTCTAACATTATAACAATTTCAAAGTTCTAAGTTTAAGGATGACATATTTCAAAGCACATACAATGTTTTTAATAAGATTTGTTTTCATAAGTAAATGCAGTAATAAGTAAATGCAGTATATTGATTTAGGGTAGCTAGTCTACGGTTCCTAAATGAGAATAGCGGTGACTATCTTTCGAGTGCTACTTTCCTCACCTCAGAACATCTCTCTCTGTAGGATCCCTTCTCTAAGCCCGTTGGCAAGCTCCTCAATAATCAGAGAAGTGATTGATCGATTGGTTAACTCTGCACCAATTTCAACTGCTATCAGACTGTAGAACGTGAGGAGAGTCGCAGCAAAGGAGCTTATGAGGGAGCACCGTGCCGAAAATGCCAGATATGTTGAAAAATTCCCTTGATAGACAGGTTGTTTCATGAAAGATACATAATTCATGGCCAAGGTTATTGCGCAGAGAACGAATGAGCGATAATGGCCAGAAATTATACTGCCGAAGAGTGTTCCAAAGCCACCAAGCCCTGAGCAGTATGCCAATGAGAGGAGCGTGGCAGAAAATGTGTCTTGGAGTATGCTGAAAATGATTTCAGAAATAGTAGGTTGTACAAGGTTGTGTTGAGGCGGGTTCTGGGGATTTTGGATGTTGGAATCTGCCATGATGTGATAGTCTATCAGGTTTTGCTTGTAAGGTCTTGTGTGTGTGAAGTATTTCCTGTGACTGGAGTGGTTGTTTATAGGTGTGGTTGCTTATGAGTGTGGTTGTGTATGAGTGTGGTTCTGTGGTAACGATCAGTAGAAGAACAGAGGATCCCGTAGAAGAGACGAGGGTCCTTATATCTACTCATTGAACCTGTTGTTCACCTCACTAAGAACAGATGAGAACCGATTATATCTAGAAATACAACAAGGCTAATTCACACTTGAATATGTGAATTTGTGGCTTAGACCTTTACTGACAGTAGTAAAAACAGGTACTGGATGAGAGTTCTGCGCTCTTCTCTATGTACACACACAAGTTAAATATTACATAAAGCAGTTAACTTTGCAAATATTCAAGAGCAGACTTTTTGGTGTTGACTAATCAGTCTTCTTATTTCAAACGTTTATGATTCATTGTTTCAATTCAAAAATATTATTATTATTCAGATTATAAGCATCCTTCTGAATTATAAGGACTTTAAGTATTTTTTAGAGGTAACATATTTATATTTAGTAGCTAGTCTTTTGACCCTCAGTGAGATTAGAGTCAGTAGTTTGTTGCGTGTGACTACTTTGAGAGATTCTATCCCTTTTAGTATTGCCTTGCCTGTAATTCAGCCCATAATACGAAGTTTACTAGTAGCGAGCAGGTGATTTAGGCGTTACCCTTCGAATTCACCATAACTAAGAACCAAAGTACCGTTGTAACGAAATAGCTAACGAGTGAAACCATTTGGAAGGTACACAATGGTCGCAAGCTATTGTTCAGTTCACGGAAAGGCTGGATAAGAATCAGGATATACTGTAGCGCGAGATTCAATAGCCAGATGACGAAGGCCAAATAGTTCGTGCGTCCGAAGCTGAGGAAGTAGGTTGCGATGCCAGTGGAAAGTATCATGAAAAGGACTCCGAGACCGATGTGAGAGATTAGATTGAAGTCTGCTGTGTGGAGGGTAAACTGGTATTCTCCATTACGACCTCGAGTTGGATAGCTTGATGCAGGCGGTGGAGGTGTTGAATCTTCCTTCTCGTTGACGTTCGGGATGTTGGAGTCTGCCATATTGTGAAGGTTTCTAAAGTTTTGAAGTTTTGTAAAAGTTGTGTGAAGTGTTCCTGGCTGCAAATGTAGAAGACTGAGAAGACTGGCTGATGATGTTTGGTTGAAGAAAGCAAAGTTTTCATAACTATTTTATAAGGCTGTTCAGGTGACTCAAGACCAAAGTGGTTGAGTGGTCAATGAGAACTCTGACTAACTAGCCTGCCACATTTATTAAATGAAAGAAACTGGTAATTCATGTTTAACTTTGTGAATCAAAAATTAACGGTGTGAATCTAGACCCCATAAATTATCTCACTCCAGCAATGTTGAGTGCCAATCAACATATGGATGGATATCCATACGTTTGTAAATGAATGCCTGTATGATTTTCCGTCACCATGACCCTAGATGGGAGTGGTTGTACTGGTGACTTCTCGATATTTGACTCAAGTTGATTTTTGACCCATCCCCCTTCGCACATTCTTCTTCCTACGACTTTGAAATAAAAGCATTCTTACTAGGGTCCATAAGTGTGAGTATTGATAAGATGTAAATATTTAGTCACTGGTGGAAGTGTTATGAAACTATTTTCTGGGACAGTCAACATGAAACAGTGCATGGAAGTTTAATTTAAATAAAGATTGGGAAGTTGTATTTGGTTATATCATTGCATTTTTTGTTCCCCTCTTGACAAATTCTCGTCGGGAAAAGTTAACAACAGGCAGGTTTAATTCCCGGAGGAATCACGGGTGATGGCAAGATAGAGACATACCAATACCATACAAAAAGAGATAGCATAAATGAGATTCCAATCTACTTCATCCATGGAGCGGCGCTTAGTGATTGGGAGCAATGCTGGGTCATACATCGGAAGTATGGGAGAAGAGTCATCCATGGTGCTGTCGTCGCCAAAGCCGATCATTCTGAGTGAGTTTGAGAAGGAGTGTTTGGGACGGATCTTGGGTTCTCTGATAATTTCAGAGACTGTGTGGTGACTTGTTGTTAAGTGTGGAAAAGTTAGAAGGTTAGAAGTAGTAGAAGTATCCTTATTGCTGTTCTCATATCAGTCAAACAGCTGAATGCTACAAAGGGTGACAGTGAACAAAAGATTTGGCAACATTATTTGGTGCGACTTTGTGCAATGTTAGGAAGCTGAGGAAAACAAAGAAAGTGTAAGCGATTCAGCAAAAAAAACATGAATTTAATACATGAGCCCTATAGTGAACGACGTGAGTTCCCTTACTAATAGGACTATTATCTCTCGATTAGACAGACTAATATGGGCGCCAGTGGGCGGGGACCCGATGTGTGGTTTATTATACATACTCACTTCTAATTCCACAAAATCGCTTGTTAGAGGTCGAAATGGCAAAACTGATAGAGCTCTAGTGCGACTGACCCAGCATAAAAGATACATAATACAAAGGAGGTAGCTTCAAGTGATACATCGACTTGTCTATTTTGAATGACTCGCTATACCCCGGGGTGAAGCCCAAATCCTCCAGATGTGCCTTGATCCAGGTCAAAAATATATCCTGGATAGCTTCGAACAGACACCAGTGGATGACGAAGCCATTCGACAGAAGCGGGAAGAACCAGATTCCAGCAACAAATATCTGTAATGGGCAGCTAAGTTTTCTTCTGGTATACTCCTGCAATGCGCTTGACCAGTTTTATGATACAATATCGTCCTCGTTCCAAAACGCCGTCTTATACACATTTTACAAGTTCTTCGACTGATTATACTTTATCTCCCGATTTTCTCTCCACTTGAGCTCTGCCGTCCGAGCTGTCTCGGGGTCTCTTGCGTGCCATTCTTTGCGCTCCGCTACATTCATCCAGCTATAGAGCTGCCAATCCGGTATTTCCGTACCTGTTCGCTCTTTGTACAACTTCGACCGTTCTTCCCTTTTTGCTTGTCGTTGTTGTCTAATCGCAGCAAGCTCCTCGGAGGTAGGTGGCATAGCCGCTACCTTCTCCTTCTTTACCACTGGCTTGTGTTCTGGAATCGGCAGATCATTGGCCTCGCAATACTCCACCTTCTCTTGGTAATTCATAAAACGAAACTTCAACTTGTCGGGCATGGGTTCTCCTTTGGCGGCCTCATAACCTTGTATCCATTTGTCCCTTTTAGCCTGCCGCCTTTCCTTGATTGTTTGGAGTTCTTCTGGTGTATAGGAGTCTTTTGGCAAGATATAACCCCTTTCGCGCGCCTGCTTCCTTGCTATCTTGGCGTCTTGTTTTGCGATCCTTTCCGCCATTCTCTGTTCTTCCGTTGGAACTGCTGGTCTCGCCTCAATTGGTTCGCCGAAAGGTGCTAGTATACTGCGTACTACATGATGTACATTTTTGCTTACACGCCAACCGGACGATATACTGATAATGTCGCCGGTTCGGAGGGATGATGCTGGATCATGTACCATCAGGTGTTGAGTGCCATTGAAATCCTGAAAACATGAGTAAATGAGTATGCACAGGACCGAAGTCTGGTAGAATCTGAAACTTTAATCGCGGAGGAAAAAGAAACTAGACAAATGCATACCTTTCGAATGTGGTTGTTCCATTTTTGAACTCCAACACGCACCTTCACAGTCTTATGCATAAGACCTGAAGACACCACCACGGCATTCATCTGCCGTTGGGCAGAAGCTGCAAGCTTCTGTACCTTACCCGACATTGCTATTTCCACAGTCGCTGTGAGATGGAGAGTTCCGGGGTTGACCTGATCTCCTCGACATGAATGCGAAAGGAGATTTTGCGGATTACAGCGTTAATGTTTACCCGCTCCGAACTTGCTCGGGCCGTAGCATCTGAAATTCGGAGCAAGGTCGGGATGACTTGCCTCTATCCCAGGTTTCCCCCAAGTCTTTGGTTCACAACAACTTCAACATTTTCTGCTTTCTTATTCATGTCGCTCTCATCTCCAACAAAACTTCTTCACTTGGTGGGGATGTATCCGCGCTATTTATGTTATGTTTACCTTATTTCCCCTTTCACGCCCTACGAATACTCGCATCTGCGTTTCTGCCGTCCTAGCACAGCATATGGAGGTTTGCCGCCATTTAAGGACATAATTCAGAATGTGAGGATTTCTTTCATTTCTTAAAATACCTCAGAGTTGAATCTGACAGCTCGAATAGGCTAGATTTATATTCAACAGCGCCCAGAACACGATGACCATGGAGTACTTCATCTTTAGCTGTTAATGATGAAACCCTATTTGCAATACAACAGACAGTTTAGTTGAAGATCAGTCTTCATATCACCGTTCCCAGTATGCTCTTCGCAATCAGCCCTCAGACCGAGGTCTCGCCATAAACTCATTTGTTGAACACATTTCCTCAATATCACCATGCAGTTTGGCAGTTCCAGCGGGCGCAGTGAGCAAGCAATTACTCCATACTTATATTTACCCCACTCGTGGGCAATACTAACTTCAATAGTCTTCATGCAAGCTTCTCTCGTCGATTGGTGTTCACTGTCTTGTTGTCTGTCCGTAGCGAGCGACGCTGAAGACAGCTTGAATCCGGGAATTCCAGTACCAGCGACCGACTTGGCTTGGCTTGGCTATTTTCTGACTTCAATGCATTTCATCTCATCAAACGCCTGAGAAGCGAACAGTCGAGTGTTGGGACTCAGGTCCAGCCTTTTGCTCAAGATAGCAAAGCGTTCCTTCCAAAATGTCCATCTTTCGTCAGATAACCCTCTTGTGCCGGTGTACAGCTCTCCGCCAGACATAGTCAAGCTGTCAATTGGGTCTCGCTCGTTGATCGCCATGCCAAACTCCTCACTATTATCCCAAAGGCTTTTTCCGGCTGATAAGACCCAGCATGCCGCTGCGGGAACCACATTGTCGAGGTCTCTGGGAGATATATCCTTCTCCAGTGCCTCTAGAAAGGACTGTAATCCTATCAGACCTAGATAGTCTAGGGGTGTTTGGGCGTACAATTTAGCAGCAAAGGCATTTAAATTCGTCCACGCCAACGCGGACATTGGTTTCCCATCTTCACGTCGCCACGGCCCGGGCGTAAACTTCATCGGCTGCTCCTGTGTTGCTCCCTTTCTGTTCCGTATGGGTGTTGTAATGGGCGCATCGCATTCTAGATCTGCCCAAACTCTTGTCCATCCGGGAAGGTCTACCCACCACTCATGACCATTCGCATCCTCGTCCGCGCTTATTGCTTCTCCCGGCGGTGCTGGAATCCTCTGGATTTCACGAACAAGCTCTATAAGCCGCCAGTGCTCGGTCGCCCCAGGAAAAAAGGTCGACGCCGTCCAGAAAATCGTTCCCCACAAGCAATCAACATTCTCGATATCGCTTCTGGTTCTTGTAAAGGGTAGGAACAGCGACGTTAATGACGTTGCGATTTCGGAGGCCTCGCAATTGGGACTCGATACAAAACCTTCAATAACGTCGTAAACCTGACTCGTCAAAAGGGTCTTGTTCACCCAACTGGGCCTCTGTCGGGCCATCTCGCGGTATTTATTACAGCTTTTTGCCGACAGTCTCGATGACCGAAAGTATTGAAAGCATGCACTGATACTCCAGGATGAACCGATCAAGAAGGTGGAAGCAGGTGTTTGATATGAAACAGAACGATACCATCCTATGGCTCCAAATATACGAACCGAGAAAGACGGGATTATCGCAGGTCGAGTCGTGGTAGTCGTTACGGCCGCGATACTTTATATCGGACATCTGGGCTATTAAACGCGCCGCCCCATGCGTTCTTCTCAAACAAGGCTACCACATGGTAAACGTGTGAATCTCCATTTCAAGTGAGCTGGAGCGAGCTTGAGGTATGGACGTACGTGCCACAAACCAGCATATTTCATTGGAATCAGTATAAATCTACTGGGCCACGAACGAAAAGAAAGCCACAAAAAACACACAACCCTACCACTCCGGCTCGATGCAACATTCAAATCGAGGCACCATCAATTTGCGGGGCGCCGGATGACGGCCATAAGGGGCCGTACACGTGATTCGGCGACTTTAGTGCCAATGATGAAGGTCTACCTACCTACCTAGGTATGCAGTACAAACTGTTTTGTCCGAAATATTTTTCACTCATTTAAGATATGGAATGTTGACGTAGATGCCAGCATTGTGCGTCTCGACTGATGCACTGCAGTGTGGGCTGTTGCTGTTCACCTCGGTGCCAGTAAACCCTGACATTCTGCCGTGTTACACCACGCAAGAGACATATACTTCTGTCAAGTGCGTGTTGAAGCTCTAGATCAACGAAAAGGTGAGATTTACGATCTCACTCATCTTTACCATGTTCATGCGCCGGGCTCGTTCGTTCGCACTCGGCTATTTTTGCTACACTCTGTTAAGGTTGCATATGTGTAGGTAACCTGGAGATATTTCTGTCAGCTCAACTGGTAGCCTTTTCCAGTCCTGCATCTCGATTACTACGCTATCCTCCCCCTTATAACGTCAACTTTTCGTCTTTTCAAGTTCCTGGGGCCGAAACGACGGTCGCCTTTTTCCTATTATTTTTTTTGTATCTACCTCAAATCGGAGCCCGCCCGAGCGGCCGGAAAATGCAACTCCGTGCAGCATACAGCACGCAGCGTGCACACCATTCTCGATCGCCCAAAGGCTTGGCTTTGAAACGCATTTCAAATCAAAGGTTATTGACTTTTTTGGACGATCAGGGTTGTGTGAGACCAGCTTTTTGCAAATTTCATGATTTTTACGGCCGTTTCTGCCATGTTTTTGGTGTTTTCTGCTGCATGTCTTGGCCGATTGCACCGCTCCGTGTATTCGGCTGCCTGTCTGAATTGCATAAAGCCTACAATTATTTCCTAATTCCGTCTCCATTCATGCGGGAAAGCGGGGCGAATTCACACATGAGCGGCTCGATAATTAGAAGCCTGTCATATAATCTCAGCAGAAGAACCTTTGACTCTTTCCAGATACAGTGGACGTCAATTGCGGTGTCCTCTTTCCACATACCTACCTATAATCTTCAAGTTTATCTAAGCTACACTTAGTCATCACCAGACTCAATACGGTTAGAAAGATTTTGATCCATATTATAGCCTCAGGTTATTAGCTGCTGCTTTTGGCATGTCTTTATTGAGGGATGATTGTACTAACCTCTGTCAATGACGACAATGCGTCATTTTCAGCTGCAATCAGTACTTAAAGTTAGGTCTATTGTGTAGGTAAAACGAATTCTTACTCTTATTGCCTATGGCAATAAACAATTACTTATAAATGAGGAGAGCATATTCGACGTTTCTCAAATAGCCAGCCTCCCCCCCACCAAACGATTAATATATGTACATAGAAGTAAAATAGTAAAGTTAAGATCTTCAGTTCTCTAACCTAAATCTTTCCAATACCAGCGTTGGCTAACACAGTCTTTGGAACATCCGCGACCGGGACGTGAGCGACCAAAGAGTTCTTCCACGGCGCAAAAGCATCCAACAGCGCGGTGCTCGTTTTTGATGGGAAGGAACCCGAATTGACCAGACGGTTCCACTCGCAGACATATCCCAACTTAGCTTGGCAGAGCTGAGCATCGGCCACGGTCACAATAGACATCAAGGTACTCTTTGTCAACGAGGGAGCGGTAATTGGCTCGGAGACAGAATCGAAATAGTTGCCTTCGAGCAGAACATTAGTGCCAACATCGATATCGAACGCGTGGCCGCCGACATCTTTGAAGTAATTGCCCACGCCGTGGAAAAGGATTCGCGAGGCCGTCTTGTCGGTGCCCATGTGAGGCGCACGTCCAGAAGCATCGTGCACGTAGTTCCCACTAAAGGTGTAGAAATCCTTGACACCGATCAGGAGCATCATCCAGTAGTCTGGTTGACGGGAAGTCAATATATGTTATATTTGGGGAAAGATAGAGAGAAACCTGGGTAGCTCTGTTAACTTACGTTTTCCATTGCAAGAAGCAGACCACGACGTCTTGCCGTCGAACTCATTGTTGCTGATAGTCACACGTCCGGCAGCGCCCCAGCCGCTCACAATCATCTGGCGGCCGATGAGTGAGAATTTACAGTGGTCAATCCAGATATTGTCCGTGCCGTCGAGGGTGATAGCATCACCACCCCAGACGTACTCTGGGTTCAGGCCGGTGAAGTGGATGTTTTGGATGATAATGTTGTTGACTCCGTTGATCATGCGGAGGCCACGGCCTTTGATCACACCGGCGCTGCCGACTCCGACAAGACTCTTGTTGCTGGCGATGGCGATGGGGTTTTTGGGGGCGTTGTTATATTTGCAGGCGACGCGGGTGGAGTCACATGTGTCCATTATCCAGAGTTGACCGTTGGGCTGGCAGGAGTTTGGGCCTTGTGTGAAGTCAGCAGTGATTCCGCGGCTCTCTCAAACAACGAAGGGTGAACTAACAGCAAGTGGTCGATGTTGTGCCTTGAGAAGAGGAGAAATCCCAGGTCTTGTTGATCATGATAACACGAGGAGTAGCGTCCGTGAGCCATGTCTCAAGTCTTTACATATCAGTTACAAGAACCTTAGTCTGGAGACAGAAATTCTCAGCAGAAACTCACTGCGCAAGACTGGTTGGTATTTGAGGAGTTGCAGTCCCTCCACCAGTTGTCAATCTTCCAAACCCCTGAGCCTTCCCTTTGACTTGCGCCTGTGCCAGGCCAACCAGCACGACAGCAGAAACCAAGAACTTCATCGTATCGATTCGAAAGAGAAGAACCGAGAGAAGAAGTTAGCAAAAGAGAGAATGTGAAAAATGAACGAGAGTGCCGTCGGGGTTGTTGCCAACCAAAAATCCAGGACGACGACGAGGGGAGCTCTCGTATTTGTAGTTCATTGTATTCCCCATCTCTCAGAAGCAAGTAAAGATTGAATACGAGGATTGGAAATACTGGAAAGTGAAGGAGGCAAGCGAATCCAAGTTGGAGGGGAGTAATCTCGATTTCGGACCTTGATTCCCAACAAAGGTAGGACGTTGATATAAACGATTAAAGACTAGATATAGTTTCGCCCAAAGAGGCAATCTCCTCCACATCCTAATATAAAATAGCGGTACTGATATTAAAAGTTCGAGAATCTTGAAACCAGGGGTCGGCTGCATGGGGTTAGAAGCCCGCTGCACCCCGCATCTTTCCGTCCAAATTCTTGGCTGGGGCCAATAATAATTAAAACAAAACGGAACAACCGGCTACTCTTGTAGATTGTTCGATTTCCGAGACGCTGGTTTACTACTGACACCTATAGCTAGGGTAAGTAGGTTATTATAAAGTACTGGGTATAACGTTCTTGTTGATAGATGCGTCGTTTAAAGAGAAGTTGTCGGTCGGTTACAGTAGGTGCTGCTGGGTGGAGAAAAATTGGTTACTGGTACTGAAGCGTCAGACAATCGATCAGAACACCTTTTATCTAAGTTGAAGCAGCAACTGACAACGGCTACAAATATTACAAGCAGCAATACTGACTGTATTGGGACTAATGCTGATCAAGTGTGGCGCATATAAACTTAGAGACTGGACACTGGAATCGAACGCTACTGTACTTGGGTTTACAGCAATTAGGGTAAACACAGAATCTCCAGTAATGACGGCGTGGTTGATATAGTATTTGATTTTGTTTCCGATCATGTTCAGTCGACTTTGGACAAGCGACAGTCAGGCAATTGATTCCCCGAACGTGGACGTTCTGATCGCTCTATTGGGGGAAGAAGAAAAATTGATCAGGCTCACAGGCCTAGAACGGTCTGAACTACAAATACATCGAAGTCCTTCAGTTCGCACATACCGCAGCTCCGACGCATCGCGATTTGTTCAATTTGTTCTAGCAATCACAGATAATTGAAGAGAAGCCGAAGGTTCTGAGTTCCGCTCCGTTTCCTACTATATTGTAAGCTCGTATGTCTAGCAAGCTATTCAAAGAGCTGTGTCGCGTACTGGGAAACATAAGTGTCGGTAGCCATCTGGCTAAAAGTTTAAATTAGACTTACTTTGAGCTGTAAGATCTTTTAGACTCATGGACTTTTAGAACACAGCTCAAAAGACTTTGTTATTTGATAGAAATTTAGTCGGCGAGACATACCGTGACTTGATAAACTACTGTAAGAGTCAATTGTGTTTCGATTGCCTTATTTTGCTAGCGAAAGTCTTCCTACATCTTCGTTAACCATTTTTCAGATTTTTTCTAAACATTGCGGTAAAGCTGTTTAACTACCCAAAGCCAATACGGACAGATCGGGCTATTCACACGAACGGAGTAGTAACTGTTTGAGTATATGCGAACTTGATTACTATTTGCTGTCCCTGGCAACACCACAATTAAAATACAGGAACGTTTCATAACTTGAAATCGTGCAGGAAACCAAAAAGAAAATATATCAAATCAGGGAATATCATCTCAGCTACACTGCTCTACCACAACCATCATCATGCAAACGAAGTAGCATGTCGCAAGAAACAACATCTTGATGGGTAATTGAAACTTCCACGCAACATATCCAACACTGTACACTGATTGCAAACAATCATTGGATAAGAAGTTGGAGATTCGGGTTGTCCACATCAGCTGCTGTGCTTTCTGATGCTGAGACTCAGTTGTCGAACGATGAGTTGAGACTTGTTTGTGAGAGATCGCGGAGACCCAGGGTCTTAAGAATATCGGGAAGCGCATTGGCGATAGCTTGAGTAAGGCCTTGTCGCTTTGCTATCCCTTGCGTCGAAGCGTCGTCATCCGAAGTTTGTAGTGTTGGATCTCTTTTCTCGAAAGATGAGTTGAGACTGTCTTGTGAGATATCACGGAGACCTAAGTTCTTCAGAATAGCTGGAAGTGCGTCGACGATGGCTTGAGCAAAGCCCTGTCTCTTTGCAATAGCTTGTGTTTGGCCTCTACCATTTATCAAGTTGCCGTCTGATTGCACCGTTCCGAGACTTCCAAGTAACTCTTGAATGAAAGTTTGGAGAGCTTCGTTGTCCTCGTCGGAAATCGAGCTTTGTTGAGATCTTTTCCCGATCGATGGGTTCGTGCTGTCCTGTGCGACACCACGGAGACCCAAGGTCTTGAGGATATCTGGAAGTGCATTGACGAGGGCTTGAGCAAAGCCCTGTCTCTTCGTGATTTCATGTGGCAGGCCATCACGATTTAACATCTCGTCTGATTTCGTCGACAAATCTCTTGCTGTGATGGGAATCGAGTCTCTTTGGAGTGCTCTTGCAGTACTGAGGGGAACGAGCAGGAGGAGGGTTGCTGTGGTGAAGAACTTCATGATGAAGCTTGCGGTGAAAATAGGATGAGAGGGGCTAATTGGAAAGCTCTCGAGTATATGGCTTCTGAAAGGTGAGTGATGTATGATACTAGATAGAGACACTGATCTTTATATACTCAACTCTTTCCGGCGACCTCGGAACACTCTACCATGAAAACAGGATTATCTTCTCGTACATCCAAGTTATTGATGTTCATCTTCTCCTTTATCGTCAGTCGAGAAGTAGCTCAGGGCACACAAGAACCTCACATTGAGAGTGAGTTGAGCCGATGTACCACGTACCACAGCCTCAATTTTTGAAATTGCATCCCAATTCGCATCCCTGACTTGATCGAAAAGCATTAGTCTCCAAGCTATTCTCGATAACAAATTCCATATTGCTTATTGTTGTGAAAAAATGAAGCTCATGATGTCAGTATGCTCGGGAGTCTGAAATTTTGTGTATGTGGTAATGTCATACTGTTTTTCTTTTTCATGGAAATATACTACTATAAGATATCGTGAACAGGGTTCCAAGGATGACTGTATTATCTAGCTCGGGAATTTGGTCGTAAAGAGGAATTGTGTCTCTGGGATGTTGTGTGGAAATTGATGAAGAGCATCAAGGAGTTTTCTTCAATGGTAAGGTAGTTATAAATTTCTCAACGAATTGCTAGACATTCATGCGCTGATCTCTCGCTCGGCTACCTAAACACATGTGTCAGGAAAGATCAATGCTCAAATATCTAATAGCTGTCTATCAGAGCTGGAGCCCAAAACCCATATTGAACTGCCACAAACATTATCTACTCGGACCAACAATTTCTTAAGATCAAGTTCTGTCACTAGGTCGTAACCCTTATTACTTTTCTTCTGCTGTATAATTACTAGAAGTGGTGCCGTCTTTGCGGAGATAACGAGTATTACAGTCACAAGCAAGGTCTATAATTGTTCAAGAGCAAACTTTTGCTGGGAAAGAGAAAGTATTAATAGGTTTAGACGGTCGCTGACGGTAATTATCACCACTTCACTTCGTTTGTATCGCAAAAATCAACAACGATAATTTACCTGAGCCAACTTGATTCCTATGATGAAATCCTGGTCGATGAACAAATTTCGGTTGTGAATTCTGGGACGGCTTTTTCAACATATTTCGATATAACTTATTCTCGTCAGTACCTCCTGATGTTCGACGTCTCGCAAAACAACACCAATTTTCTGGGTTAACATACTTGCCAGATTCAACACTAATAAGAAAAAGAGCACACCTAGGCACAGAAAAAAAGAGTTTTAACCTCTAAACCAACTAGTCCTCTGTGTTCGAGCCACTTTCTAAATTTCGGCTTCCTTTGTGCATTCCGTGTACATTAACAGAGCAAGAAATTTTTTTACTGTTTGATATTCATAGAGCACTAATTGTCTCGTTGAATGAACCTGTGTTAACTCAGATTGACCCAAGAAATCGATATTTCTCTGGCTGGATGAAGCGAAAATTGGAGATGAAATCCACGTCAACCCAAATGTATGAAAGCAAGACCATTATACAGACATAATTTTCATTTATGAGAAGATAAGAATTAACAATTCTCACCCAAACAAAAACGTAGAGTATGGTGTTTGCGTTGTGCTGTTATCAACAACACCATTTGTATGTAATCGAAATAAACTCGAATTAAAAGTATGCAACCAGAACTCATTGTTGCAAGTCATATCATCTGTGAAAGGAGATAACGAGTGATCTAATTAAAGTCGAATTTCAGTATTTATCTCCAAGCGTGTCGTTTTGGTTGGTTTATATCTCGTGACGATTCAGAGACTTTCGAAACTATGCTTTTTGATTGAAGCCGCCAGGGAGTGCTAAATATACAAGAGTTATTGATTGCTTCGGAATTGAAAGGGTAGGAGTACGTGAAGTTGGATCTCGAAGAATTATCTTTGATCACTGTCATCGAGGTGATACAATCAGTTGGGGATTTCTTTTTGTATTAATGAACGCCTCTTGTGATTTCGCAATTATATACTCACATGAACTCAGAAGGAGGACTAACGTAAGAAAGCAATTATTTTTCAGTGGGAGAAAGAGTTACTGTACATTATTATGGGTATATAATCCGATGAACGCTACGAGCAACCGCTTCAATTGAACCTCATAAACTCCTCGCATACCAAATGTATCCCTCTTGGTTTCTCTCATTCATTATCATAAGCCGCCCTTAAACCATATCCACCGACCCACCACGTCCATGGTGCATATGTCCACCAACTGGTTTCCGAACTGGCGTCGACGAATTGCGTCCATGACCGAAAGCACTCCCATCGTGCATCTCCATACCCTCCCGGTGTCCACCCAAATGTCCATGTCCCGTTCCCCAACCAGCTTTTCGTGTAAACGTAGAATCCTCAAGCTCATATCCGCCAGCACGTCCTGAAAATGGAACACCACGGTTCAAAGGAATGTGGTTAACTCTCCAATCCCAGATAGCAGCGTAGACCATACGGTAGGCCGAGAATGCCATGATCGTGCCGATGATAGCACCGGCCAGACAATCATACCAGTTATGGAACTCGTCTATGGTGAGTGCGCCTGCGATTAGAGTAGCACCTAAGATTGGAGCGTAAACAGCGAGGAGTTTCCACATCGCGGGATGGTAGTTCGAGAAACACTTCAACTTGGCGTTGAGGTAGAGGGAGAGAAACACGAAACCTGCGAATGCGGCGGTAGAATGACCGGAGGGGAATGATTCGAGGGAGTCATCGATCTGAGATTCATCTCCGGTACAGATCGTACGATCATACATTATTTGGCGCAGACCGTTTCCGATTGCCTCGCCGGTAACAGGGACGTTTGGTTTGCACACAGCGAGGAAATGTGGGCGCAGACCTCCGATCAGCCATTTGAGGAAGACTTGAAAGACGGCGGCGGTGATGAGCGAGTATAGAAGGCCGATGACTGCGTTATTCACATCCCAGAATGAACGAATGCGGATTTGACAGAAGAGGAAGACGGCGATGGGGATGAGTGCTGCCATGAGAGCGGCCGCCCAGATGGGTATGATTTCGTTGCGGAGCGGGTAGGCGAATTGAGGGTAGACGATTTCACCATCTTGGAAGTAGACGGGGAAGGAACGTGATGGTGCTGGGTGGGCTGTGTAGACCTGGGATATGTTAGAGCTATTTTGGGAATGGAGATGAGGATATACTTACACCAAGACCTACCGCTCCCATTGCAGCCATGGTAACAATATCTAGCCATGTAACCTTCAACCACTGGCCGAAGGATGGTCTGGAAGACATGTTCATCGTCGCTGGTGCTCGTTTTTCATGATGAGTTGAGGCACGATGAGATGTTCTTGTTGTTGTGGTGGTGTGTGTGCCATCTCGTGGAGCTCTGTTAAAGATACCCATATTGTCTGATCTTCTTGGAGTTGTAATAAATCGATCTACTTGCTCCCTGGAGTATAAAAGTCGAAGAGAAGACAAAAAGCTTGTGTAAAGCTTGAGTGAAAGCTTAACCAAGCCACAAAGTCGGCTCCTCTCCCCTTTAAATCTAAATTGGTTAAATGAAAGCTGCAAGTATGAACGCATAAACAAAGCACGAACCATGCAATACCACCATCTTCCAAGGCAATTTGACAAAATGCCATCTCGAAATGCCTCCTTACCCGTCTTGGCCCTGCTTTAAGCGAGATGTTGATCCTACGTCACCCTAACCGGGCCAACCTCCCCATAAAAACAAGGAAAGCGAGAATGCATGCGCCTCTGTACGACCATCTCAAACACGCAAGCCGACACGACGACTGTTGTCATTGCGACACATCGTGATCTGAATATGAAGTTGATGTGAGAAGAGAGGTAGAAATATGCGTGTGATCAAACAATTAAATCAATTTAATCGTCCTCATCCTCACAGATCCCCCTCAACCCACTCAGGTACCTCCTCCATTAACCACTCATCCATCCGCCCAGTCCAAGGCCACGCCAAACTCACCATGTTTTTTCCATCAGAATCTCGAGTGATATTCGGACGTAGTTCTCCTACAGTGAAGGATGTCAATTGAGGCATGTTTTCCATCACGATTTCGCCTGCCATTTCCGTCGCTTCTGCTCCTTGCCGTACAACATCGCGCTCATATACTCTCCCCTCCTTTCCGAAGTATGCATTGCCACACCAAGCGCCGCCATCAAAACCAAGTGCTAGACTAGATGAGCGAGGAAGGTCCAAATGTGTGAGGTTTTGTTGTCCGTTGAGAATATTCAGCGTTGCCTGTACCGAGGTGATTAGTTCAAATTAGAGCACAGCGAGCTCCAAAATATGTGAACATACCTTCAGTCTACCGTCTTCTCCCACATTCCCCAATTCAGGTTCATAGTGGTACACGTCACTCACCAGAGCTCCGTTTAGTCCTAGACTTTCTATCTGAGGCATGGCTCTTACAACCTCTAAGTGGACAGATGGGTTAGCACTCGTAGACTATGAGTGGAAGCATATCAAAACTGATGGGGAAGCAAATATGCTGCGGACATACCTGAGACAAGCTCCAGAGCCCAGCCATGGTTTCCGCCATTCATGGAAAATCGCTTTAGTTTGGGTGCAGATATAGTGGATTGAATGAACTCGAGTCCCCACTGGAAACGATAGCCAAATTCATCTGGGAAATAGCCATGGTACCACTGAAAGCTCCCACCATTTGTTAGTGACTCTAGATTAGGACACATACCAACTAGGTAGTGACTCCAAGGTCCAGGCGCAAGATGTTTGACAGATGGCAGTACAAGCTTCCGAGCCTGAAATGCGCCCCCGAAGAGACGAGTGTACTCCTTTGGTATGTGATAATTGAGCTTTTCCAGATTTTTCATCGACTCCAGAACGTCACCGAGAAGCCCAGTCAATTGAGAAGGGGGATAGGAAGGCTCCAGGAGTCTGTTACCAAGTTCTGAATATGCACCCTCATACACATAAATATTAATTTCCAGCTCTTTGACTTGCTCAAGTGCTCTCGGGCACTTGGACATCTCGGTAAGCCGCTCCTGCGCGTTTGGCCATCCTGGGCGTGACATTCCAACTCGGTTGTTGTCAACTTCAAGTCTGTCAAAAAGATCCGGTGGGATTTCAAGCCCGGAGGTGCCATCAAGTAATTCGGTACACAGGAATGCTTCGGCATTTGGAAGTCTTTCCAGTTGACGCCGGTGAGCTAGAACCCACGGGTGTCTGGCATCAAGAAGGAATTGAGGTACAGTCGATCGGCGCAATGGGTTGTCGATGAGGTTCCTGAGGGGTTGTTGGAAACTGGCCAGCCAGGTTTGAATGGGTGAGAGACTGAACGCCATTGCGGCTGGGAGGAGTAAGATGAGAATAACGAGCCTCATTGTGGAAGTATTTGATAGATACAAGTGTCGAGAAGAGGTCGAGAAAGGATGAAAAGTATGGCTATTCTCTCAACGCCAATGCCAACGATATATTTACGAAACGTTGCCGCCAGAAGATGAGGGAATCTTTTGGACTCGAAGTACTTGACGATGAATAGAATAACGGACTTATAATGCTCTTCAAACAAAGACAGATAGCATTATCCTGCTGCTGATCCTGCACAAGGTGAGTCAGTCCATCGAATACATCAACTCTGTCCTGTTGTGTGGTGCCTGCGGACACGTACGAAATTGTTGTCTGCGGCGCGGTTACCTCGCCGCACGACGTCAACAGCGGCTACTAGATGGAATTCATCGGAACATTTGTCCTTTGTTTTAACTCGTAGAACTCAATATCTTCAAGATTGTCCTAGTTTTGTTTATGTATGAGGACATTGTAAACGGACTCGGAACGGCTCGCCCAGCTTGAAGCATTCTCGCCCAGGAATTGGCTTAGTCATCATTCGACAATGGAAATCTGGGAATACCCATTCATTTTGAGGTATTCTCATCGGTTTCCAAAAGTATACATACATCTATATTTATTGGTGTTGATTATTTAGAATTACATTGGTACTTGTAACATTATGTTGCTGCCTTAGGCTGAAACAAGTCCCATTTCCCACATCTCAGGGGATAAACTCACTCATCTACCACCATACCTTCACTAATCACTTCCAACACGTACCATCCTATATATCCATGAATCATGTTATGCCAGTTTTGTCAGAAAATTCCAAAAAGATGTTTTCTCAGCGAGTGGAACAGATCGGTGCAATATATGCATTCTAGTTCTCTTGCATCCTTTACAGAATCGGGTAACGGTGGTTGCCGAATTTGCTACATGCTGTACCGTCATTTTTGTTCAGATTCCGAATATCAGGCTGCAGATGAACTGATCGTCACTTATCGAATTACTCCCGCTTTCGATATCTTTGGTAGCCGGTCCGCCAACATTGAATTTAAGTACACGAATTTGGTTGGTGGGTACGCTCGCAAAACCTTTGAACTGCTGGACGTTGACGAATTGCGTAAGTGTTATCTCCATACAAGTTCATTTAACTAATGCTAATAAGTTGCCACAGTTTCCAAAGGAATTATATCAAATAAGCTGACGCTTCTTGATGAATGTGAACAAGTTTCGATCACAACCATATCAACACAGCAGAGATTGAAGCAAGCATGGACCTGGCTCGACAACTGTTCGGCGACTCACGGCTCTTGTAATGCTAGGCTTTCTGACAACGTATGGCGGCCAAGTCGCTTGATCAAAATCCCTGACGATATCGTTGGACTCAAACTTCAACTCGTAGAGACTGCTGGTTCTCGATCTCTTGGGCCTTACCTCACTCTCAGTCATTGCTGGGGTAATGCTGATTTTTTCCGGCTGACAACTCATAATATTGAAGAACTCAAAGCTGGGTTTTCCGTTGACGTATTACCGAGAACATTCCAAGACGCGATGGTAGTCGCGAAAGGGCTGCAATGCGAGTACATATGGATCGATTCCCTATGTATTATCCAAAACTCAACCGAGGACTGGACTCGGGAAGCGAAACTCATGAGCAAAGTCTACCAGGGAGCAATGTGTAACATTGCTGCTACTTGGGCAAGTGATAGCTCAATGGGGCTATTTCCTGGCCACTGCCTCGAACCTCGACCATGTATGATTGAAATCAAGGAATATGGAACAAGGACTGGAATGTTCCATATCTGGGATCGCAATCATTGGCTCAATGCTATTGAGTTGGCGCCGCTCTTAAAACGGGCTTGGGTTGTACAAGAGCGATTGCTAGCAACGCGTGTTCTTCATTTCGCCAAAGGTGAATTGTTTTGGGAATGCAATCAAGAACGGCTATGCGAGACTTATCCACGGAAGATGCCCGATCTTGGTACTATTGTTTCAGAAGCGCTCATTAGACCTGACGGTAATTGGTTGTCTATGAGTGAGAGAGAGGAAATGTGGAGGTCAATCATAGGGACCTATTCTGGCGCACAGTTGACAAAGCTCGAAGACAAGGAAGCAGCTCATATACGGTATTATCGAAGTTCTTCAAAAGCAATTCGATGATATTTGTGTTGTGGGATTGTGGTTAGGTACACTACTAAGCCAACTTCTGTGGCAACCCAATACTGGCAGTTCTACACCAGTTGAGCATTCTGCAACGTGGTTTCCAACATGGTCATGTCAGTTTCCGTAATATTTTCTACCTGATGACAGAAAACACTTATCAGTCTGTTAGTTTCTAATGTTGAGATTGCGGGGCAGAAAATAAATGCTAACTATTAGCACATTGTAGGGTTGTCAATAAATTGTAAGGTGGAGACATTCAAAAGGCCGCGAGAAGCCGAATTTCCGGAACAATTACAAGAACTTTACGCGGTAGACCTTGAAGATCTATCTCTTGAGCGAGCAGGTCCAAGTCCCATAAGCCCAATCGTTAAACGCTTTATCCGGTTGAGGGGGATATTGACCCAAGTAGTTTGGGAAGATGTTGACCTTTACCACGGGCAAGTAAGACTGGACTTGTCTGTGCACCCAGGGCATGTGACTGAGGGACCGCGAGAGATTTACGGCAGACTGGACTATATAAGAACTCCCTCAATGCACGGGAGGTCGTATTGCTGCGTGGTGATTGCATGTTATGGCATTCGGACGAAGAAGTTTTGTGGGCTCGTTCTAGAACTCGTACGTGAAGGTGTTTACAAGCGAGTTGGTAACTGGAATTCATACGACCCCGTCGTTAAGACACTTATATCCAAAAGAAGACGTGGCCAGCTTGGAAGCTACATTGCAGATGCCTCCAGAGAATTAGCAACGTCCTACAAGAAATACCCTTTTGAAGTACATTACTCAGAGGACGGATGTACGACGAATATTTCACGCAAGGCATCACCTCGAGAACTACAAGAGCGGGAGGATGATACCGAAGAGGTGGTTTTCACTATCATATGAGAATTGCACATCTCTAACGATTTCAAAAAATGCTAGAAAGGCTGTTTTCAGTTATGTATTCTATTATAAGCTGAATTCCTGCTTATTGAAGTCGGTAGACAAGTACAAATGAGCAGGAGGCTAAGTGAGCGAATGGATGAAACTATCCGCCCTCACTTGCCCAGGAAGGCCGATCTTTATACGCCACGCTTAACGTCTAAGAAGCTATCGCTACACAGCAGTCGATAAGCATACAACTTCAATCGGAGAGAATATATGCACCCGACTAATGCGACAGGTTGTCTTGAGGGGCTGTTTATTAGGACTGAAACAACTGATCAAGGTGACAACCCCAAGTACGAACCGGTGGAGACAATTGCATTCTCATAAAGTACAACTGATGTATTACACACAATTCTGAATCACATTACTTCGCGGGTGGTCTATCGACCTAAAGTACAAGAACTAAGGTCAAAACAGTAAAAAGCAGACATGTTACATATATCTCCGACCCTTGATTTGCGCCATTCGAGGATGGCACAACAGGCACCGACGAGTTGGGTGGAGGATCTGCGCCTCCACTGGTCTCTATCCTCTCTGCAAACCTCATTTCGTCCTTTCCAAAATCCCAAATCGAAACCACACTTCTCAAAAACGGAGTACCCAATATGTGGAGCACAATACCTGTCGACTCGCCCAACACATCCGCATCTACAAAAGCAGAAGTGCAAGTCCCATCGGCGTTTTCGACGAGCATATCTCTCGGATCTATGTAAATAGTGACGTTATTGCTGAAACTCATCCCGAATGACGGAGCAGTTGCATTGCAAGAAACGGTTGAGGACCCCGTTTCGAGAAAATCGATATTTGGGGTGGCTGGAGGCTGAAAAGCATTGTTGATGGAGAGTGCAACATCTTTGGGAACCAAGTTGAAGAAGTTACCACAGTCTACAAGAGCTTGGAACGAATTGTTGGTGGAGACTAAATGGTTGATATCAGTGCTTTTGACGCTAAGTGCCCAGTACGTTTTGGCTGTGACATTATCGGTGAAAAACGGTGGTATTACTCCGATGATTTGAACGGGAGCAATGGCGAATGTAGGTTTATGCGGAACTTCAACAACGGTACCGAGGCCGAGGAGACCGCCGTCACCGTTCGAAACGTTGACAGGTGTTCGATTGATCGCCAGGCTGAAGAATGGTTTGACGGACCCTTGCTTGTGGAGACTTGTGAAGAGGGGGTCGTAGGGAATACGATTTGACCATAAGGAGAGGGTATCGTTAGGATAGTCGGTTCCTGGATGAGCGGAAGTAAGATAAGGATACGCAAGTCCTAAAACTCCACTGTCATTTCCATCGCCCACGTCCGTGATTCTGTCGGCGACTCCAATTTGTTGTCTTTCGACTGTCAGCCCTCCGATGGTAACAGTCTCATATCCAAGGATACCAGTTGCGATGCCGGAACCATATTTGACGCCAAATGACTGATTGTTGATTTGCTGAAACGTGGGGGATATCGTGTACGCTTTGTTGAATAAGCAACTTTCTTGTGGGAGTATGGAGTTGTCGGTGCCGTTCAGACATTGGAAGTTTGTTCTGGGGAGATAAAAGTCGCTACTCCCGGTGTCCAAATACATGGAGAAGTTCTGGCCCCCGACTGTGACGTCCACATCAAGTATGGTGCCTCCTGGTGTGAACGTGGCTTTTAATGGTAAAGTGACACCTGTGTTGATATCGCGAGAGTTGATTACTCCCTTGCGAGATTCATTCAAAGGATTTAAACTTTTTCCCGCGACATGCGTCAGATATATTGCAATTGATATAAAACTGACAAAAAACATCCTGTATGTATTTGTATTTCCGATTGATTCATCAATTGATTTAGTAGCTGACAACGAAGTAACAGATGACAGTTCTTGCAAAGCACAAAATAGAAAGCAAGTAATGGTGAAAGAGATATTCAGACCTGACAAAAAGAAGCAAAAGAGAAGCTCACTGACTCTTTATACAGTATCCCTAAAATTCGGATCCTTATCAAATTAAACAACGAATCTCTGCCACCCCTGTATATACTCACAGCGGCTTTCGCTTCCCCAGTTGGGGACGAAATAATTCGGGCTCCACTTAAGCGAACTGGCCAGTAGAAAGCGTCACGCAACAGCGAATTACTTGACCGTATTTCAGATTGGATCGTCAGATTTGTGGCTTGCATAACGAGATCCAAAGGCGTATTCTATGCGAAAAAGAGGTATGGGTAGTTAGCTTTTCTGCGATTTAAATTTACAATGCAACCACACTTTCAGATATTTACTAATGTATTTAGTCTTAGGAAATATGTGATTAATCTATCATTCAATAACTTCGTTTTACCAGATGGAAAGAATAGGAACGCACTTATTCGAATACTGCTAAAAGTCTGACTGCGAACCGCTAAGCCCTGCCAAGCTCATGTGCGAAAGTCAAGCTCGAGCGAGTCGAACAACGACGACGACTTTCGCCCAATACCAAAGACAGCGCCTCGACGTGTAATATGATACGCGGCTATGTAGCACAGCTTTTCTGGCTTGGGTCGAAGGGCCAGAGCTGAGACGTTCTGGTGCTACCTAGATGAACTGCTTCGAAATGAAAAGTCCTCATCAACGCACCTGACACCCATTTGTCCCGGCGATATCGAGGATGACTAAAGAATCAAAGCCTGTGGTTAGAGTATGGGCTCCGAGAAGGAAGACGGGGTGTATTACATGCAAGTATGTTGGTTGGTTCGTTTTTGAGTTTGAGGTGTCCAATCAAGTTAAAGTCATGTAAAATTTCTTTCGATACAGCTTCGTAGATGAAGTTGATACTTCTTTTACCTGGTTTGGATGACTAACAATACAGAAGAACTCTCTTACTATTGATTTTGTGATTAATGAATAGGGCTGACATCCCCTAGAGTCCGACGCATCAAATGCGACGAAACCAAGCCCACCTGCCAAAAGTGCTCAACCACTGGACGCAAATGTGATGGTTACGCATCAGATATCTCTCCTAATCTCCCAGTCTCCTCATCGTTCCTCAATTTACCCATCTCCCCATCACTTTCCCCTGCGCCATCTCTCCACCAACCCTCCGACCTACGAGAAAACCGCGCATTCGACCACTTCATCACCATCACAGCCCCACAACTCAGCGGCCATTTCTCTCCCAAAATTTGGCTGCAGTACGTCCCCAGGCTCAGCATCAACCAACCCGCATTACGCCATGCGGTTATTGCAATTGCCGCTATCCACGAGGGCTACACACGTGGACTGCAAAACCCAGAGCGGAATACTCATTTAGAGGCGTATTCGTTTGCGTTAAAGCATTATTCTTTGTCTATTACGAATTTGCAGGAAGTTATTGCTACCGGGGATAGTAGTATTGAGCCGATTTTGTCGTGTTGTGCGCTTTATGTGGTTTTCGATAGTCTACGAGGGAACTACGCTGCAGCTGCTACGCATCTGAAGGCTGGTATGAAATTACTTGCTGACTACCTATCTAATACTATGAGGAATAAAACAGAATCAGGAGAGCAGATAGTGCGGGCTTTTACTGCGCTGGGGTTACAGGTTGGCACATTTATTGATAGTGTGTTGCCGGATGATACGACGAGTATCTGGACGCACATTGAGATTATCAATCGTGGCTTCAAACCAAGATTCGAAACGGTTGATGATGCTAGACATGCGTTGAATATGATTCTCAATAGATTCATGGCGTATCATACACATCGTCGAATTCAACTTGAGTCCCAGAACACCGCTACACATACTACCAGCATCAATACCACACTTCCCGACATCCTCCAAGACCTCACCCGCTGGTCAAGATCCCTCGATGCGATCATCCTCAAACCCCGCGCCAACCTCTCCGCAACCGCGCTCAAAGGCTCCGTCCTCCTACAAGTCCACCACGCATCCCTCTCCCTCCTTGTACACACCGCGGTCCTAGAAGCTTCCGGATTCAGCCACTTCAACTCCACATCACTATACGGGAAAATCGTTTCCCTCTCTCGGACTCTGATAGTGGGGGACACGGCAAGTATATCCTCAGATCTCGGCCTCATCGGTCCGCTTTTCGCTACTGTTTCGCGCTGTACGGATCGGCGGATTCGGTGTGAGGCGCTGGAGCTTTTGAGGGGGGTGCCGAGGAGGGAGGGGATGTGGGATGCGGATGTTTTAGTGCGTATCACGAGTGGGATGCTGGAGATAGAAGAGAGGTCTGATGAAGATGAAAGGCAGAAGATTGTGGCGGTTAGGGTTACGAGCGATGAAGATAAGATTGGGGAGTTGGCGGATAAAGTGGTCGTTGACCTGGACTACGATCGAACGGATTCAGCAGGACGGAGGGTGGTGGGAACTAAGAGGGTGTAAAGTTGGTTGATGCGGCGCATCAGATCATACTTTTACAACCATTTGTAGATCATGACTTTTGTGGTATGGTACACCACGTATAGAACCTCATTTGGATTCAGGTCTGTCAAAACCGTCGCTGCTGGGGCTTTCTTGATGGTCTCCATGACGGGACTTGTGCTATGTATTTACAGCAATCCTGATGGCAAGTTTCACAATCAGTTAACCAGGCCACAGCCATACTACTCGCGGTCTCGCGATTGGTACTGGTGGGGAAGGAATTGCGATGTAATCCTCACAATCTTATTTCTTAGCCACGAAAGTCAAGGTGAGTAGAAGACTTACCTTTCCTGTGCAACAACAACAACTTCTTTTGCCAATTATCCCCTGTAACACTTGCACGGCTCCTAATAGTCAAGTTAAAACGCCAGTGGAGTTCATCGTCTGATCCTCCATCCTTGTCTTCAAATCGATACAGGATCTCATCCGGTTGACTTCTTTTCTCGCCTAAAATCCAGCTGGGTCGATTTGATATCTGCTGCGTCTGCTCCGTCACCGCATAGCTAAAGCTGCTTGGTATCCAGGGCATGTTGTAGAATAAACAGCAACCAAACTCAGCCGCTGTTTTCATTCGAATGAACCTCCAGCTATGCGTGTACTCCTCCCCTAACTCTCGCCTCGTTGATCATGTCTCGACATCTAGAGCAGAGTGGTGGGTTCCCTGAAACGTCTATGTGTGACGGTTTTGTAGACCATCGTCGAGTTGTTGAGCTGGGGACGACGTTTTCGGCGGCAGTGATCGATCTTTCATTCAAGCTGGAATGTGGATCGAATACCTCTGAGAAGACCTTTATTGAATCGTTTGAGCATGGCTATACGAATGGTATTTTAAACTCTGGAAGCCGCGGATATTCTGTTAATGATTCGGGAGGAGTGTCGTCCGGTCCTCCAAAGTAACCAAACCTACAATATGCAAACCAACTCAGCTGGTGTCAGCTATTGTGCACTTACTCCTCCATACGGTAAGCTTCAAATAGCTGTTGGGTCCTTGGCAATGCTTGAAATCCTCCTTGGGGCGGAAAACGGGATACATGCAACCCTGCTCGACCTTACAATGCCACATTTCGATGGGCCAATCCATTGGTCGCTTTTCGTATCTCCAATCTTGTCGTTTATTCCAAGGAAGAATTTTAAGTCGCTTTAGTAGGCAGGCGTTTGATGCGCTCTGTAGATTAGTAGAACGAATTTAACATTCTGTAGTCCTGGCACTAGATAGTATCCAGACTGATGTGTAGAAAACTCTCTATTCGCCAACGCCAGTCCACCATGCGTCTCTCCTCTCAATACAATCGGCGCCATGTCTTCGCATAAAGCGCCCGAAAAGGTATCTTGGTATTATACTGAAGGATAAGACAACCTGCCAGCCAATTCCTCATGCACCATCTATCTATTTACTCTCTTCTTTGGCACCAGCATCTTGATTCTCCTTTTCATCCTTCCCTACGACCATACCCTTCACTCCTTCTACAAGGCCTTGTACTTTCCCAGCTACACTACCAGCATTTCGCTTCTGCTTCTTCTCGGCGTGCTCGCTGATCCTAACAAGTTCGCTGACAAAAGATTCGCCCCACCAAGCCGATGTATATTTAAACACGTATTTTTCTAATTTCTTGAAGTTGATCTCCCGTGATTCTGGAGACATGGTGACCGCATCATGAATAGCACCTGCAAGTTCTTCCGTATTCCATGGGTTAACGATAAGAGCGCCATTAAGGGATTGCGCTGCACCGGTAAATTCGGAGAGGATCATAACACCGTGACGAGCCCGTTGAGTGGCAATGTACTCGTATGAAACGAGATTCATACCGTCTCGAGTGGAGGAAACCAGACAGGCATCCGACACGGCATACAAAGCGGTGAGCTCTTCGAAAGACACCGATTGATGTAGGAAGTGAATAGGCATAAATTCGACCGTACCAAATCTGCCGTTGATACGACCAACCAGCTCGTTGACGACTGCTCGAAGATTCTGATATTCTTCAACATCCTGCCTACTGGGTACGGCCACTTGAACCAAGACAACCTTTCCAACCCATTCAGGATGTTCTGACAGGAATACTTCGAGTGCGTGGAGTTTTTGAGGGACACCTTTAATATAATCGAGTCGATCAACTCCAACAATCAATTTCACACCCTCAAACTTGCGTTCCAAAACTGCAATTCGATCTTGAACAGATTTCTTCTGCAGACCTTCGACAAACTTCTCTGGGTCGATACCAATAGGGAAAGCTGCGACGGTAACAAATTTACCGTTGAAGTCGACACCGTTGGGTGTTGTCGATGTTCCCCTACAATGGTCAGCAAAATACTTCATTTTCCGCGCACCCAAGTACTTACAATATTCTAGAACAACTGCTGAGGAAATGTCTGGCATAGTCGTATGTGTGGAACCCAATAAGATCGCAGTGTAAAACGCCGAGTAACAGGGATTCTCGAACTGGCAGAATTCTGTATATCTCACTACTAGGAAATGGAGTGTGCAAGAAGAAGCCAATCTTGACATTCTTTTTGCTGGTGCCAATCTCCTCTCGCAGCATTTCTGGAAGTAGCATAAGGTGATAATCATGAACCCAGATCAAATCTCCATCCTGTACATCCTTTGCCATGGTCTTTGCGAACAGACGATTGACATCTTTATATGCCGCCCATGCCGACTCATCGAAAGTGATTTCTCCGGGGTGGTAGTGGAAGAGAGGCCACAGGATTGAGTCTGCGGATAAAGTTAGTGGATTGCATGCCAGCCAGCAGAAAATACATACTCGAGAATCCATTGTAATGTCTATCTGCCAGGTCGTCCTCCACGAAAACAGGCACAGCTCCATATTCGTCTTTCAGCCGTTTTACCAGCGGTGCGGCTTCCGCATCTGGTACCTCGAGGCCGGGCCAGCCGTACCATTGAAAGGTGGTGGTCTTGGACAGCCCGCTCAACCCAGTGACTAGACCCCCCGAGGACATGGAGAACGCATAGGTGCCATCGTCGGAACGCTTGATGGTGATCGGAAGTCGATTCGATACGAGCAGTAATCTGCCTTGCGGCTTCGCGTCTTCCTGGACTAAAGCTGGCATTGCGAAGGTGTTGCGAGGGTGGTGAGAGGGAGAGGAGGATTGGTGTTTGTAGGTTGTTGTTTGCGACAACCTATCGTATAGCTACAGAAGCAAGTCGCACGCAAAACAAAGTAACACGTATCTCAGCGCTTCGACTGTGCGCAGACAAGTCGTCGCAGAATCCGGTGAATACAGGTTATTCGCGATGGCGGGGATACTTGGATGTTGGCAGCCCCAGCTTGCTTCTTGGACAGAGTCGGGTATCTATCGTATCGTTATCGTGTCGTCGTATATCGTTGCGGTTCAGAATCCAGGAAGTGGGAGGTTTTTATCGAAATCAAGAGGCTTTAATAGCAGTCACATCCGCATCGAATAAACATAGGCGCAGAAAATATGTATGGTTGAAGGAAGTGTATGATTTTGTATAGGACTTGCTCGTCAACAAGGCCCCACAAACTCCGTCAAAAAAGCGGGCGCCTTTGACGTGGATTCATACTGGACCTCCTGCGCGCCGGAGCGATACGTCCCCCTTGCGCCCTGTCAGAACTCAGAACACTCAACGTTGGAACACCACCTTTCCCTTCCCAGTTTAACCTGGGACATTTTTCAAGGAACACAACGCGAAGAAAGCCGGACAGTCAGCGGCAGACCTCGAATAGTCACGGCTGAGAGCTCCGAGAAAAAAGTTAAAAATGGGGAGTATCTAGGTATCTACTGATAAAGTCACAGAGATGTCGAGAATTGTCGATGACATCTCCAGAACCTTGAAAGCGGCCTTTCGAAGGCGATGAGAGCGCCGTGGAGTTCGACGAGATAAACAAAGATTCGATTTGAACCTTCAAATAGGTCTGACGCAGGTTCCTGCAATGGAGATCGCTCCCGTTGGTGACTGATCAGCGTAGGCCGTAGGGATCCTTCCTAGTTTTGCTTCCTAATTTTGACGACGAACGACAGAGAGGTTTCTTCAGTCAACAAAGACTACTTCGAAGCGTAGATGGAATGCTAGAAGAACTGGTATCTATGGCTACTAAAATTACAATAACATTCAGCTCCAACAATACCCTCATACAACGCCGTCAACAACACAATCTTTTGGAGAAGATTTCCGCACCGTTTCAGGTACACTATCTCGGTACTCACAACGCCAAAGGCCATGACGGAATTTGAAAATCCCATGCGAAAATCGATCCATGGCCCACATACGGTTCAACAACCCTGTCATACCGTAAATTCTTTCTTCGACGGACTTCACAACCTCCTCCGATTTGACATGCACTCGTTCTCTGCACAGAAGTCATAAGACTGCAAAGATTGCTCAAACAAAATTCACAACGCGATATGATTTACCCAAACCCACATAACAAATCTATCCTTATTTTCATAGAATGGAAGCTGGCATGGTGAGCTCCGTAACCAACGAAATCAGCACGCGATGATGTGTTGGTGTAACTCCTTATCGGCCCCATATGTGTACGACAAGGCGTATCACGAACCAGAATCCCAGATGTTGCAAAATTGGGATAGTTGGCTCGTCTGTACTCCTTCGATGTTTCTCGCAAGAAAATCTAATTTACTAAAGACCTTCAGGCCAGGTGCAGAAGTCGAGTAACACAAGTCAAGCACATGTTGCAAAGGATATTCTCGATTCGCCATCGACATTATTAATCGTGCAATGTAACACAATCCACGAAGTACAGAATATAACAGTGTCTAACATCCTTGCATGATCTTTCGACAGCATCTAGCTGGACAGTTCGAATATAAACGACTAAGCTCAATATCCCATCTCATCTTTCTCGCAGACCACTCCCTTCGACGCTCCGGGTACTGGTACTCATCAAAAACACCATCTTGACGTTCATCCCGATGTTGGTCTTTATCACGAGTCTCCTCGCTCAAGAACCCTTCCTGGATTTCTTTTTATTAAAACTCCTCCCGAAGGCACTCTTACTGATCTTCTTGCTCAGGATCCTCCTCTTGAGCCTTCCACCCCGATGTCAGTCTTTGTCTCCACCCCTGGTCGCACAAGTTGCTCCACAGCTTCCCTTGCAGACTCTTGACCTTCATTATCTTTAGTCAAGACCTCCTTATCCGCGCGCTCAACCCCTTCCACTTCCCCATTCTGCTTCTTTCCTTCGGAAGTTTCTGGGTAAGCCTTAGGATCCTCTCCAAGCCAGCGACCGTTCTCATCATATCGAGTACCTAGCTCAACTGCCAGAGGCTCGCCATTCTCATCATATAGCTCCTCGATCTGTTAGGTCGTAGCAACTTTTTCATTCTCGGGCTCTTCCACTTCTCCTTCGCTATACGGCTTCTCCTCTTCGTAAGTGTTTTGATAATCCTGAGGATCTTCCCCAAGCCAGCTTCCATCCTCGTTATAACGCGTACCGGGCTCAATTGCTAGTGGCTCTCCATTCTCATCGTACAATTGCTCGATCTGTCGGGTCACTGGAGCTTCTTCCTTCTCAGAGTCATATTTACTACCCACGGCAGTATCATCGACCCCTGGCTTCTTGGAGAAGGACATTTTTAAGGAAGTCAGCGGACGGAAGAATTCAAGTGATCGAGAGGCGTTGCATGGAATGTAATTAGAAACGCGATTATGGTTTATTCTGAGACTTGGGGGAAACTATGAAAAAGGAACCCCATACATATACTGGCAGTTTCACCACATAAGCCACATTCGGTGCTACTTCTCAGCTCGGTGTCATCTTGCTTCTCGCATCTCGCAAACAAAACATCTCAGCTGCAAAGTCCTGCAGAAAGATACACGGGGCTGCCGAAATTTCAGGGTCCACGAATCTTATCGCGAGGTTTATACTGCATAGATCAGAGCAGAACCGTATTTGTGTGGTATTACGTTATCTCACGATGCTCGTTGTGGTGTTTTGATGCCCTGCAAAGATGAACGCCAAGATCCCGCTGACATGCTAGGTCGACTGATTTCGATGCGGGTGAGTCTGGAAGGTATAGTAGGGTGGGTATGTGCGAAAGATATATGTTCAGCAGCGACTAAAAGCCATTGCTGGATTGGGAAACAGACGGTGCTTTTGCTATCGCTGAAAGAAATGTGAGTCACGTGTTTCGCATGTTCTCCAGCGGAATAAAGCGTCTCGTGGTAATGTCTAGTTCAATTATACATGATACAATTGGTGTTTATGTCTAGTCCTTCGGTCTAGAAAGTTGCTGTAAAGTGAACGTTGACACAACTTCGGTGTCTCACATGACTGACTTCGGCACAATTGAAGTGATGGATACTTATAAAGCGATAGTTCAAGTGACATGTGAATTGGTACTCATAATGCCGACTGGGTAAATCTATTGTACGTATGTTTCTTTTCGTATAGTCAATATGTAGGGTCCAGTTTCTACTACATCCACAAGACAAAAGTACGGGAGTGTAAGATCTTACATATGCTAAGCGAAATTCAAGAAATTGAGACCGTTACCTGGGGTGTACTCCTAACAAAGAACAATATGATTGTTATTATACCAATTTGTTTGTTAGATAAAGAAAAAACATATGGCTGAACAGATAAGGCACTTTTCTATCATTACCATTCATGATGAAGACCTTGTGGACAGACTCTGAACAGAACTAGCAAGCTTGTTCTGGCAGAACTATGAAATTTTCTAGAGCGACTTTGACCAATTCGTTCTGACTGAAGTCCAGTGCTTTGTTTCGTTCTATACGTTTCTTACTCTCCCTGCTATATATACTTGGGTAGCGTTTTTCTACTAATTCTTTTTCCAATTCTTTCAGCCATCAACAACAAGACTTCACACTCTTCGCAGTTCCAACGCTCAAACCTTCAAACATTATCATGCTATCTCCAATTGTCAAAAATTCAGATGTTGACTCATACGAAATAATCAGCAAGCAGGAAACCACGTCTATTCCATCTAAAGTTAAGCTAACCATTGTCAATGTTCAAAACCACATCAACATTACCCACGGCACCGTTCCAAACAGAACCCAGCCCTGCCCCAATGGCGCCCCAGTTCCAGCGTCCAACAAGACGCAAGAACCAATACACAAAGAAAAACGAACCCCACTTGATAGAGAAGAGGAGGAATACATAAGTCAAGTAGTCAACTATATCTGCATGGTCCTCATAATGCTTACTGCTGCGTATTGGATCGACTTTAACTTCGTCATCTCCATGGCGCTTGATGGCGATTTTTTTGGCGATGATCTGATTTTTGATTGATTCGTATGATTTAGATGAGGGTTTTGCGGATGGCTGTGTTTGAAAGGGTGTTTAAAAATGGCGACTGGTTTGCATCTCATGATTACAGAAATACAAAATATTAATACTTCGAGTCAACAAGTTTATATATGTGAAACAAATAACTGATCCAATTTTTTACTATTCAAACGTATTAAATGTTTCAATCAATACAATGAAACCCTAATAAAAACACTTCTTAAGTACACTTCGTGATTTGTCGAAACAGTCTTTTCCCTGATAGCATTTTCCTCGAAAGTGATGTTACGAGCAAGTTTAGCTATCAATTTCCTTATCCATAATTCAGTTGTACTAATTCTAGGCTTCAACAGGGAATTTTCGAAGTTTTGTGGCCTTTCCGCCGCCCCTCGGTATTCATTTCGACTGAAAGACTTGACGCATATCGTAAACCTCAGCTAATACCTTGATTTCAGCACTATATACACATTATATATCCACAATTTATCCTATTACTACTCTAATGAACTAGTAACTTTCACGACATGCTAATAATTTTTAGAAAGCGGAAATCTGCCTGCGACGTTTGTTTCTTGTTCTGCGATATCCAACAATGGCCATTTTTCCCTTTGTGCTAGCAATAAGACATTAGAGAATGAGGGGCATTGTTCTAACTGAGCTCCAATGCTTTATCGTGCATTGTGCTAATTGTTCTTATGCATATCTAGGGCATTATTTACTATGTCCTATTCTTACTCTTACGGGTATAAGTACTTGGGTGGTGCTCTCGTAATGCTTTTTCCACTAAGTCTTTCAACTTTAGTACAAGACTCCATACTCTTTCTACTTATAATCATATCTTCGAGTAACATTTTTCAACCTCAAAGTTTTAAAATGGCTGGTTTTGGCGAATATGAAATGATCAGTGAGCAGGATGTCATGACAATCTCAAATGAAGAGGGTCTTGATAGCACAGAAGAACGAGCCGTTCCGGTAACCGTCCAAGCCAGCACCAATAGCTGCCCAATTCCACCTAGCTTTTCAAAGTTCGACGAGACTCGAGGGCAAACAGATAAAAGAGGAGCTCAGTTTGATAGAGAAAATGATGAATTCATTGATCAGCTGGTCAAGTATGCTTCCATTCCTATTGTTGTCGTCCTCACTGTTGCAGTCGGATGGCGGCTCGGTTCCCTCATGGGATAATTCCACTTCTTCTCCTCGAGGGTGACTTTCTTGGTGGTGATGATTGCCCTGACCCGTTCTAATGAATCAAGTGAGGGTTTACCTGAGAGTCATGTCACTTTCAAAATCGTTCAATAAAAGCAACTTAATTGCTCTCATAAGAACAAGAATACAATAACTTTGCTTTAAATTTAACCTATTTCTACATGATACAAATCAACTGACCTCGTTTCAAACTACTATAAGGTGCTGAATCTTTTTCATCACTACAATAAAACTTTAATGACATACCATATTAAGTGGAAGCCATTACTTTGTTATTCTTGTCCTTCGTTTTTACAGAAATCGTTTTCAAAAGTGAAATGAAACATCGCTTCATTGCCACATTTACTTGTACTAGTCATGGAATCCAAGAATATTCTGTAAACCGTTGTGGTCCTCCTACCATTCTTTCAACTGAGAAAACTTAACAAACATCGTAAACTTCAGTCAGTATCTCTATTTCGGCATAATTACATATCAAGTATCGCAAGCTCGCACTACAGCTACCACAACTGTCTGGTAGCTGATCTGAGCGGTTGGGGTTCTGAGGAAAGGCAAATGTGGCTATGGGAGCAAGCATCTTGTTCTATGGTATCAAAGAATGCCCGATTTTTTTCCTTTGTGTTAGAAGTGAAGAATTAGAGAATGTAGAGGTTTGTCCCGACTTAGCTTCTTTGTTCTGTTTCGTTGTCTCTTTTGTTATGATTTCTTTCAAAATAGGCCACTTCATATGTATAAGAGCTCTTATCAGATGCTCTTGTAGTTTATCTCAGCAGTTCCAACACCAATCTAGGAATATCGTTTGCCTAAAATATTATCAAAAGATACCCAAAAGTAGTTTCAAGGCAACAAGAAATTTCAAAAACAGTCTGCCCGTAGGTAAGTTTCTCTCGCAAGTCAAAATGGACAACGTAGAGATCAGAAAAAGACGCAGCGCAAGATCGCCAGCTCCAAGCTCTTTAGTCACACCATCTCAGCAGGTCAACCATGGAAGAGACATCCAGTCAAGATACAGCGAACTCTCTACCAGCGCCACCATCATCTTGACCATTCTCTTCGGTATCCTCGTCTTTGAACGCAACGTTCTTGGACTTTACGTCATCCACAATCCCATAATCGTAGCGACGTGCTACGTGCTAGCAGAACTCTACCCGGCATCTCACGCATACCATCAGATACTGCAGGGCCTAACCCTCAGTTTCCCGTTCTGCGCAAGTACATTGGTATTTGTAGTGTCGATCTACAAAACAATCAGCGACTACTGCCCACAAGCGTTTTCGTTGATTCCGAGAAGACTGCTGCCGTATACTATGAGTCTGGGAACGACTATCATGCTCATGGTATTTTCTCTTGTCTTTGTTAGTCATCATTCTCAAATCATCGCACAGTTTCCTAGCGGAGTATTCCGTGTTTCCTTCGTTTTGGGGGCTTTGGTGTACGTTGGCATGGTCTTTTATGTTGAGAGCAGTGTTGCTGCTATCACTCGACCATGTCAACGCTGAGAATTAAGCGTACAATCAAGATATGAGGTTCTTTTGAGATCCAACCTCCTAGGTCTATCTCGATTGACGATGATTGATTCTGATGTAATCATGACCCGTCTCAAAATCAGGTTAATAACCATTTACAATCCAAAGCTAGCAAATTTAATAACCCAATTAACGTGTAAATTTGATCAAGAACATAAGTGTGAACTTTAGTGAAGACCCAGAAGAAGAAATCTCAAAGTGATCAAGAGTGTCAGGATAAAAAGCTGAGGGTTATGCCCTAAAGAAAAAGATTTGATAAAGAAAAGAAGGTCAAGGAACCACGTGTGCCCTCTAACCGAGACATACTTTGCCCAATTCAGCTCAGAATAGGTTGGTCTATCTGATATTCATGCTAGACAAGTTAGATTGTCAAGAAGACACAAGCTGCTAATTTCACACAAGTATAAACCTAAGTAAAAACCTCGAAACTAAGTAGAAGTGAGATTCCACGAGGTCTTTGTTACTACGGCTCTATTCTTTCAAGAACTAAAGCTTTAAGTTCTCGTTATTTAATAGAGTAATTATATTCTCTATTCCTTATTTAGACGTCTTCGTTTAACGCTTTAACTACTAACTACTTAGCGTAGTATTTAATAAAGACAGAGTACTAGATACTAGTATATTGTCTCTATAATTAACTAAAGCTTTTAGGTTTACTTCTAATTTATATAGTAAAATAACGAGAATAAGAAAATATACTCTAGAGTACCTTTTTCTATTTCTATTCTTAACTTTAAAGAGTAAATCTATAGATAATAGGTTCTTAAGAATATATCTAATATCTTAACTATACTTAATACTTACTAGAACTATTACTTTATACTCTACTTTTTCTTTTTACTCTTTTATAATATTTTAATAAGAATAAGATAAATAAGTTAAAAGAATACTATATAGAATTCTAGTTTTAGTTTATAAGACTTAATTATAACCTAGTTAGTAATAAGAAGTTAATTTACTTAAATACTAAAGAGAATTAGTATTACTTAAACTCTAGTAATACTCTAGTAAAAAATAAGAATAAGAATAAAAGCTTTATTTTAAAAGAATAAAGTCTATAATTATAAATATATATTTAATATATTCTATATATTAAAATTTAGAATAAAAGAATTATTATTATAGAAAAAGGTTAAAGAAATTCTCTTATAGTTAAGATTTAATTTTCTTTATATATACTTAGTTTATAATTATTTATTCTTTTATATAATTATTATAGACTAAGCCTTTAGTTAAAGTAGTAGAGTTATTTATAATAGTTTATAATTACTAAGAAAGAAAGAGAGATAGAGCTATAGCTTCTTATATATAGATAAGGTAAGTAAGGTAAGTTATATATATATATATATATAACTCTAGTATAGACTATACTAAGTACTACCTTTAGATCTAACTTATTATAATACCTCTCTTCTCTATCTATAGAGGCTCTCTTCTTTATTACGTCTTATATAACTCTAATTTATAGCTTAAAAGCTTATAAATTAAGTCTAAAACTATTAAGACTAAATTAACTATTACTTAGCTAAACCTTAACTCTACTTATTTCTATATTATACTTAATTAATATAATTAAGTAATCTTTTTATTATAAACTAATATCTCTAAAGAAGTAATTATTTAGAGATATTAGTTTATCTTTTTATCTTATTTCTAGTAATAGTTTTATCTTACTAATACTATTTTATATTTTCTATTATATTTTATTCTCTTAAATACTTAGTTATCTTTTTAACTAAGAGTATTCTTTTAATTATATTAAGACTACTAGTCTTTTACTAACTTTATTATTCTAGACGTCTAGAGTAGCTAGTTTCTTTATTTCTACTCTTTATTTCTATATTAGTTATATATAATCTATTTATTTAATAAGAATATATATACTTTCTTCTTTACCTTACTTTTTATCTAAGATCTTATCTACTTTATAGTAATCTTTATTAGTAACTAGACTTAGTTATAATTAACTATTATCTTAAATCTAACTTAGTAATAAGTCTATTACTACTAGTTATAAGAGTTTATTATAGAAGATATTATATACTCTAAGTAGTATATCTAACTAATAGAAGTATATATCTATAGTTTCTAAGACTATAAATTTAGTATACTTTATATCTAGTTTCTTACTTAAATAATTTATCTTTATATTTCTTAAATTTAACTATAGTTTATTATTTTTCTTAAAAGTAGAGAATTAACTTCTCTATTTATTTATCTAGTTTTCTATATTCTACTAAGTAATAGCTATTACTACTTAAGCGAAATCTTATATATCTTTTAGTTTCTTTAGAATAGTATTAGTCTTCTAAATTAGCGACTATAGAGTATCTTTATTTATAGTAATTTTCTTATTAAACTAAAGAAGCTTAATATAGTAACTATAATATAAAAAGAATAGACTACTTCTATAAAGACTAAATCTATATTATTAATTATAAGTTCTATATATACTAGTAGCTATACTTACTTTTTCTAATTAAAATCTATAAAGCTTCTAATATAGACTTTAACGTTTTAGTTTATTCTTTTAATAGACTTATTAGTTTTTAGATTAAATACTATAGAGAGTCTTTATAGAATCTTTAGCTCTTAATAAACCTATCTCTATAAAGAGCTTATAAACTAAGTTTCTCTATCTAAGATAATAGTCTTTAGTAACTTATATTATTAGTAATAAGTAGTTATAAACTAACTAGTAACTCTTTTAGCTATAATATTATCTAATAGTTAAAATATAACTCTTTTTATTAGTCTATCTATTACTATTATAATATTTATATAACTATTACTTTTAAGAAGCTTATTAATAAAGTTAACTAATATCTCTTACTAAGGTCGACTAAGAACTAAGAGTAGTTTAAGGAATTCTTACTATCTATCTCTCTAAGCTTTATTTCTTCTATAGATATTATAGTTTCTTATAAACCTTCTTACTTACTTTAATATCTTTAGCTAAAAGAACTATCTTATAATAATAGTATTAGTAGTCTTCTATTCTAGGTATCTATAGATAATTAAATTATATACTTACTAAATTAACTTTATTTTAAGCTTTTTAGAATTAGATATCTAACGTCTTTTATAGAACTATAATTTTCTTATACTAAAAAGAGAGTACTTATTTATTAATATTTATAGCTTAATCTTAGCTAGAAATTTTCTTATCTTATTTTCTAGAGTTCTATTTAGACTAAAAGAAACTTCTTTTTTATTAGAAGTCTTATTTACTAGAATTAAGTCTTTAGAATCGTCTTATCTAGAAATATCTAAGATACTACTAGTATTATCTAATTTATCTATAGTTAGCTTTAATATTATTATTATTATAGTTTCTTCTTTAACTCTATAATAGCTTTATATTACTAGTTTTACTTATATCTTATAGGTAACCTTAATAATATTCTTTAGTAACTTTATAAAGATCTCTAGTTTTAGAAGTTATAGAGTCTTAGCCTAGAGTCTCTTATCTAAGTCTTCTTATAGTATATTCTAATCTCTTCTTAATAGAGTATCTACTTATAGTATATTCTAATCTCTTCTTAATAGAGTATCTACTTACTTATTATTTTTACCTAGAATATATAAGAGCTTAAAGTTAAACTAGAATAGCTTAAGAAACTATTTTACTTATCTTTTTATTAACTTCTTTACTATTATAAAGTATTCTAGGTTCTTATAGTCTATTTTAATCTTAAACTTATAAATACTCTTAAGTTCTACTTTCTACTCTTCTAAGTATCTAATAATTACTAATATCTTCTATAATAAGTTAGACCTAAAAGTAGTACTTAGTATTACCTATACTAGAGTTATATATATATATATAATCTACCTCGCTTATAATATATATATATAGAGAGCTATAGCTCTATCTCTCTCTTACTTTCTTAGTAATTATAAACTATTATAAATAACTCTACTACTTTAACTAAAGACTTAGTCTATAATAATTAAATTACTTACTCTTATCTTATAATTAGAGAACGTATAATAGTATATAAGTTTAGAAATATCTAAACTAGAAATATAGAAACTATAATAGTACTTTATACTTAATAATAATAATTAAGTAAAGAGCTTAATTAATCTATTAGATAATAGTATAATATTTAAGTAGCTAGTATATAACTTAGAATATAAATAGAGTAAGAAAACTCTAAATTATAAAGTTATCGAGATTATATAGTAAATTTAGTAAAATTAGAGTTTTTACTTAAAAGTTATTTACTTATCTAAGAATCTTAGATAATAGAAGAAAAGACTTTATAGTAGTAAATATTAAAGAGTTTATTAGAGAGTTTTTATAGATTTATAGATAGTTACTATAATAGTAATAAAGAAGTAATAGATAGAAGAATATATAATATAGAAGGTAATATAAGAGAAGGCTCTTTAGAAGAACTAGTAGTACTATTACTTATAGAGAATAATATTTAAACTATCTTTAATTAGCTAGTAGTAAGTAACTAGTTAAGTAAGAGTTAGATTAAAGAGCTAGTAGTATAGGTTGTAAGTATAGAATAAGTATAATAAGCCGCGGAGTAAGTCTAGATTACTATAGCTTAACGACTTAATATCTAGATAAAGAATATCTTAGAAGCTCTAGCTAGACTTTAGCTATAGATTCTAGCTATACCTCTCTTTCTAGTTATAATATTTAATTAATAACTTACTTCTTCTCTTATAGAGGTATAAGAAGCTAGAAAGCCGAAGGCTAGCTTACTAGATATAGAGAAGTTTAATAGTAAAGATAAGACTCTATATACTTAATAGATAAGTAAGCTTAAAGCGAAACTTATAATTAATAGGGCTATAATTAAAGACCTAGAATACTAAGTCTAGTATAGGTTTAGTTATCTAATAAGTAAAGTAGTATAAGTAATCTATCTATAGATTAAGTATACTAAGAGAAGTCTAGAGTTTATAGTTAATAGACTTTTTAACTAACTAAACTTAATCTTTAAAGATAAATTCTAAGCTATAAAGGTAGATAAAGCCCTTAGATATATAAAGTAAGGCTTTACGTTACTATAATAATTTAGTTCTCTACTTAATAGTAAACTAGAGTATTATAAGGTTAGTATATAGTAAGCGGCGGTATAAAGTATTACTTATAAACTTAAAGATCTATTTATTATAATAAGAGTAAGTTAAATAGATAATATACTATTACTATAGTAAGTTAAGTATAAAGCTCTTATCTAAGAAAATTATAATTATTATATAGAACTCTTATAGTAGGTTAGTTGACCTAGTCGACTATAATACGTAACTTTCTTCTTAACTAAGAAACTAGAGATTAACTAACTATCTTATAGTTTACCTCTATAATCTATATAATAAATAAGTAACTTATAGTTTCTAGAATCTAGTAGTATCTAGAAGAACGCTTCTAGAAACTCTCTAGCCCTAGAATACTTATCCTAGACTAGGCTAGGTTCTAAAGGTTTTATTCTAGATCTAATTATATTCTAGATATAATATTCTAGGGCTCTCTTAACTCTAGAGTCGTAAGGCCTCTAGATACTATATATATAATACTACTCTCTATTTAGACTAGTATATTCTTATACTTAAGTATAACTAAGAAATAAATTATATAGTATCTATAGACTTCTTTCTTTTTTAATATACTACTTAAAAGAACTAATAATTATCGCTATATTTCTTTAGAAAATTTAATTAAAAAGACTAGTAAAAGAAATATAGCTTCTTACTTCTATTATAAGAAAAGTAAACGCCTTTATATTACGCCTTATAATATAAAACTATCTCGATATACTAAGTATACTTATTAAGGTAAGACTTATAACGTTTATTAAGTTAATAGAATACTTAAAGTATTTAAGTAGAAGTCTCTAGAGAAGAAGAGGCAAAAGGTATATACTCTAAAGAGGTAGAAGATAGTCTACTTATAGAAGGTATCTACCTATCTATAGAGGCTTAAAAAAGAAGAAGATACTCTAGATAAGAAAAAGTAGAGAATAATCGCGGCTAGTCTTAACTCTTTAGATAAGTTAGATAAATTAAAGAAGAAAGAGTAGTAAGAAGAAGAGAAGAGAAGAGAGAAAGAGAAGAAGAAGATAGAAGTAGAATAACTACTAACCTACTCTACTCTACCTAACGACTTCTTTACTTATAACTCTTTATTACTTAATCTAAATTTTAATTCTAGGCCTTTCTAAGAGGCTCTAGATATTAGTAGTAAAACCTTTTAAGCTACTTAGAGTAGTTAAGGTTATTTATTAGTTCTTATATATTTTCTAATTATAAGTAGTCTTTCTGTTTTATTAGATAATATAGTTTTCCTCTAATAAGTTTATAGTCTAAGATTTTCTTAACTTTATACTTAGTATTAGAGTTTACTAGTTCTATTTCTATAACTAGAGCTAGTAGTACTCTAGATAGTACTAGCTTAAGAAGAGATATATAGAATACTAGAAAGATATTTATACTCTTAAGTAGAGCTAATTTATAGTTTAAGTATTTTTTAAGTAACTTAATTTTAAATAGTTCTAATTTTTTATTATCTAGTTTATTACTTAGTTATTTTATTTAAATATTATATCTAATTAAATAAACTTTATCTCTCTCTTATAGTATAGACTTATAACTACGTCTTTTATTATAGTAGTATACGTTTCTTTCTATAATAAACTTAAGTTCTTTAACTAGTTTTTTATAAAGAGAGAAAAGGTTATTAATAAGAATTCTTTTTACTTAGTTATTAACTTTTATATTATAGAGTTCTTAAAATATAGTCTTCTTATAGCTATAGTTAGCTTTAAATAGTAATACTTATATTATTTCTATAAGTATACTATTATATATAAACTAGACTATAGATAGTAGTATAATCTAATTATCTTATTTATAGTTTATATAATACCTTAAGTATACTTTAACTACTTAGTTTATTCTTTTATTTTCTCTATTTATTTAAGAGTAGAATAAGGTTAATAGCTTTTACTTTATTTCTATATATACTATTATAACTATCTAGAGTTTAGATATAAATAACTTATTTTAGTCGAAGACTATTCTCTCTAGAGTACTATAGTTTATAAATATATATTAGATAAAAGTATAGACTAACTTCTTAGTAGTACTAGACTTCTTATAGAGTATTAGAATTATATACTTAGTAAGTCTTTTTATTATAACTATAATTAAGTTATACTTAATACTAGTTATTAGATCTTTTAATAGTAAGAGTTTAATAATAAAGTCTTATAAGATTATTTTCTATAGTTATTTAAGAATTAGTATTATTTCTATAAGTCTATAAGGGCTATAGTATACTAGCTTATTTTAAATATATATATTATAGCTAGTTACTATACCTTTTACTAAAGATTAAAGCTTATTAATATAGTATTACTATTAGATTCTCTAGAAAGTTCTTCTTATTTCTTAATAGCTATATTTTAAGACTTTATAGAATTTCTAGATAAACTTCTTAGTATATAAGTCGAGTATTTTTAGCTTACTATCTTTATATCTAGATATTTCTTCTAAAACGTTAAGTTCTTTATTTTAAGTTACTATAATTTTATTATACTATAGACTATAGATCTTTATAAGAGTAGCTATAACTTTACTATTAAGTACTAGATTACTATTCTTATTTTCTTTTAAGATAGTCTACTTCTTATAGACCTTATTATTCTTATAACTAGGCTAATAGCTTAAAGCGTTAGCTCTTAGATTATCTTTTCTAGTAATATATTTAATAATAAGATTATAATAGATAAGTTCTTTAGTCTATCTTACTATTCTTCGGTTATCTAGTTCTTTAGAGGTTAAGAATATTTAAAGGTTCTTATAGTCTATATAGATCTTAACTAGATACTTAGCTCTTAAAAGATAAATTTTCTAATATTTTAATAACTTAACTATAGCTATAAGTTCTTTCTTATAGATATTATAGTTCTATTTAGTAAGTAAATATTTCTTAGAGTAATAGATAATAAAGTACTACTTTTCGAATTTATCTAGTTATAGGTAAATAGTACTAATAGTAGTATTTAAGGTATTAGTCTCGACCTTACTAGGTTTATCTTTATTAAAACTCTATATTATAAGCTTACTAGTAAACTTATTCTTTAGTATCTAGAACACTATTCTCTTAGCTTTTTCTATAATAAAGAGTATATTCTTATATATAAGGTAAGTTAATAGAGTTACTATTTCTAAGTATTCTTTAATAAATTATTAATAAAAGTTACTAAATCTAAGAAATAATTAGATATCTTTAATATATATTAATTCTAGCTAGTTCTATATTCTCTAGATCTTTTTAGACTTAATACTTATTTTTTCTAGTTTAATTATATAGCTAAGAAAAGTTATTCTCTATACTCTAAACTTATACTTACTTAGCTTTAGTCTAGAGTCTACTTTTAATAGAACTTTTAAAACTAAATAGATATATTTTTTATATTCTTTCTTTAGTTCTTAAATAGATAAGAATATTATTAAGATAATAGATAATAAACTTATCGAGATACTCTTATAAGATATTATTATTCTATCTCTAATAGGTTACTAGAGTATTAGTTAATCTAAATAGTATAATAGTATATTTATAAAGTCTAGAGAGTATAATAAAAGCTATTTTCTACTTATATTCTTCTTTAACCTATATTAGGTTAAAGGCGTTCTTCTAGTTAATTTTTATAAATATCTTTACCTTAGCTAACTTATTCTATAAGTACTAGGTATTAGGTAAAGAATATTAGTCTTTAATAGTAATTTTATTTACTCTTTAGAAGTCTCTATAAAGTCTTCTCTTATTATTACTAGGTTTATTAGTAACTAGTATATTAGATACTATTAGTAATTTAGATTCTCTAATCTATTCTTTCTTAAGTATAGTTTTAACGTATTTCTCTAGTATTCTAGTAGTATCGAAATAGTAGTACCTTAAGGTTTCTAAAGAGTATTTTACTCTTTCTTTAAAATTAATTTTATAGTCTTATAGTTAATATTTAAGTAAGACTTAAAAGTCTTCTAGGTTTTTAAATAACTTCTTAAATTTTTAATACTATATAAGTATTTATTTTTCTATACTCTTACTAGTATTCTATAGAAGACTCTCTATTCTTTTAAGGTATCTAGATACTTTAGAGAAGATAGTACTAACCTCTCTCTAGTCTTCTAGTTACTATAAACTCTTATAGATATTATAATAGTATAGAGAAGTATATAATATATATAATAAATAATATATATATATAATACTAAGAATATAAGTAATAGAGAAGAAAGAAGATAATTTATAGCTTAGCTATAGCGGCTACTCTAGTAGTAGGCTAAAGCGAAAAAACTTTATACTAGCCTTTATAAGTAGAGAAACTTACTCTACTATAATATATCTTTTATAGGTTACTATATTAGTATACTAGTCTATTTCTAAGTTATATTTTTAGAACTAAAGTATCTCTAGAATAGTCTTATAGTTTTTTATATCTAAAATATTAAATTAGAAATCTACTTTATATTTATCTAAGAAGAATAGTTTAGAGAAGACTATAGCTTAGTTTACTACTTCTTTATTATAGTTAGTATTAGTTCTATCTACTAGTTAGAGTATATATAGTCTTATACTTATAATAGAAATATTTAATTCTCTTATAGTATTAGGTAAAATAAAATTTCTAGTAACTCTTAAATTAAGTATAACTTAAATTTTTTTACTATAAATCTTTATTTCTATTATAATTTATCTCTAACTATTAGTTATATAAATCTTATATAGGTTTAAGAGAAATTCTATAACTTCTACGTCTCTTATTAAGTTGACCTAAACTTAGTAATAAGCTTCTTAAGTCTTTAGATAGTAAGGCGTACCTAGATATAAAGTATTTATATTAAGTATTAGAGCTTCTTATTAAGTAAAGATAGATATCTATCTTTCTATAAAGAAGGCTTATTTCTATAGTCGCTTTTCGAAGTATTAGCTAATAATTTTCTAGATATCTCTAAGTTTAAGTAAGTCTACTAACTAAGATAGCTCTATTAATAGGCCTAATAACTTAGTAGTTATTTTATTAGCTTCTTACTAAGTAAATACTACTCTTTTAGTATTAATATATATAACCTTATAGTAAATACTAGTCTCGAGATTTTCTTTAATAGTCTAATTAGTTACTATAAAGTAGTAGCTATAACGTATTTTCTAAAGATTTCTCTCTTTAGTAGCCTTATTAAAGTACTAGTACTCTTCTAGTTCTAGTTTAATCTCTTCTTATTTAGAATATAATAAGTTACTATTCTTAGAGTCGGCTATAGAGTAATAGCTATCTTTTAAGTAATATTTCTAGGTTATAGGTAGTTATATATTATTTTAAGTTTCTATATAAGAAGGTAAGTATTAGTACTAGAGTATACTAATACTAGAGTAGTTTAAGCTACTCGATATATTATTACTAACTAGTATATAGTATTAAGCTATTTCTTAGAGTCTTTATAGTTTTCCTTATAGTAAAAGCTAGCTAGATAACTAGACTATCTATACTTATAATAAAGTCTCTTTTCTTAATAGTAATTTCTTTTATTATTAGAAAGTTTTAGTCGTTAGTCTATAGTATTAAGTTATTTTATTAAAGATTTATTATACTTATATTTCTTTCTTTTATAGTAGCTCTAACCTTTTTGTCTATAGTATTTTTTCTTTCTAAACTTATAAAGTTAGTTATCTAGCTTAATAACTTCTTTTACTAGACTAACTATATTATTATAGACTAGTTCTTATTAGGCTAGTTTCTCTCTAAGGTAGTCTTTTAAGCCTTTCTTAAAAAGGGCCGTTAGAGTAGTAGTATTCTAACTTATTTTATTTCTATATCTTTAGAACTTAGTTATATAAATAATAGTAGATTCTATTTAATAGAGAGCTAGAAGCTTTCTTTCTATAGTTTATCTAGTATCTATATCGCTAAATATATAATAAATTTCTACCTTAAATCTATTTATTTCTCTAAAGATTCTTTAGATTATTACTATTTATTCTTAAGTAGTATAATATATAAAAAAGTCTTTTAAAAATAGTTAAACCTACTTCTAGGCTTCTTCTCTTAAGTATAAGACTATATATATACTCTATTTAGTAGATAACTTAAACTTATCTTTATTAAATATAAAGTAGACTTTAACCTAGTAAAGAAAGGTTTTAAGCTTACTTTACTTATTATTAAACTTATCTAAGAGAGTAACTTTAAGAGATTTATTATTCTTAATAGTATTTTTAACTATAACTAGTAGTAGAGTATTAGGTATACTAATATTATCTCTCTTATTATTATTATCTCGAGTTAGTTACTTCTCTTTTCTAGTATTTTTTAGTAGACTAGTTATTAGAGTAAAGTTAATATAACTAGTAGTTAGACTAATAGTTTCTTTTAGTTAAGAGGCTATATTAATAGTTTATAATACTACTTAGAATAAGTACTTAAAGTATAATAATTTAGTTCTCTACTTAATAGTAGACTAGAGTATTATAAGGTTAGTATATAGTAAGTAGTAGTATAAAGTATTACTTATAGACTTAAAGATTTATTTATTATAATAAAGAGTAAGTTAAATAGATAATATACTATTACTATAGTAAGTTAAGTATAAAGCTCTTATCTAAGAAAATTATAATTATTATATAGAACTCTTATAGTAGATTAATCGACCTAGTTAATAGTCGACTAAGTTAACTATTACTTAAGTCGCTAGTTAACTTAGTTAACTATAATATATAACTTTTCTTTTTAACTAAGAAACTAAGAGTTAACTAACTATCTTATAGTTTACCTCTATAACCTATATAATAAATAAGTAACTTATAGTTTCTAGAATCTAGTAGTATTTAGAAGAATACTTCTAGAAACTCTCTAGCCTTAGAATACTTATCCTAGACTAGACTATATTTTAAAGACTTTATTCTAGATTCGATTATATTCTAAATATAATATTCTAGAGCTCTCTCGACTCTAGAGTTATAAGGCCTCTAGATACTATATACGTAATAGTTACTCTAAGAATATATTATCTAGATAAATTAATAGATTCTAGAAGTTAGTAGTTAGAGATAAGAGAATATAGTTAAGAAGAACCTTTTAAGAATATTACTTAATAGTAAGCTTATAGACTAGATAGTAACTATTATTAAACTACTTAGTTACTAATAATACTATAGAGTACTAAGTAATATCTAAGAGAATATATAAATAGTTAAAGACTTAAAGTCTTCCTATTTTTACTAGAAAATATAAGTAAGTTCTTCTAAGAAGTAATCTAAGTATAGTAAACTAATAGATATTAACTAAGAAGTTCTAGCTAAGGTATTTAGTACTTAATATAAGAAAGGTAAATAGTATAACTAGAGATCTAAAGAATCTTAGTATAATAAAGAAGAAAAAATAAGATAATATAATAATAACCTTTATTATAGTATAGATTTAACTATTACTTTATAGCTAATTATAAAGTAGTCTTAAAGAATAACTACTCTAGTAATATAAAGTCTAAGTCGAAAATAACTAAGAAAACTACTATTTTAACTAAGAGTAATAAGAAGATAAGATATAAGGTTATTAAGAAGAAGGTCGAGAATAAAGAAAGCTTAGTACTAGACAACTCTAGTAAAGAGAATAAAGTATTAAGAAAAGAATAGCTTCTAACTATAGCTACTATTAGAAGTAATTAGAGAAAGTATTAGACTATAATATATAGAAAGACTTTAAAAATAATATAAATAGATTAGTATTTAATATACTAGTATTAGTTAATAGAATTAATATAAAGGCTCTTATTAATACTAGATATTTTACTTATAGTATAATTAATTCTTACTTTATAAGAAAATATAAACTCTTATACTACTAAATCTTATCTTAAGCTATAGTAGCTTTTAATAAATATAAAGAAGTAGTAGACTCTATTATATATTTCTCTCTAGATATAGAAGGCTACTATAAGTCTAGATATTTTATATATATTATCTCGAGAATAGATAATAAGAATATAGTAATTAGAATACTCTAGATAGTAGTCTATAATATAAAGATAGACGAAAAGAATAGAGAGATCTTTATCTTAAGCTCTAGGACTAGAGTAAAGTACGTCCTAGAAGAGAAAATCGAACTAGACTATAAGTAAATTTCTACTATAGTGTTTATAACTCTAATAAAAGGTTTCTAAACTAATAAGTATAAAGCTAAATAAGCTACGCTTTCGGGTAATACGGCTCGATATATAGCGAGTAAGGGCGTATTATATTCTCTATAAAAGAAGTATTACGTAGAAGTATTTATAGCTTCTATAAAGAATATTAATAAGGCGCTATAGAGTAAGAAGAAACTAGACGTAAATACGTTATTACTACTATAATATAAGTAGTTTCGAGTACTTTTCAATATAGATAAGGTAAATAAACTACCTCTATACTAAGTAGATATTAACTACTATATTAAGCTAGAAAAAATAGATAAGAAAGACGCTATAATTTCTTAGAGACTACTATATAATATATTATAAGATAAACTACTAGTTCTTCGAAAGACTCTAATAGATCTATTAGATAAGAGGTTTATTTAGATTAGTAGTTTCTTTACTATAGTACTTATATTATTTACAAAAAAACTAGAAAGAGAGTTAAGATTTTACGTCGACTATAGAGAGTTAAACGCGCTAATAAAGAAGGACTAATACCTACTTTCTCTAATTTATAAAATACTATAAACTATAGATAGAGTATACTAGTTCTTAAAGTTCGATATTATAGCTATATTCTATAAGATTAGAATAGTAAAAGAGAAGAAATAGATAACTATCTTTAGAATAAAATATAGTCTATATAAATAGCTTATTACTTCTTTTAGCTTAGCGAATACTCTAAGTACGTTTTAGAGGTATATTAACTAGACTTTATAAGGCTACTTAGACGAGTTCTATTTAGTATATATTAATAATATTCTAGTATATATAATAGGATCGCTATAAAAGTACTAGAAATACGTTAATTAAGTACTAATATATCTTTAAGAGGCCGGCCTATAATTAGATATTAGAAAAAGCGAGTTCGAGGTAAAGTCTATAAGGTATCTCGACTTTATTATTAAAGTAAGAAAGAGAGTTTAGATAGACTCTAAGAAGGTTAAAGCTATTCTTAAATAGAAAGCTCTAAAGATAATAAAAGAAGTTTAAGAATTTCTAGACTTTATAAACTTCTATAGAAAGTTTATTAAGAACTTTTTAGATATAGTAAGGCTAATAATAGCGCTTATACTTAAGAATACTCTATTCTAGTAGAATAAGAGTACGTAGAATAGCTTTAAGAGGCTAAAGAAGATATTTATAGAAGAGCCCTTACTAGCGGCGTATAACGATTCGGTTCTACTTAGAGTAGACTAGGGTTATCGTAAGGTTAGTATATTAAGAAGTAGGCGCAAGATTATTACTTATAGATTTAGAGATCTATTTATTATAATAAGAGTAAGTTAAATAGATAATATACTATTACTATAATAAGTTAAGTACAAAGCTCCTATCTAAGGAAATTACAATTATTATATAGGACTTTCTACCCTATCTAAGTTCTAACGAGTTCGACGAGTTTAATAGCGAACCGAGCGAACTTATCGAACTTCTACTTACTACGTAATACTACCTAAAACCGGGGCCGATCTACTAATATAAATATAACTAATATTAACTAAATTAACCTATTAGACGGCGGTCCTAGGAACTACTCGATTCCTGTATTTCTCTAGTTAAGTTTTATAAATATTTTTACTTTAGCTAGTCTATCTTATAGATACTATATATTTAGTAAAGGGTATTAGTCTCTAATAGTAATATCGTTTAGCCTTTAGAAGTCTCTATAAGGTCTCTCTTTATTATTACCTATCTTTACTACTACTAGTATATTCGAAGTAGCTAGCGATTTAGATAGCCTAATCTATTCTTTCTTAAGTACTATATCGACGTATTTCTCTAACGTCTTAGAGACGTCGAACTAGTATCGTTTTAATTTCTTAGAAAGTAGTTATCTTCCTTTTTTTAGATTAATCTTATAATTCTATAGTTAGTATTCGGGTAAGGCTCGAAAGTCTTTCGGGTTTTTAAATAACTTCTTAAATCTTCTATACTATATAGGTATTTATTTTTCTATACTCTTACTAGTATTCTATAGAGAACCCTCTATTTCTTCGAGGTATCTAGGCGCTTTAGAGAAGGTAGCGTAAACCTCTCTCTAGCCTTATAGTTAAACCTATATACTCTCGTAGGCGTATCTTCTATAGTTTACGGTATTTATATACTAGTCTATTTCGGGGTTATACTCTTAGATCTAGGCTATTTCTAATATAGCCTTATAGTTTCCGATTTTAGTAATATTAAACTAGATATTAGCTTTATATCTATCTAGTAAGAATAATTTTAACGAGATAGTTACTTTATTAACCTATCTATTAATATAGTCTAACCTATCTACGAGTTTTAGAGAGTATAGTTAAATATTAGTTATAGAAATATTTAATTTCTTTACTATATAAAGTAAGATATAGTTCTCGTTAGCTCCTAAGTTAATTATAACTCTAATTAGTTTTTCTTTAATCTTTATTTCGACTATAATTTATCTCTATTCTCTAGTAGTATAGAGCTTATAAGGGTCTAATAATATCTCTATAACCTCTATATCTCGAAGTAAGTCGGTCTATATATAGTATTACGTTACCTATTCTTATAAGCGATAAAGTATACTAAGGTGTAGAGTATATATATCTAGAATCGGGGCCTCCTATTAAGTAAACTCGTCGGTTTATTCTTTAACGAAGAAGACCTATTCCTAGATACGTTTTCCTAGAGATCTACTAATAATTTTCTATATATCTTCTAGCTTAAGAATATTATTTAAGTAGAGTAACTACCTAATTAGTCTAAGTAGTTTAATAGTCGTTTTCTAGGTACGTTCTTATTAGAATACTACTCTTTTTATATCTATAAAAGATACTTTATAACGTATATTAATTATAGATTTCTCTCTCTATATCTATTAGTCGATAGTAAACTTCTAGCTATTCTTAGTTATCTAAATATTTCCCTTTTCTATTATCTCCTAAAAGTACTAGTATTCTCTAGGTTTTAGAACTACTTTCTCGGGTTAGTAGACCGAGGGGCTATTAGGTTCTAAGTCTATCTAGTATAAAGAGTCTTCGATCTAGTATTTCTTCTTTACCGGAGGTATTTTAGATCTTACCTAGACTACTAAACTCGATTTAGTAGCCTCTTACTTGTCCTAATTACCTTTTAGTAGAGTAGCTCTATCTATTACCGCTAGTTATCTAGTAGGGCCGAACTATTTTTTCTAGTCTTTCTATAGCTTTTCTTTATAATAGAAGCTAACTATATAACCTTCTTTTCTATACTTAAAGTAGAGTCTCTTCTCTCTTTAATATATTCTCTCCTTATTAAAGAGTTTCTTTCTATTCTTTTCTAAAGTATTAAGTTCTCTTCTACTAATTATATTAAGTTTTATTAGATCGCTATAGTAGTTCTTTAATAGACGTATATAGTAAGAATAGACTCCTTTCTTTTTAATACGGCGCTTATACGCTTAGTTATTAATCTTAATAGCGGCTTTACTTAGCTCGTAAAGGGTCTTAAGAGAATCTATATATAATAATTTATTCTTTATAAATTTCTTTAATTCTCTATAGAATAATATTCTTAGGGCTTTATTACCTAGTTCTAACCTAGCTAAGGTTTACTAGAAGTCGATATTATAGTAGATAGTTAACCTAGTCTAGGTAAGCTTAAGTAGGGCTAGCTCTAATTTTTTCTTAATATTAATATCTCCGAAAGCCTTCCTTATACCGGCTATAAAGTCTCTTAGTAACTTAAAATAATCTTTAATAAACTAGGAGTAAACTATAGATACTAAGCCCGCCTAGGTCTTATTCTCCTAGTAATCGCTAATATAAGGTTTAATCTAGTTATAAGTCTTCCCCTTAAAGCGCGAGATTAGAAATAAGACCTTATCTATTTTATTTTTAAACTTGTCTCTATAAAAACCTATATAGAGTTAAGCCTTTATAATAAACTATTCTAGGTTAGCTAGAGTTCTATTAAACTTATCTAGTAGAGGGATTCGTAGACCCTCCTTAGCTTCGATTATAGTAGGGGCTAGTAGTAGTAGTAGTACCGGGGTTTCTACGACGCTTCCGGCTAGGCTAGTAACATTTAGAGCTATTATTAATAATCTAGTACTTACTAAGAATAGGTACTTAAAGTATAACGATTCGGTTCTACTCGGGGTAGACTAGAGTTATCGTAAGGTTAGTATATTAAGAAGTAGGCGTAAGATTATTACTTATAGATTTAGAGATCTATTTATTATAATAAGAGTAAGTTAAATAGATAATATACTATTACTATAATAAGTTAAGTATAAAGCTTCTATCTAAGGAAATTATAATTATTATATAGGACTTTCTACTCTATCTAAGTTCTAACGAGTTCGATAAGTTTAACGAGTTTAATAGTAAATCGAGCGAACTTATTAAACTTTTACTTACTACGTAATACCGCCTAAAACCGAGGCCGATCCGCTAATATAAATATAACTAATATTAACTAAATTAACCTATTAGACGGCGGTCCTAGAAACTACTCGATTCCCGTAACCTCGCCTAATCCTAGGACCTTCTAGTCCTAGAAGTATTACGACGCCGAGGCCGACGCTACTTGTAATAATAAGAACCTAGAATACTTTATAATAGTAAAGAAGTTAATAGAAAGATAAGTAAGATAGTTCCTTAAGCTATTCTAGTTTAACTTTAAGCTCTTATATATTCTAGATAAGAATAATAAGTAAGTAGATACTCTATTAAAAAGAGATTAGAATATACTATAAAGAGACTTAGATAAGAGGCTCTAGGCTAGAACCCTATAACTTCTAAAACTAGAGACCCTTATAAAGTTACTAAAAAACGTTATTAAGGTTACCTATAAGATATAGGTAAAACTAGTAATATAAAGCCGTCGTAGAGTAGAAGAAGAAACTATAATAATAATAATATTAGAGTCGACTATAAATAAGTTAGGCGATACTAGTAGTACCTCGAAGATTTCTAGATAAGATAGTTTCGAAGACTCGATTCTAGTAAATAAGACCTCTAATAAGAAAGAAGTTTCTTTTAGCCTAGACAAAACTCTAGAAAATAAAGAGTTAGCGACTCTCTAGAAAACTATAGAAGAGAAGAATAAGGTCTACTAGGCGTTAATAGAATACGTATAAAAAGAGATAAGAAAATTTCTAGCCGAGATTAAGCTATAAGTATTAATAAATAAGTACTCTCTCTCTAGTATAGAGAAATTATAGTTTTACAAAAGACGTTAAGTACCTAATTCTAAAGAGCTTAGAATAAAGTTAATTTAGTAAGTATATAACTCGATTATCTATAGATACCTAGAACGAGAGGCTACTAATACTATTCTTATAAGATAGTTCTTTTAGCTAAAGATATTAAAGTAAGTAAGAAGGTTTATAAGAAACTATAATATCTATAAAAGAAATAAAGCTTAGAGAGATAGATAGTAAGAATTTCTTAAACTACTTCTAGTTCTTAGTTAACCTTAGTAAGAGATATTAGTTAACTTTATTAATAAGCTTTTCGAAAGTAATAGTTATATAAATATTATAGTAGTAATAGATAGACTACCGAAAGAAGTTATATTTCAACTATTAGATAATATTATAGCTAAGAGAGTCGCTAATTAGTTTATAACTACTTATTACCGACAATATAAATTACTAAAGACTATTGTCTTAGATAGAGAAACTTAGTTTGTAAGCTCTTTATAGAGATAGGTTTATTAAGAGCTAAAGATTCTATAGAGACTCTCTATAGTATTTAACCTAGAAACTAATAAGTCTACTAAGAGAATAAACTAGAACGTCGAAGGTTATATTAAAAACTTTATAGACTTTAACTAGAAAAAGTAGGTATAGCTACTAGTATACGTAGAGCTAGTAATTAATAATAGAGATACGGCCTCTATAGAAGTAAGCCTATTCTTCTTATATTATAGTTACTACGTCGAGCCTATTTAGTTTAATAAGAAAATTACTATAGATAAAGGTACTCTATAGTCGCTAATTTAGAAGGCTAATACTATTCTAAAGAAACTAAAAGATATATAGAACTTTATATAAGCGGTAATAGCTATTACTTAGTAGAATATAGAAGACTAGATAAATAAGCGAAGAAGTTAGACTTCTACTTTTAAGACTAAAGATAAAGTATAGCTAGACATAAGAAATATAAAGATAAATCGCCCTAGTAAGAAGCTAGATATAAAGTATACTAAGTTTATAGTCCTAGAAACTATAGATATATACTTCTATTAGCTAGATACTCTACTAAGAGTATATAATATATTCTATAATAAGCTCTTATAACTAGTAGTAATAGACCTATTATCGAGTTAGGTTTAGAATAATAGTTAACTATAACTAAGCCTAGTTACTAATAAAGATTACTATAAGGTAGATAAAATCTTAGACAAAAAACGAGGTAGAGAAGAGAGTATATACGTCCTTATTAAATAGATAGGTTACGTATAACTAATATAGAAAAAGCGAGTAGAGATAGACGAGCTTAAGACTATAGATATCTAGAATAATAAAATTAGTAAAGAATTAGTAGTCTTAATATACTTAAAAGGACGTACTTATATAAAAAGATAATTAAAAGCCTAGAATAATAAAACGTAATAAAAAGTATAAAATAGTATTAGTAAGATAAGGCCGTTACTAGAAAAATAGTAAAAGAGTAGCCGGTATTTCTAAATAGTTAACTCTTTAGAAATACTAATACTAGATAGAAATTTTTTAATAATATTTATTAAGAGAAATAAGTAGAGCCGAGGTTTAGCTATAGATAGAGGAGAGAGATATTATAATAGGTTAGACCTAAAGGTAGTACTTAGTATTACCTATACTAGAGTTACGTATATATACGTAATCTACCTCGCTTATAGTATATATATATAGAGAGCTACGGCTCTACCTCTCTCTTACTTTCTTAGTAATTATAAACTATTATAAATAACTCTACTACTTTAACTAAAGGCTTAGCCTATAATAGATAATATCTAGAATCTCTAGAATTATTTTACTTTAAATAATAAAGAATTAATACTTTATAAGAAGACTTAATTTTAAGATACTTTTAAATAAAATATCTTAATAGTCTATAGTATTTATAATAAGTTTCTACTTAAAGTAGAGTTATATTAAAATTATACTTTAAATATATTCTATATATTATTTTATATTATTTCTAGAGTAACTACTAAGATAATTAAATATAATTATAATAAGAGTAAATCTTAAATTATTCTTCTTAATATAAGAGATTACTTCTATAAGTATTTAGAAGAAAATAATACTTTAAATCTAATATTTAATATTAAAATAGAGAATTACTTTATATATAATAAACTAGATAGTTATTAAAATATTTCTTTAACTATTATTAAGTAGTACTTTAATAATAAAGATAGATTTATTATATAGATTAAGAATCTAGAAAAACTAATAAATAAAATAATAAATAATACTAATAATAAAACTATTTTAACTTAGTTTAACTAAAGTAACTTTATAAATAATAATAATATAGCTATAGATAATAATAGAGATACTTCTATAGAATATAATTAGAAGCTTATTAAGAAAATACTTTATACTATATAAAGTAAAGTTATCTATCTTTCTTACTATCTCTCTTACTATCTTCTTCTTATAGTTACTATATCTTTAGATTTATAAGAGTAAAATTTTAAAGATAAAGACTACTATATTAGATATATACTTCTCTATATATAAGTTATAATTAATATTACTATATTAAATATATTTATAGATATTAAAAATATAATATATATATAAACCTATACTTTATTAGTTATAATAAATTAATATACTAGAGATATAATTTAAAATCTAAGTACTTTATAGAAACTACTCTTAAGCTATTTAGATTTAACTAAAAATAATTATAAGTCTTTCTCTTAACTATTTATATCTTTTAATACTATAGCTTTATTTAAGCTAATTAAATTCTTTAAAAATATCTATAATATTTCTCTAGATAATATCTTATTTAAGATAGTAGTTATAAAGTTTATATTTACTTATCTATAAGTATTTATAAGTATAACTATTCTTTTTCTTCTCTATATTTTAATTTAAAGTATAGTAATATTAACTAAAATAGTCTTCTATCTTTAGCTCTACTTATTAGTATTAATAAGTATATTAAAGTTAAATTATATTTTAGCTTATAAACTAATAAATAAGAATATAGATAATCTAACTACTAAGTTCTATAATCTTCTTTAAAAGTTTAATTTTAGAAAAAAGATTATCTTTTATCTAGATAGTATTATTATAGAGAAGTCTTACTTCTATAGTAAGATTATTTCTAAAAAATTTAGAAGTAGCTTTATTACTAATAAGAATAAACTAGTTATAGATTTTACTTATTAAGTATATTTTATTAAGATTAGTAAGATAATAGAGAAAAAGAAGAAAACTAGAGATAAGTATTTTAAGTCTATTTTATAGAGAAGAAGTTAACTTTATAGTAATTAATATACTATATAATAATAGAATACTAGTACTTAAATCTAAATATAGATAGTCTTTATAGTATACTTTTTTCTAGTTAGTTTTTTTAGAAGCTCTTAAAGTAAGCTTTATTTAAGAGAGAGTATATTATAGAGTATATATAACTATACTAATTAGTATATATACTTAGAGCTTTACTTTAAGAGAAGTTTAGTCTTATAATATAATTAATTTATATCTATAACTTATTAATAATCGTTATTCTATATTAGAAATACTCTAATTATACGTTATAGTTATACTATAGTTACGCTATTAAGCGAGGACTTGTCTAAGAAGCGATATAATAAATATATTCTATAGTAATATTCTAGAGTTAAGTAAGAATATTATATAATTTAACTTTAGTAGAATAAGAATCTTTACTATTATTTCCTAAACTCTATATACTATAAACTCTATATTAGTTAGAACTTAACCGATTAAGTCTTTTTTATTCTAGACTTTAATAAGTCTAGAATAGTAATTTACTCTATATTTTCTTAATTAATAGCGTGTAGAATAGTCGACTATATAGTATTCGACTATTTAAAATATATAATACGTATTTTAAGAGAGTATATAGAGTAGTAGTAAAAGGTATATACTAAGGCTCTATTTACTTACTAATAATTTAATAAAATTATTAAATTATTAGAATAGTATAGAGTCTCCCTATAGCTCTAATATAAAGCTATTTCTAAAACTACTTAATTTTTACTAACCTTACTTAATAAACGCTTAATAGAGACTAGATACTACTTTTAGCGTATATCTAGGTAGAAGGTCTATATTAATTATTAAATTATTATTATTTAGATAAAAGAATTCTAATAACTATAAAAATAGGTCTCGACTACTTATATAATTATTAGAATTCTATTAAAATATAATAAAAACCTAACTTCTACTAATAAACTCTCTTATTTTAGTATAATATAGATCTTATCTTATTTTCTCTTACTCTATTTAATAATCTATTAGATAATCTTTTAATATTTAGAATAATCTTTATAGATATTAATAAAAGCGGCCGAAATAGTCGTAAGAGAGCTAAAATAATTAGAGAGTACTATATTTAAAAGTTATTAGAATTAGGCAATACTAAAAGGATTAGATATTACTTATATATAGAATTATCGACGTTCTTTACTTTAAGAGACTAGCTTCTAGCTAATATAGTACTAAGTAGTAGAGAGAGTAGTAGTATTAATTAAAGACAATATATCTTAGTAGAAGAGAAGATTATAATCTTTATTTTTATTACCTCTAAAGCTATCTTAAATTATAACGTTAAAGAGATCTTTAAGTACTCTAGTAAATTAATTAGTAAGTATATTATTAATATAAAATAGCGATAGAGTTAATACTTATTAATTTATAAAGCTTTTTATAATATTTTAGATATACTACTTAAGCTATATATATAGTTCGTTAAATTACCTAATCTTAATACTCTAATTACCTCTTTAATTAGAGATAATTCTAGGTTCTTTTCTTACTTTAAAGATTACCTTAGAGCTCTTAATAAAACCTATATTAAAGCTTATATACCTATAGAGTTCTATAGACTATATTAAAATAGAAAGAGGTATCTCTCTTAGAATATTCTCGTAGTATATAACTTTAATATAAATTTTATTTATATCTTAGCTAGATAGAAAGAATCTATATATAATACTCGAGTACTATAGAACACTTAATTATCTTATAAATTTATTACTCTACTTAATAAATATTAGCTCGAGGACGCTAGGTATACTAATTCTAAGTTTATAATAGCGCTCTACTATAGTATATAATATTACCTAGTAAAGAATCGGTTAGTAAGCCGTAAGCTAGAGAATATATAGAAGCTTTTTAACTTAAAGTATATAATAATAAGAAATATAGTAGAGAGAATATTTAGTATAAATAAAAGAAAGTTTAAGATCTTAGATACTATTATAAAGTATTTAATTAATATCTAAAACTACCTAGTTCTAGTACTATTAGGGCTCTATAATTTTATTCGATCGTAAGAGAGTAATAGAGTAGATAATCTAGAGAATAAGAATAGTATAGAGCTATAGATCGAGGGTAGTAATAATAAAGAATTAATTAATACTTAAAATAGTAGAGTATAATATAGAAATAAAAAGATAGATAAGTTAAGAGATAAAATTAGTTAGTAGATATAGAAGAATTATTAGTTATATTTAAATAGAGACCTATAGAAAAGTAGCTATTATATATTAGAATTATAGCGAAATTATACGATTCTTAAGAAAAGAAGTTTAATAGTATTACTATCTAGTATTACTATTATAATTAGAAGAGGTTATTATTTTAATATTTTATTAATAGGTAAAAAAAGTAATAAATTTAATTATAATATTTAAGATATCTTTTAAACTTCTTATATAACTAAATTACTCTAATAAAACTAATAGACTAATTATATATCTTTTTACTAAATAGTAATATACTTTATATAAATTATATATATATTTATAGCTATTTTATTACTATATTAGTTTTTAGAATATATTAAGTTAGAAAGAAGAATTATATCTTCGAAGTATACTACTAAGTAATATTCTAATACCTCTTAAAGTATTTCGATAGCTATACTTTAGAATTATATATTAGATTTTATATAAATATTCTAAGTAATCTTATAAACTAGACGTTAAAAGACAAGTTTAGAGAGAAAGTAGCCTTTAGCCTTTTAGTAATATTAGATTTCGCGAAGTACTTAAGCTTTAGAGATATTAGATATTACTATTCTATATTACTATTAAGGATTACTTACTTCTTACCTTTATATAGTAATTATCGTAATATACTTATATCTTTAGAATTTGTTTTAGTTAATTCTTTTTACGTACTATTCTAGCGATTTAAAGTTTTAGAACCTATTAGGCGTTACTATTAAACGTTACTATTTCTTAGATAGATAACTTATAGATTAAATACTATTAAGTATAAAGAGCTCTAGTTTTCTTAGAGAGAGTCGATCTTTATATATTATAAGATAGTATTATAAATTATCTTATTATCTTATAAATTATTCTATTATATTATAAATTCTTCTATTATATTATAAATTATTCTATTATACTATAAATTTCTAACTCTTACTTAAATTTCTAATAATAGCTAATATATAATATAATAGAAGGATTTATAGAAAGTATAATAGTATATTAATATAATATCTCGATATTTCTAATAATCTTATAAAATATAGGTTCTTTCTATAAAGTTATCGGTTTTCCTTAATAATTATTATTAAACTCTATTATTCTAACTATAACGCCTACTAGTAACGCTTACCTTTCTAAATACCTTTAAAATATCTTCTTTTAACGCCTACTACTAATAAATATATAAAAAAACCGCTAAGTTTATTAAGTAAGTAAGGTAGGCCGATTATTTAATAAAGTTCTACGTATAAGCTATCGCGAAATCTAAGCCTAGCTTCGAAAATCTCTCTAAAGCTAATTAAGATACTATAATTAAAGCCGTAGAGAATACTATTATAGAGTCTTACTATAGTAATAATAAGGACGCTAATTTAAAAATAACTATTTATATTAATAAGAAAAGTATTAAGCTATAAACTATTAAAGACAAGAAGATAGAGGAGTTAAAGAAGAACCTAGAAGCTTATATAAGTACTTTTATAGATATATTAATACTATAAGTATTACTATAAAGCGTTACTAACTAGTATTATATAGGGCAAAAAGCGTACTATTATTAAGAATAGTAATAATAATAATAATAAAGATAAGAAAGAGTATATAATTAAAAAGATCTTTATAGACTATATAGTCTCTTTAGTAGAGAGATTAGAAGTAGAGATTATAGCTAGTAGTAGTATAGCTATTAGAGTTTTAGAAGAAGAATTAGCTATATTTACTTAGTAGGTTTATAACTCTAACTTTATTTAGATATATATAGAGAATAATAAGAAGAATAATAATATTAAGATAGAGAATAATAATATAGGCGAAGAAGAGAGTAGTAATATAGAGAATACTAATAATAAGCTTTTAGTTCTAATTAGTAACGATAAGAAGAAAGAGAATAAGATAATAGAAGAAGATCTTACCTTTATTATAGATAACTAGTTTTTATTTTTTACTAGTTATTAAATTACAAATTATAGACAATTCTAGAACTCTAAGCGTTACTATATAGCGTTACTATTATTATATAGTACTAATTAAGAAACTATACCTTACTAGAGTATTATAACTAAAGTTATTAAATCTCGCCTCTTAATAATATAAATACTTAAGCTACCTTAAAATTTATTAGAAACTTAATAGCTTTAATTATCTAGACTATATTTAATCTATTACTATATTTGTCTTATAATTTCTTTAAAGCCTTTACTATAGAGGACGTTTAAAGGTTAACTTAGAGAGCGTTAGTTTTCTATATTTAAGTAAAAACCCTCTCTTAGTATTTATAAGTTAGAATCTAGTTCTAAGTATACTTCTCTAGGAATTTCTTATTAATAGAGTCTTTCTTCTTTTTAGATACTTATACTCTTAAACTAATAGAAGCTAGAGTATTAGGTCCTCTACCGCGATTTCGTTATAGTATAAGATCTAGAACTATAGTAGGAGGTCTAGTTAAAGTATAGAGTACTAGATTAAGGAAGAGATTATCTAAATTAAAGTCTTTATCGAGATATTATTCTAAGTTATCTATACCTCTATTTTAATAAGAAAAGTAGATTATATAGACTCTAGTTATAATCCTATTCTTATAGATCTTATCTAATATATTATAGTACGTAAATAAGTTCTTTTTATAGTACTTAATTCTTTTCTATAAAGGTAACTATTAAGTATATAAGTTAATTATTAAGTAATAGATCTTTATTTAAAACCCTTACTTTTTAAGCCTTATTCTAGACTCTATCTACGACCTTAGGTACGTTCTTTTTATTATTCTAACTCTATCTAGATTAGTTCTTAATCTATTATAGATTAAGATAATAATATCTCTCTATATTCTCCTTACTCTTAAGTTTAAGAGCCGTAACTATACCTTAACCTAAATATACCTCTTTAACTATAAGTACTACCGCTCGTTACGTCTCTAGCTTAAATCTAATATCTAGCTTCTTACTCTTTTAAATATAGTCTAATAAGGTAGTATATATAGCGAGAACTATATTCTAAGTCTAAACGATATTATCGCTCCTAGCGGATAATTTCTAGGTATCTTAAGGCTCTAGATCTTAAGTATTAGATCTAGGTAGAGGTAATAGTATAGAACTAGATAGAAGAGAGTAATTAATTTCGGTAAAGAAATAAAGACTAGGTTAAGAGTTATTATAATAAGACTACGTAGTATCTTTATTATTTAAGCTAGGTTCCTCGACCTTATTATAACCCTTATTCTTAAGTACCTTAAGCGCCTTCCTAGATAGTTTACGGGTTCTAGTATCTACCGCCGCTTTCGATACCCTCCTAGGAGCGGCTTTATTCGTATTTACTTTCTTCTTAGGTACTATAGTTACTTAATAATTAATTAATAAGAAAGAAGTCTTAATTATAAAGAAATCTTAATTATAACGTACAAGAGGCGACGATAAGGTTATACCCTTACTAGACTTAGCGCTACTATATATCGTAGAGACAAGTTCCTACCTATATACTAAAGAAGAATAGACTAAAAATCACCCCCTACTAGCCTAATGCTTAAATCTAGCAATTTGACAATTATTGTCAAATTGTTAGGTGAGTAAACACGGCCTAAGTTGGACCGTGCATTGGGATAGGAACTCGGTTATATGAGCTGATAAGAGGTGATTTAAGCAAGCTTTATTTTCCACACCTCGTGAGAGGGGTTTTGCGCAGATTCCTCAGTGTCCCTGGCGTTACTATTGGCGCCATCGCCTGCATGGAATGCTTAAGCCACCAATATTACGGACAACCTGCCGACTTGTCAGGTTTGCTGCGTCGGTGTATCGAGTGCAGGCCGTCTCAGCATCGTAGTAGCTACTTCTTGGGCTACGCCATCTACAGTCTGCATCTGACCCTATCTTTTTGTGCTCTCTTGATATAAGCCGTGCGCTGGCTTGCCATTCCACGGTTTCTTTCTTCTCTCCTCTCACTTATTCGTTTCTATAGCTATTTCGCAGAAGGCAGTTCATTCATTCTTGATGAGCACTGGCGACACTAGTGATTAGCAGAAAGACGACTTCTTGAGACTAAATACGAATATCACAATGGTCTCCCATAGCCCCCCAACATCCGGCCACCCTTCGACCGAAAATGACACCAAGGACGTCAGCGAAAATTATATCTCAGAAAAACCTTCAACCTCGGAACTCAAGCATAGCGTGGACGTGATCCATGGCAATGCATCGAACGACAAATCCGTCGACACAAACTTCCAACCTGGTGTGCAAAAGGCTGAAGCGATCACAATTGCTTGGTCGTTGAAAGCCTTGATTATGGCCTATGTCGTGATTTGGCTTGTCTACTTTGTCCAAGGCATCGTCACTGGAGTCAGCGGTGCTCTACTCCCCTATGTCACTTCTGACTTTGCGGCACACTCACTTATCCCTACAACGGGTGTGGTGAGCCAGGTGGTCGGCGGAGTCACAAACCTCTGTATTGCAAAAGTCCTGGACATCTTCGGTCGTCCCCATGGGTTCATACTATGTGCGTTCCTCGCGACCATCGGCCTCGTCATGGCAGCTTCCTGCAACGGCGTCGAAGCATATGCTGCATCCCAAGTCTTTTATACAGTCGGAATCAATGGTCTCGGTTACTGTCTCAGCGTTTTTATTGCCGATACATCTTCACTCCGTCATCGAGGTCTTATGCAAGCCTTACTCAACTCGCCATACCTAATTACATCGTGGCTTGCTGGTCCAATCTCTACATCATTTTTGAACGGTTCTGGTTGGCGGTGGGCTTTTGGAATGGAGAGCATTCTTATTCCGGTAGTCGCTCTTCCGCTGTTTGGACTTTTCATGTTTCACTACAAAAAGGCCAAGAGAGAAGGCATTATCCCAGCTCGCACGCAAAGCGGACATACACGCTGGCAATCTGTAATGTACTATATCGATGAGTTTGACGTTGTTGGGCTACTGCTTATATCTACGGGATTTGCCTTCTTTCTCTTGCCATTCAATCTTTACACCATGGAAGCCAAGGGTTGGAGTTCCCCTCTCATCATTAGCTTTCTCGTCTTTGGAATCTTGTTCATAGCTGCGTTTGTCGTCTGGGAAAGATTCTTTGCTCGGGTCTGTGTAACCCCGTGGGCAATACTTCGAGACCGCACAGTCCTTGGCACTTGTATGGTGGGTTTCGTGCTCTTTGTGAGCGCAACTTGCTGGAATTCATATTTGAGCTCTTTCCTTCAAGTGGTCAATGGTCTGAGCGTAACTCAAGCAAGTTACATAGTTCAGTCGGGTACGGTCATATCAGTCATCGCGAACCTTGTTGCTGGAGTGACTATCTCATATTCCGGGCGGTACAAACCGATCAGTCTTTACTTCGCCCTGCCTCTGATAGTCCTTGGTACAGGTCTGCTGATAAACTTTCGACAACCCGATCGAAATGTGGGGTACATCGCCATGTGTAACATATTTGTCAACTTTGGGTTCGGGATTTTGATGCTCACAGTGGAGATCGGCCTTTTAGCTGCCGCTGCCGTCCAGCAATATTTCGCTATCAGTATTGCTCTGTTGAACCTGTTCTGCTACATCGGGAGTGCCGTCGGTTTTACAATCTCTGCTGCCATCTGGCAAGGCACGTTTCCAGAGAAATTAGCTTTATACCTCCCTCCCGAGAGCCAAGAGAATCTTACTACCATATATAGTTCTATCGAGGAACAGCTCTTCTACGAATGGAACTCGCCTACTCGTTTGGCAATTCAACATGCGTATGCAGACACATGGCGGCTTCTGCTGATTACTGGTGCGGCAACCTGGGCCCTGGGGCTGGTAGCCATGCTTGTGTGGAAGAATACGAATGTGAAGGGCGTTAAACAAAACAAGGGCTATGTTGTATAATTCCGGTGCTGACATGAAACACTATCTTTTATTCCATTTCTGGAAAGGGTTTCCTACGTGATGGTTTTTCTGGATGGAAATCAAGAAAGATAACGGCAGGTAGTTAGGGCAATTACATATATGTTGCTAGTTTCACGCGACAAAAGTCGTCCCACATGTATCTGAATCATCTTTTAAGAACAATGGCCTTTAGTGTAAATGCTTGAGTTTAATGCCTCCTCTGTGGTGTTGTATGTGCGATAACAATCGCTGAATTGCCGGTGACTTAGCCAACCACAATGACTGCCGGTTCAATAGTTTTAGAGATACGGATGTATATATTATGGAGTCCGCTGGTGAGACTACATCGCAGAGCGCAGTTTAGGATACATGGCCACCTGGCGACTGGTTGAAGACGCTGCTGGCTGGGATTAAAGGAAAGAATTATGTTTCAAGTGTACACCATATCCACGACTGTCTTTGTTTATCTATGATAAAAACAAGCAGTGGAAACTGTGAGCAGATTTTCGCGCGTGTTTCTGGTTGCTAAAGGCGCAGTCCGTGCTAATTGACACATCGCCACTGTGCACTTGCTGGAGATTTTTCGATTTATCGCGTGCGAGAGTCTTTATGGCTTTTCATCGATATTTTTTGTTTAGACCATATCCGTTAACGAGCCAAAAGGAAGAAGTAGCACGTGCATTAAATCTAAACCATTATGGCACATATGGACACTTGTTAGTACGTTTACGAGCAGTTGAATGTCGAATACAAGTATGTCTAGTGACTTTTTTTACCCAACGCTCAGAAGAATACAGGACCTGCAATAATTCAGACAGCAATTGAAGGTCCACTGCTTCATTCAAAGCTCGTTAAAAATTCCATGTGACCGAAAAGAAGAATTCCTGAGACGATGTAGATTGTGAGATGATATAAACTTTGATCTCCTCAGACGGACAATGTAAATTCTATTAATCCATTTCCTTTCCAAGAAAAAATAAAAATAAAAATAAAAGAATTGGAAGAAAGGAAGAATGGTGGTGAGTTCAAAGACATGGTGAAATATGCCGTCGAGAAGGGCCTCGAATAAAGCGGCGATTCACTGACGAACTGAAAGCTTATGGCTGAACCTCGATTCCTTCATTACTCATTGAGGAGAATGGCACTAATGCTATTCTGACCCTTATTACAACCCGTTAATAGTATCTCGGATATAAGATCGAGATTCGAGATTTGAATAATTGTATATGTAATACAATTGTAAACGCCGTTGCTGCCTACCCAGTCCTTCATAATCACACGACTAAGCTGAATCAACTTTAACCGACCAAATATTTGCGAATGGGTCCCACTCGTGATCCAAATGTCTATCATACTCCATTATATTCGCGACTGACTCTGCTCTCTCAGGGCCATACAACATCTTGATAAACGCAAAAGTGACATCAATGCCCGCTGAAACACCCGAAGAACTCCACACTGGTGTGACTCCCGGGGTATCATCAATAACCCATCGAGCTTTTCTTACCCATTTGACCTTTTCCCCAAGGAAAACTACAGTGTTCCAAGTACTTTTGTTTGTTGTCGCTCGCCGATTATCGAGCAGGCCAATACCTGCGAGGATCGCAGAACCGGTGCAAATAGTTATCACGTATTTTAGTTTAGAGAATACGTTTTGAATGTAACATTCAACAGGCGCTCTTTTCACTTCATTACGGGTCCCGAAGCCTATGGGCAATCGTCAGATTGTATTTCAGCTGTGGAGAAATTAAATAGCCTTGTTTGAGTCTTCTAGCGTACTAACCTCCGGGGATGATCAGCACCTCTACGTCAGGTGCATTCGCGAACGTATGGGTTGGCAAAATCTCTTGTCCGAACGATGACGACACAAAGGTGTTTGGTTCGGGGTTGGTTGATACTGGTGTTAATGACTCGGCTAAAATAGCGAGTTCCATTTGGTGGTCGCGAGACAGTACATTTAAGACGCTGAGGGGTCCGAAGACATCTGTAGTTTTCATGGTGAGATCAATACGGATGGCGTGAAGTTTTTCGTGAGATTCTGGAAGAACAAACTGTCGACTTACCAAGCGCCTGAAACCCAGTGAACACGACGATAGCATATTTAGTAGGTGGGTTGCCACTGTATCGTGTCAACGTGAGGTTTCACTAAAGATATGAATAGAAGTGAGGAGAACAGACATCATGTTGAGGAAATGCCCGTTCAAGTCCGGAATATTTATTGAGTCTGGGAAGGCGTGGTTGTGCGATATGGAAAGTTTTGATTGTTAAAGCAGTAAGCTATGAATTGAGCTTCCCGACAGTAAAGCTCCATAAGCACCAGAAGCATCAGCAGAATGTTATGGTTTCACTTTCTCATAGCAACACAATCTCTAACCGAGAAATCCACTAGGTGGGCCTTCAAGATTATGGATATAGCAACAAATTGAGCAGGGAAATTTTACCTCAAAACAATACAGAGATACTCAAAACAGTAGAAGCGTTAGCTGAAGAACTGTTTTTTGGAAAGAAAGTTAAACCAGACGTGATTAAAGTCCGTGGGTCTCAAATATTTCCTAAAAAGTAATTCCGTCCAGCCTATCGTCGTCTAACATCGTGCAAGGTAAACAAATGCCCGTCTTACAATACTCGACCCACCATTTCAAAATTCGCTTAGTACGCAGATTTTCTTCTTTACCCCCACGAGTTCTGCGGCTTGAAATTTGCTCAAACACTCTCGATTGGAAAGCGGCCAAGGCTAGTGATGTCCAATATTAATTTATAAGCTGTAGGCCTTGCAGGCGCTCACATTTGGAAAGTTAAACCTACAGGTACTCGGACTGTCCAAAAATGTGTTCGCTCCACTTTTCATAGGCGACGTCAAGGGTTGTTTGATCCATGATCAGGGTAATTGACCAATATAGCTCTATAGTTCTCGCCCGCTATAATTCCTAAGATAGTAATGAAAAAAAGACCCTTAAAGTGGCGGCGTTGTCGTTAAAGAGGTCTAACCGTAGGGTATTCGAAAGAGTCTACCTAATAAGTACCCCTACTTCTAAAGATAATTAAGTATTTTAAGAGTTTTAAGATATATCCTTCATCGTTCGAAGAAAGTCACATTTCCCTGTATTTCAAAGCGGAGCGAAGACATTTTTGGACAGACTGAGTAATTGAGTAATCGTTAAGACAGCCGAGGAGCCCAGCTCGTAATCCTGCATACCAAAAGGTATGCCAATGTCATACTAGCGATATACGTCTTCGACTGCCATTTGAAAACCACATACATATCTCATTTCACGATATGACCTATTTCGCGCTTCCTTCAATGGCATTAAAATATTCTCTGATCCCATCAATGGTCTTCTCCACCAACGCTTTCTCAATGGCGCACGTCGGCCAAGCAAAGCCAATCGTCAAGCCCTCATTATGGAGGACAACTGTTATCTGCAGACATCCCCCAAGAGCAAATGCACACCTACTAACCGTTGCTTTTCCAGCTCGCCAGGTTAGCTCGGTCCCGGGTTTCACAGCCGAGAAAGGCAAGTGAGGTCCAATGTACGCCAGTTCTATAGATTCAGTGCGGGGTCCACCAATCAATGACTCCAAGAATACTTGAAGGTCTGGGATATTCTTTAACCCGGCGATGTTGAGATATGCTTCCCCAGAGGGTGAAGTTCTTGAGAAATATTTTCTCGTGTCTGTTTGAACCTTCCGAGCGGCATTCCAGATCTCGAAAGTCTCAGTAGTGTCTTGCCCGAAGAAATCCGAGCGAAAAGTTCTGGTTCGGAAGGCATCGAAGAAGTTTCCCATCACGCCGTCGACGACTTTTGGGGGTAAATCAGGCCGTAGATCGACCGGGATATTGACATCCATCGACTCCGTCGTGGCCGGGAGGTTGGTGTATAGCACTTTTCCGATGAGAGCATTGAGCCCAGCAGGTGTGGCCACTTTATTCTTCTTGCATTCTTGTGTGAACACCACAGCTGACGGGAGACAGAGCGTGGCGTATCCAGTATTACTGGGTATTTCAGGGCGATTGCCAAGCCAATCATTATGAAATGTGACATTAGTCGTTGGGGGTTCGTTAGGGATCGGTAGAGAATGTATTGCCTCAAGGGATGGACCTATTCCATCATCATCTTTTGAAAAACTGATGTATTCGACGTTCAAGTCCAGTGAACCGGTGGCACATAGTGCAGAAAGATCATGTAAAGCTTTATGGAAAGATCGGTGTAGGATTTGGAATGATGCTCCATCAGCTATTGCATGATGAGCCATGAAGTTAGCCGTGAAATGCTGCTTTTCTGAAAAATCATGGAGGATGATCAATCTCCAAACCGGCGTAATGCCACGTTCTGATTTGAAATTTGTGTTGACTTGCTGTTGTAAAAGGGCATCAAGTTCAAAATCTCTTCCTTTGCCCTCTTCGGGGATATGGTCTTGCCGGTAGACAAATGAAGTGACCTCTCTCAGATCAATTGACGGTAGGCGAGCATAGTACGACTCTTCCCCCTTCGCAACGATAGGCACTGCAAATAGCGTAGGATATTCCCGAAGAACTTGAGCCAAAGCCAGATATATAAGAGTTTGGAGATCAAGGATCGAGAAGTTCCTAGAACTTTGGTAATGTACCGAATAACCTGCGGTTGTGTAGAGATCCAGTTCATGAGCAACTGCTGCCATTTCCTCCAACTTTCCTTGAAGACTCTGTCAGAAAATTATTTTTAAAATGATCACTTGTGAAACTCGCATACCTGCTGCTCGTAGCCTCGTAAGTTGATCAACTTGCATGATGAAGAGCTCGGTCTTACGCTAGCGCACGCAATGCAATGAATTACCAAATTTATCTTACAATGATCAACTTGTCGTCGAAGTGCAAGCGACGGAAATTTCGAGAATGACAAAAGGTCCATAGATGTGGGCATGGGAAAAGATCCTAACATTTCATTGCTATTCCTTTAGCGTGTCACCTCTGTGTAACTACAGGTCATTCCTAATCGGCTCCCAGGGTCTCTCCCGTGTCCAAAATCAATTACAGTGAATAATGGGCTCAAATCTCCTCACTGCTCACAAGCATTAGCCTTGGCGGCAAGTAGCCTGAAAGCAGCTGACGTGGCGATATCACAGTTACAGGGCTTGAACAGGAGGATTTCTTGGCAATTGTCGCCTTTCATCGTGATGCTCATTTTAGCATGATAGCGAGCAAGAAACACATTTGTGGCGTCTTCAGTTCTGGGTCAGCCGACGGCACAATCCCTCATACCACTCATTCTTTGATGCCCAAAATAAGGGGGTTTCAGCGATCGCCACTTTCAATCAAAGTTAACGGTGTTTCCCCAGCCATTGCAAATCAAAATCAAAACAATCCAACAATATCAACAAGAACTTCCGTCCTGAAACATCAAGATGCAACAATATCCTCACCCATTCAGCCAAGCTGCGAAACTTGATTCAAGAATCACCCTCCCTCGTCCAATCTACGACCCCGATCTTGTACAAATCCTCGATGCGAGTAATATTCCCGAGGAATTCGATCTTGACTTGATGCGCGGTATCTCCAAAGAAGAACACCAATGTGCACACGGCGATGCGGAAACTATGATCTTTAATGCACATACAATTCTCAAAGACAAGCCGTATCTACTCCACAAAGAGCATAAAATCCAGGGCCCTGACCAAAACACAATCATCCTTTCGGTTTTCACACCAAAAGAATCATCCCAAACTCCACGGCCGGTTTTGTATCATATGCATGGAGGTGGTCTAGTCAGCGGTGACAGATTCACAGCCCTTACGCCTATCATTGACCTTCTTGAAGGCATCGATTGCATTGTTGTTTCTGTTGAGTATCGTCTTTCACCAGAGACCCCTCAACCAGGCCCGAGCGAAGACTGTTATGATGGGCTTGTTTGGATTTCAAAGAATGCCATTAGCTTAGGAATTGATCCAGCACGGATCGTACTGTTTGGTATATCCGGTGGTGGTATAGTGGCAACAACAGTGTGTCTCATGGCAAGGGACAGGAAACTATCTTCAATACCTATCAAAGGTCTCATGTTATATGCGCCTCAACTTGACGATCGTTGCGAAACGTTGTCAGACCAACAATTCGAATATGGCAATCCTACTAGCACGAAGTGGGTTCGCGCGTGTTGGGATCTTGTGCTTCCAAATATTCGTGGGACTGATGAAGTCACACCATATCATGCACCAGCTCGAGCTGAGGATTACTCCCATCTACCATCTACCTACATTGATGCTGGCGAGTGCGAGGTCCTTCGCGATCAAGCCGTAAGCTTTGCTACGAACATGTGGCGATGCGGATCCACTTGTGAGTTACACATCTGGCCTGGAGCTTACCATATTTTTGAGATGATCAACAAACCCGATAATCTGCTTATTCAGTCAGCTAAAGCAGCAAAGAGGAACTGGCTTCAGAGGATCATGGCTGCTCGTCCCAAAATTCAAGTTGCTGAGCCTGAGATAGTTGGGCATGATGGACAATGACTACGAAGCGACTCTGCTACAGCAAATTAACATAGGTTTTCCTGAGAACATAACCTCAAATTTATTATATATACTTATCGAACAAACGCGTCTAAACCGTGGGTGATATTTAGACTGTGGCTTCCAGTGTCTTTACCCCTCCGTTTCCATATGTCAGTGTGTATTTGATAAATGAAAGGATGACAAACATTTTCCCCAATCTCTAGCATATCTTGGTAACGCTAACTGCGCGATGTGATAATTTCAATGATAGTTTGAATGAGGACGCTCTTGGAAATGCAATTCAAACTACCAGAAGACCAGAAGCCAGCATTTCTGCATTGATGCTAGAGCGTGATCAGTCTTCATTTGACGTGGGAATCAGACGGCAGTAGATGAGGTCTATATCAAAACTCGGCTTCTGTTACTAGTTTTTAACGAGTGTACATGTGATAAAGCTGTTTCTATTGTCTAAAGCGGATTAAACCTCCCTACAAGCTGTTTCTCAAAGAAGTAACACAATTAGAACGAAATGCAGTACTCTGGTAATCCAATATTTTCCACCGAAGCGACGATAGCAGATCCAACGTGAAAAATTCCACCAAATGTCCCAACATCCAGCTTTGATTAGGACATTTGATTCGTTTGTGAAAGGCAAGCTGGGGTGTTCACAGAAGCATGTTTTGTGAGCCAACACCCACAAAAATCTGACTTTGAAGTATCTGAGAATGGTTGGATGTTTTCCAACGAAATATACTTATAAAAGGTGCCTAAACAAATATTAGACATGATGAGCATCAGCATGAAAAGGTTTGGACTTACGCTGGAGAGCCATCGCATCAAGTGCAACAGCTGATTGCTCAAAGATTTCTGCAGTGTGGAGACTATTGACCGGATCCAGCCGTTTTGGAAACTTTTTCTTCAAGTTCGCCAGTTTACTTTTGATGGCCCAATGCTCAGAAGAATTCTTCCAAATCTCTGACCAAACTTGTGGACCGTCAAATTCAGGGGTGGAGCTAGTGATTTCCAGCATCCATTCTGCGAGATTCTCATCTGCATTACAAGGCCTGGCTCCGTGCCGTTCGAAGTAGCTAGCCACCGTCTTGCAAGAAACACCTATTTTACCAAAATATAGCTGCTTTCCTCCCTCCGCAAGCAAAATTAGCCGATCAAAGGACTGAAGAATTCGTGTCGAAGGTTGATTGACTGTACATAGGATCGCAAGGCCCGTCTGAGCAATCTTACGTAAGAGGGCACATATGGATAAAGCAGCCCGGCTGTCGAGCTCTACGGCGTGTATAACAAGTCAGTGAAATAGATCTTCCATTAATGATGCCAACGTTACTTACTTGAAAGCGGCTGTTCGAGCAAAAGCACGGTTGTAGGCTTGGCAGCAAGCTCAACTCCAATTGCCAGTCGTTTCATTTGTTCGCTGTTCAGACCTGTAAGACAATCAGCAAGCTCCAGAGATCACAATTCTCTGATTACTCACTTTCTCCAGATGCTTCAATAACCGTATCGGCAAGTTTTTCCATACCAATCAAGCTGATCACTTTTTCCACGTAAGTGATCTTTTCAGCATATGGAGTAGTCTTTGGTTGCCTCAACATAGCACTAAAAATCAACACTTCTTTTACTGTTGCCGTAGCGAATTGCAAATCTGGCTGGTGGACAATTCCCGTGGTATTTTTGGACGCCATATCTCGCGGTTTGCCGTTAATTAAAATATCGCCATGAATGATACCAGAACCCGGACAATTCCCGATAATATTGAGCAGAAGCTCTTTGCCAGCACCACTGACCCCCTGGAAGAAAATTTTGAATCAGTAAATTAATGGACGAACAGAAAGAAGGACAGTTACCATCAAAATTGTCATCGTCCCACCCCTGAGCCATCCTTCTACATGATCTAAAACTCGTACTGGCTTGTCGCCCTTTTTGCAATCATAAGTAACGCTTTCCCATTGGAAAAAGTTTTCGTTTCTTTGCGGCTGATGATTCTCTTCAACGACAACTTCCTCGATCAGTTGCGCTGCCTGCATTCGTTGTTCTTCTACGAATTCCTCTTCTGTCATTTCTTGAAAGTAACTTGGACGACCTTTCTCGCTGATGATTTTCATTCTAGGATTCTCCCTGAAGTCCCCCATCGGTGCACTCATCCATTCTCCGTCCGCCATTAGAGCGACACTACAATGCCAAGGAGTCGTAAACCCAGTCTTAGTATTCAGTAGACTCATGGAAACTTTATGCTCCCCGGTAGATTGATGAATAGATAGTCGTAAGTGGTTTGGAAAGTTCTCCTTGATTGCTCCCGCGAAAGCCTATTTGCAGAGGGAAGTGTTAGGAGCTCGGTTCTAAAGATATCTCACACCATTTAACTTACGTATCCTCGAACAAGCATTTGCTTAGCCAAGTACTTGGTCTCTCTTTTGTAGGAGTTACTAGTTCGTGTTCCACCAAGTGTGAAGATATACCTTAAATCTGACATTAAAAATCTTCGATATCCCTGGTAGGTCAGTCGTGTATCCTCGTCACTGGCAATTAGACTATTAACGTCAAGATCATCTCTGCCAAACCTGTTAAGAACAGATCGGCGAAAATTAGTTGCGTTAGCCACATAATGGATTTCATCTAGAGTTTCGGGTAATTCGAGATCTACAAGGTCTCGTAATCTAGAGAATCCAATGTGGGTAAATCCATTTTCGGCTGCCATTTCTCGTAAAGCCTCCCCGTAAAGCCAGGTGTCTCTATCCGATATACTCAACAAATCTAGAAATGTGGGTCAGTGAAAGATAGTCGTATATGTTTACATAACGAACCGTTATAAACAAGTCCGTCCGAAATGAGGACAACCTTAGCACCAGGTATATATATTTCCTCAATACGCCGACACATATTATCCAATCGAGCCAATGCGATCTCTTCAGCCTTATCAGGTAAGAAACCAAGAACTTTGTAGACCTTGTTCGCTGATTTGAAGGGAAATGCTGGGAGAGACATCTCGATCCGGGCTCCCTCTTTGACGAATTTGTTAAGGACTGATATGAACTTAGGTCTTCCGGCTTCAAGCCGGTCCCGACAATCATCAAATTTGTTCAAAGCGTAATCGAAAATCATCTCCAGAATCGTGGTGGACATAAGAGTAGTGGAGATGTCCTCTTCCGTAGAAGTTGGGAGATCCAGACTTACGATTGCACCGTCCTCGAACGTCTGCGGGATGATATTCACTTGTGCAATACTTTGGACAGAGCTACTGGAGGTCTTGTTCTCGGAGAGGGTGTTGGTAGATCCATTGCTTGTCGCTTGACCATTTGTGGCCGGGGATACATGTGAAACAAATTCCATAGCTTGATAACACAGATAAAAGTGGGTACGTTTGGAAAAGCGAAATCACAGATGATCGTTCAGTGAATGACTCAGAGAACACTTGTTAGATGCTTGATATCAATTTATGTAGCTTCTTCGAAGAATAGCACATGTAATAATTATTGTGACATGATGTCGTGAGGGACTCGCTCTACGGAATCGGTAGTCACAAGGGAGTTGCTATACAGCATTAGCTTTATTGAGCCACTACAAGCTCGATTTAACTCAAAATGCTGACCCGAGCCTAACCTTGTAAAAAACAAAAATTTGCGCAATCAAGCGCCCATTCTCATGCAAGCCCCGTTCGTATGCAAACGCCGTGCTTCTGCATGAAAGCCGCTGGTTACATCAATATCATCAATCTGCTCCATGGTCGTCTGCTCTGACAGACAACTATTGCAAGTCTAGAAGTATTATAAACGGAGGACTTCCAATTGGACTGCTATCGGACTCTTGTATAATATTTACAAGCCTATTATGGAAAATTAGGTGACTGAACACCACCTTACACAAGTTCACATGTCAATCTCACAGGTGTGGGCGGGAATTCATGGCGCATGACAGATCCAGAGTACAAATACCAAGATCATGGACTGAGAGGGACCTGAAAAGTTATCGACTTTGCCTGTTGTAACAGTACAAAGTTGCTATTGAATCCTCAAGACACTTTTTTCACAAACAATAGCATCCATCAGTCACAATGACAGCCAACAATTCACAGAACTTTGGCAAGAGACTGATTCCTCAGATTCTGGAAAGCTTGGCTCTTGCCGAACCAGACCGCAAAATCTACTCCTTGGCATCGATGTCAAATGGTACTATGGTCTTTCGGCCCGTATCTGCTCGGGCCTTTGCTAAGGCGGTCGACAAGACTGCTTGGTGGCTACATGACCAAACGAAAGGACAGAAAAGAAGTCATGATGGAGACGACGATACACATCATGGTGAAACCAAAAAGAAAATCTTGCCAGTTGGTTACATTGGCCCTCGTAAGACACCGAACTTGTGGGGAAGGCTGCTTGCTTATGAACCTGATTAGATGACCTCAGACACATTCTATTGATCTACGGTGCTATTAAGGCTAATTGCGCAGTAAGTTGATGGTTACTTTTATGGGAAATAAAACTAATGAACGTCTCGTCTAGGCCTTGTTTTTGTCCGCCAAGAATACCACTGAAGGAGCACTGGCAGTGCTCAACGCAGCTGAATGCAACATATGGATCAATCCTCAAGGACAACCCACGCTCCCTTTAGTTGAGTCATTTACAAAGAAGAATTCTATGATGGTTCTTGAACTGCCTAGGCTAGAAGACCTTCTCGACACTGAAACTACTGAGCCATTTCCATTTCAGAGCACCTATAATCAAGCTGCGAATGAACCGTTTTGCATAACACATACTTCTGGCACCACAGGGGTCCCAAAACCAATTATTTGGAGCCATGGGTTGATCAGTTCTTTAGACGCTGTACGCTTGCTACCCCCCACTGAGGGTGATTGTGGATTACCTCCCTGGACCGATAATTGGAACGAAGGAGACACCATATATTCCTCATTTCCAATGAGTCATGTTAGTATATACAGCCACCTTGTGGGTTCAGAAACCGAAGCTAATTTTTCGGGGGGAAAAAGGGTGCTGGCATTCTCATGGACGTCGTAGTCCCTGCATTCTTTAAGCTTCACTGCGTTCTGGGTCCCGCCGGAGTTCTGCCCAATATATCACTTATTGAAGATGTTTTGGATTATGGGAAAATCGATATCTGGCATATGGTTCCATCACTCGCCGATGAACTAGGAGAAAACCCAACAGTCTTAAAGAAGTTTAACTCTGCCAAATTCGTTTGTGTCTCTGGTGGTAAGTAATTATTGAATGTATAACTATAATGATAACGGAAACTGATTCTCCGCGCGATTTTCAGGTCCGGTCACCCCAAGCATCGTTACAAGAGTCAATGATGTCGTCAGAGTTATGAACTTGACCGGAACGACAGAAGGATTATTTATGGGCAATCTTTGGCCTGATCGTCAAGACTGGCATTGGTTTGCATTTCACCCACTTGCGGGATTCGAATTTAAAGAAATCGAACCAGGTGTTTACGAGCACTGGGTACACAGACTACCTCAATGGGACTTATTCCAAGGTATCTTTTATACCTTTCCAGATCAACAGGCCGTCAATCTTAAAGACCTATATAAACGACACCCGTCCAAACCCAATCTGTATGCATATAAAGGCAGAAGCGATGATACAGTAGTCTTGTCCAATGGCTTCAAGATAGCGCCCTCGGACGCGGAGGCTTTAATCACGACACATCCTGCAATTGATGGTTGCTTAGTTATTGGGAATGGGAAACCGCAAGCTGGATTACTCATTCAATTAAAGGGTTCCATAACCAGGAACAATGATCTCTTTGACAGTATCTGGGAGACGGTAGACCGGGCAAATCATTCCGGTTTCCAAAAGACAAGGATATATCGAGACTTTATTGCCTTTGCAGAGACAGAAAAACCCTTCATCCGTACTGACAAGTTGACGATTAAGCGACGTGCCACTTTGGAGCTCTACACAGAATTCATTGATCGTTTTTACGCCACCAGAGATTCAGAACCAACCCATGAGGAGTTTGATGTCATCACAATAGACACGACTTCAGACGAAACTGTCCTGGAATCTGTTCGCAAAGTCCTGTCCTCACTAATTCCTGAAATTGAACTCGCAGCGCCAGATGAGGATGTCTTTGACTTGGGACTGGACTCTCTGCTTGTATTTCAAGCAATACGAACCATCAGAGCGGCTACAGGATTGCAAGAGCAGCTTGCCCCTAGGCATCTTTACTCGTATCCAACGCTGGCTGCATTCTCGGCACAGCTTACAACCATATTGCAGCAACAAGCGAAATCAATGACCAAGGCACTGACCGCTGGATATGTCCATAGGTTAGACAGCCAAGCAATTGAGCAGTCGATCCCAGAACACCCAAATGAGTTGACGAATGGGTCGGCAAAAGAAAATAGTGTTCGAAACGCGATACGTGAACATCAGCGACGCACCGGATTCAAAATGAATCCGTTTGATGCAGTAAATCCGAACCATTATATGGGGTTCACATTTTTCTTCGCGTTGCCCCCGGGATCCAACTTCCAAGAAGCTTTCAAGAGTCTTCAAGCAGGCCTCTGCCGTGCTTTTCAATTCATGCCAGAACTAGATGGCAAGATGATGCACGCATCAGAACATGAATTCGGTCATAAAAAGGGCGAATACTCCATCACGATCCCACCTCCTTCAATGGCAACCACCTCTAATCCAAGGCAACTTGTCTACAAGGATATGTCGCAAATCCTGCCCTCATTTCAAAAAATGCGGGAGAGCCATTTCGCGCCTTCCTTGTTTGCAGATAATATTGTACTTGATTGCTATCCCTTTCCAGATATGCCAGCCGACATCTTGGTTGCTCATGCCAACTTCGTGGAGGGGGGATGCATTTTAGCAGCAAACTTTATTCATACCTGCTTTGATGGTCTTGGCGTCATGGTAGCCCTCAAAGTTTGGGCAGAATGTTGTAGATACATAAAGGGAGATCTTTCAGCAACATGTGATTGGTATGACCCCGAAAGCTTTAATCACAATCTGCCTGAGATCCTGTACCAGCAGGAGGGGCACGCAAAGGCAGCCCAGGATGTTGACCCTGCTGTATGGGACTTCTTGCCATTCTTCCCGCAAGATGACACTTTCAAAGGAGATGAAGTTAAAAACAAGAAGACCGATAGCGAGACTTCACTTATCAATCCAAAGTTAGTCTACCGACGCCAACCCCAGTGGCCCACGGCTCCTTCCGATCGCTCGTTAGCTAGCACTTTCTTTTTGATCTCACGTCAGAACCTCCAAAAGCTTAAAAACGATGTCAACTCAGATCCCCAAGTAAAAGGGTTAAACACGTCAATCAGTGACATTGTCCAGGCATTCCTGTGGCGTACATCAATCAGAGCACGATACCTGGTAGCAAAGGAAGTTCGAGGACAAACTTTTGGCCCAAATGAATTGTCTATTCTAGAGATACCAATCGACGGCAGGCTCTACTTTTCCTCCCAACTCCCTTCGTCATACACCGGCAGCTTACTTATCATGAGCCGAACGATCATGTCTGTAGAAGAACTGTGCTCGCCAAACACAAGTCTTGCCAAGGTTGCACATCTGATCCGTAAAACGATCGCCAAAGTCAACACTGACTTAGTTCATGATGCTTTCACTCTTTTGAGATCCATGACAGATTACACAAAGCCTGCAACTGCGAACATGGGGCTTGAGCACATGAATGAGATGATCTCCAACATGATCTTGTGGCAGCCAGAGGATAATATTTCCTCTTTCGGTGAGGGAATTTTTGCAGGAGGCAGGCCAGAAGCTGTGCGGCCACAAATTGAGCGTGGGCATCGACGGTTTCGATTCTCACTCATCCATCCTTTGAGAGCAGATGGCGGCGTAGAACTCGAATTAGGTACCTTACCAGAAGAGCTGAGAAGGCTCCAGACTGATGAGCACTTTACGAAGTATGCAGAACTTTATGATATCAAGCCGGGAACAGGTTGGTAGATGGCTTAGTAAGAATCTAGGTGAATTTGATGCATCTAGATGTTGAGAGATTGGGCGTAGACAGTCTATGCGCAGGAATGCGGTGACAACAGTCACATACTCCATAGTTTTGTTCATGTTAGCTTCCTACAGGGGATTAATTTCAAATTTCTAGATTTATTTTCAGCGCTGTCAGAACGGTTCTCCGCCCGCTTTCGTATAACAAGACTTTGACACGAAAATTCTTCAGTAAGGGTTACCCTGTTAGACTTGTGCTGCAGACTACCAGACTTAGAGAGAACGCCAAATCCCCACAAGTCTTGGTTTTCGGACGCATGAATATGAGTTCTACAATTGGCTACAAGCGGGATAATATGTGCTCACGGCCTGGCCTCGAGAAGAAGCACCACTACTTGAAAGAACGCGGTTTTCAGTATCCTACACTAATGCCAGTAGTTTCTTGGGGTATGAGTCCGATTGGACTGTATGAAAGCCCATTGGTAACATGATATGTAGGTGCCGTTTGTTATGCGTAACAGCTTTATCATCAAACCTTGAGGAGAAACGCCATCACTTTAGAATTTCTTTTCCCCCGGATGTGACCTACAAAGGCAACCAAATCGTTCCATACAGTCATACTATTGACTACACAGAAGTGGTCCGATAGTGGTATTGCCATATTTTTAAGAATAGTGATTACATCTGGAATCACCCGCTCCCCAAAAGCCATCACACTTTTACTTGATGAGCTATACCAGGGTGGTGTAGACCCTCCACATCTACATTACACAAGCTAGTAACGATCGTCGTCTGGTGAGGAGAGCCTCCCCATGTCTTGGAGCGTTTCCCGAGCTGTACCCCCCACGTTTCGTAACATGCTCAGAAAAAGAACCCCGTGTAGCACAAGTTTTATGGCGCGTAGCTGAATGTTTTCCAATATGCCAAGCTTACGCCGTTATGGTTTGCTGGTCCTATCTCCATTTACTAACTCAAACTCCCTCACCAGGAGTAAGCGCTGGGCAAAACTGTCCAATGAAATTTTTCTTGCAATGCTTCGCCGCAGTCACCTATATCAAACAGGTTACTCGAGGCTGCTTATCTGTACCGTTGGGCACGCGGGTTAGACACGGGTGAAAAGGAACATGTTTGAAAGAGCTAACTTGGGTGTTCAGCATTGCTCTGGGAGGTCTTCAAACTTGCTCATATGCATGCTGTAATTAACTCAAAATTCACATATGCGTCTAGTGAATTCGGGCTCGTTTTGGTCAACCGACTGTAACACGAAGTCTAAATGAGTAGGGTGCAAACGGTACTTGCAGCAATGGCTGACTCCTTGAGTAATATTGGTATTTTCGAGCCGTGCTTGGCTAGAAGAACCTTGATTGCAGTAGATTTCATGGAAAGAATCTTGGTTAACAAGTTCAGTGCGCAACAACACTTGCAAAATCACTATCAATACTCTCTTAAACCAGCTTTGCTGTACTATCATCGCTTGCACTTTCAGACTCCATCCCGGCTACCAACGAACCCGCCGACAAGATGTTATCAAATGATCTCGATAAAGAGAATGAAAAGGCCGTTGCTTCTATAACTTTGGAAAATGTCCATGGTCTGTCTCAAAAAAAAGAGATCACAAAAGTTCATGACTAAACAGAACACAGAATTAGCCAAAAGCAATGATTCAATCACCGAGAAACAAAGTAAAGACTCGAAACTCGATGAAAATCCTGAAGCAGCATATGCAACAGGACTGAAATTGACCATGATTGTGGTCAGTCTTCAACTGACAAACTTCTGCATCGCCATTGACAACACGTATACAGCCCTTTCCTTTACCCTCCCTTTTAAGCTCCTACTTTTTGTCGTCTGGAGGGTTCTTGGTCTTTTTCACGGGTCTTGTTCTTTTTTACGCAAATGGGAAAAATGTGTGCTAAGTCTTCCAGAATAATTGCCACAGCTATACCTAGAATTACCGATGACTTCAAATCCTTGGGCGATGTAGGATGGTACGGTTCCGCCTACTTGCTATTTGTTTCGGGATTCCAGCTATTCTTCGGGCGACTCTACAGTTTCTTGAGCATGAAATGGCTTTTCATTACCTGCGTCTTAGTTTTCGAAATCGGATCCTTGACCTCCGCCGCCGCCCCTAACTCATCTGTATTCATCGCCGGTCGAGCTATATCTGGGTTCGGTGCTTCTGGGATTTTTACGGGCGCACTCACTACCATATCAACGATTCTGCCACTCGCGAAGCGCGGTCTGTTCATTGGGCTCATCACTGCCGTCTATGGTGTGGCTAGCATAGTTGGACCATTGGTAGGAGGTGCTTTGACTGATCACGCGTCTTGGAGATGGTGCTTCTATATCAATCTGTAAGTCAATTTGCATCCATTTTTCTCGCTCTATTGATCTAATCTCATATAGACCTCTTGGTGGATTCACCAGCCTAATTCTGGTATTGTTCCTTCATCCTCTAAAGTCACCGCCAAAAGAAACCAAAACCTGGAGAGAAAAAGTTCTCCGGTTCGACCCACTCGGCACGATCTTGTTCGCACCATCAATTATATGCCTCTTACTTGCACTTCAGTGGGGAGGAACAACCTACGAATGGAGAAATAGTCGAATCATCGCCCTCTTAGTGGTGTTTAGTGTTCTTCTTATTGGTTTCGCAGTAGTCCAACCATTGATGGGCGATAATGCGACTGTGAACAAGAAAGCTGTGACTTCACGTCACACTTTATGCGCCGCGCTCTACTCTTTTTGCGTCAGCGCCTCTTTCTTCGTCATGGTGTACTTTATTCCGATTTGGTTTCAGGCTATTCGTGGGGCTTCTCCAGTACAATCTGGAATTGATCTTTTGCCATTTATGATTAGTATCATCGGAAGCATCATGCTTGGTGGTTGGGCTTGTAGCAAGATTGGCTACTACCATATTTTCATGTTTGCACCCATCACCCTCGGAGCAGCTGGTGCTGCGCTGATCTACACGTGGGACATCGATACTTCCACGAGCAGATTAATAGGATATCAGATTCTCTATGGCGTTGGTATTGGACTTGGTTTACAGCAAGCCTTTGTAGCTGTCCAGGCAGGTTCAAACATCGATATACCTAGCGGCATAGCACTTTTGTGCTTTAGTGAGAACTTCGGTGGCGCTGTCTTTGTCAGTGTAGCCCAGAACCTTTGGGCCAACAAGCTTGCACAGAAGCTAGGTCACATTACCGGTATAGATGCAGCTGAAGTCGTCAAGACAGGGGCAATAAAAATTACAGCCCTGACGCAAGATCCTGAAACACTAAAGGTAATCAGAGCTGCTTATAAGGATGCTCTGCGTCAGGCATTCCTGGTTGCTCTTATCCTGCTAGGCATTGCAATGATCGGCACTCTTGGAGTTGACTGGAAGAATATAAAGGCAAAAGACGAAAATGGGGATAAGAAAGATACTCCCAATAATGAGGAGGCTAAAGAAGACGGAAATGGAGGAGAGGTTAAGGTATCTATATAGATGGATTAAATCGAGAGATTACAAGTATGTAAGAAAGAAAGTCTAACATATTACTCTTTGATAGAAAATCTCTGGAATGTAGACTAGAACTATTTAGTCTCGTATTTATTAATTCCAGAAACTCTTGAACTCATAATAATTTTAGTCACGAGAGTATAGAATGATAGAACTTACTAAGCTATTAGAAAGGTAAGAATATTTATAATTTAAATTATGAAGTATACAGATTACTCAAAAAGACTTTTATTTTCATTCTTTCTTTTTACCTTTATTTAAATGCTAAGACGTTAAGACGTCGATACCAAACGCAAAATCAATTAACCGAGCCACCCCCCTGATCCACCCACAAGCCCAATACAGAACCATATAACCCCCGACGGACCACCCCAAACTGCTCGTCAGTCAGACCAGTCCGCAATTTTCTCGTAAAATATTTCATACGCTGATCCTTTACGCATCATCTCGCCACGAACCCTGGCATATCTGAGTCAGCTTAAAATGGGTATGTGATCGGATCGAGGGATACGATGGATAGGTCGGCAGTGTACCTAGGTCTCCAAAATAGCTGATGGATGATTAAGTGTTTCTGTATTTTTCGATGAAGGAAACTTGATGTGTGTACATGGCAAATGTTGTCAAGGTCACTTATTCAACTTCCACTTCTATTTTCTTCAATTGTATCCACAAAGTATACAGGTATTATTCACAAACAACCCCCATCACAACTTCCAACATCACAACATCCAACATCACCAATCCCCACCTCACCAATCCAAATCCAAACAACCTTCAATCAATCGCCCAACCCTTCAACCATGTCTCCAACCCCCACAACCCTCCTCAAAATCCTCACCACAACCTTCCTCACCAGCCTATCCCTCCTCACCATCCTCGTCATCCTCCCCCTCCTCTACAAACTACTCGGTCCCTGGATCCGGGAGTGGCTTGGAATTTCACGCAACAAAACAGGCAAAGGATGGGGATACGGATATGGAAGTAGGTGGTGTGATGGGGTTGAGGAGGTGGAGATGGAGTGAAGGCAAGGCAGGAAATGACCATTAGCGATGATTTTTGAGAATGAAGGCCGTTGAAGGGGGTTTAGAATTTGATACTTTATCCATATTTCATCCGTGGCACATACATGCGCCAGGTCCAAATCCATTAACCATAAATTGTAACACCGGAACCCAACGCACCGTGCTATCCATACCATACCGACCAGTAGTCACCTTTTCAACTTCAATTTCGCCGGAAACAAAACCATACAACCGAGATAACCTCAGAACGTCGCCTTGGCTACCTCCCAATCTCACCAAGATAATTTTAGCCGCCACGCTCACCAAACTCCCTAGCCCAATCCTCAAACTCCTTTAATCCTTGTTTACTAACACTAGGTCGAATATTTACAAGACTGGCTTGGAAATCCTCCGGTCCGATGGGACGGATCTGGTCCATGCTCATGTGTAGTAGTGCTTCACCGAGACTTCGAAGGGGACCCATGGCAGCGTCTTTAGCTAGGGCTGTGATGTCGGAGCCTGAGAAGCCTGTGTATCACGTATTAGCAAAATTTACTAGAAAATGATGTGAAAGGAAATGAAACAGCATACCATCAGTAAGAGCAACTAGCTTGTCAATGTCCTTAGGTCCCAGACTATGTTTTTGGTGACCCAGCAACGTCCTCAATTGCACGGCCCTAGTCTCGTCCTCGGGGAGTGGAATATACTGTCGTCTAACAAATCGTCTCCTTGCAGCCTCATCAATAGCCCACGGTAGATTCGTAGCCGCAAGAACCAAGACCCTACTTGCATCCCCACGTTCTTTATCCTTCTCACTCTGTTCTCTTCCGGCAGCTGCTCTCTGAAGATCACTCCATTGAATCAAAAATTCAGTCTTGATCCTCCTCGTGGCCTCATGTTCGCCCGATCCACTACGCGAAGAGAGTAGGGAATCAATTTCATCGACAAAGATGATACTGGGGGCCAGGGCTTTAGCGAGGGAGAAGAGTGCTCTGACTAGCTTTTCGGACTCTCCCAGGTATTTAGACGTGAGACTGCTTGCAGATATGGAGAAGAAGGTAGAGCGTGATTCGGTGGCTACAGCTCGTGCGAGCATCGTTTTTCCGGTTCCTGGGGGCCCGAAGAGAAGCATGCCTCGTGCTGGCTCACGAAGACCCATGAAAAGATCGGGTCGAAGGAAGGGATAAACCACTGCTTCTTTCAAAGCATTCTTCGCGATATCCAGACCTGCGACATCCTCCCAATGGACTTCGTCGCCCTGAACGACGATCTCATTGAAAATTTGTTTAGCAGCCCCTTCATCAACTCCCTTAGGTAAATTCTTCATCAAGTGAGCGACCTTCAGTTCCCAAGCTGTCTGATTAGGTTCTTTTTCCATATCAGAGTCACCAGATGGAGGTGTTGTCGGGTCAGCCAATATCGCATTCTCTTTCTGCTTCTGTTTTTGCCGCCTCTTCGCCTTAGAAGCCTGATTACTACTGCTATTCGTGTCATCGTCGACACTCTGCGATGAAGTATCTTCATCTTTCGACTGCTTTGTCTCTTTCCGTTGCGCGCGTCTCGCATCATCTCTTTCTTGATGCCTGTCACGATGTCGTGGTGAAGAAGGCTTGTTTGCAACAGGTCTTCTGGGAACCCTGCCAGGACTCGACGGCTGACCGGTTTCTCTCTCGGCTTTTCGCCGCACTGGCATGTCGATTTGTGCCTTCATCTGTTTAGCTGAGGTTTCGGGATACTCTTTTAGATATGTAGGATATGATAATGGCTCCAATTTCGTGGGGGCTGAAGCATGAGGCGGGACCATTGGAGGGGTTCTCTTTGGCGGTTTCGTAGAATTACCTTCGGCTACAGGAGGTGTAGGGGGTTGAATGTCAATTAGATCATGGACGGCCAAACTATTTAGCATAGAGCCCGCAACAGCACCAGGTTGTCCAGGGTCCGTTGGAGGAAAAGGATAACCATTCGACCGACCACTCCCGCTGTACAAATCCGGATTCCCAGTCAATAGATCCGTAGGACTCTTATCTTTGCCCTGAGGACCGGGTACCATAGTCCTCGTCTTACTATCATAGTGGACATTACTGGATGATTCAGATCTGCCAGCAGTAGCATCGCCATGGCTCTCTCTCCTCGACTCGCCCAAACTCGTAGAACTCTGATCAACATCGCCATCCAGACTCCTCCCCAGTCTGTCCCTTCTCTGCAATGACTGCCAGGCCAGAGTTGCAGCTTTGTTCGTGACTGGATTCTCCTTCTTGGAACTCCTCTGTGGTGGTCGAGGACTTGGTTTTCTTCCACTCTTATCGCTTGAACGCAAGGTATGTAACATCTGCCTCCCCTTTTCAGGACTTGGGCTTCTCGACGTCTTTTTGGTTGGTGGTTGTAAGCTTGTACTGCTCGGGGCGCTCGATGCAAGCGGTGCGCTGGTAGTCCGTGAACTACTTCTCATATAACTTCCCATGTAACTTCCATGCGGTTTCTTCCCTACTACCGCTCTCTCGGAACTATTCTTGCTGATCAGACCCGGTCGTTGAGGTAGTGGCGGTGGTTTACTAATGCCCTCGTAACTAGTCACTGGGATCGTTCCGTTTCCAATAAACCCCTCCTTCTGCTCTCCCTTCGGTATCTCCTCCGAAGCTCTAGGCGTGCTTTTTCCCTTCTTAATCTTCCCACCGGCCGCTCCAGCTTCCTCCTCACTACTCAGCTTCTCCTGTCTACTCTGCTTCAGAGCCTCAAGTAGATCAACCCTTTCTTTACATTGCATCTCCATATCCCTCAAACTATCCTTCAACGCTTTTTCGGTCTCGGACTTCGGAATATAACCAGCTGGGACGCGGTACGCATTGTGGTAGTATATTTGGTCGAGGGCGGAGCGCCATGATCGGAGTGCTTCTGCTTCGTTGCCCTATTCATGGTTGTCAATTCTGATGTTCTGGTGGTGGGCTGCGCCTGCAGAAGAATAGCGATAGAGACAGACCTGTCCTTCAAAATACACAGCCGTAGAGCAAATTAAGTAGCATTCATCGTACGTCTTTTGCAGCGACGACGACGTTTTGTTTCGCATCATGGTTGGGTGCTTGCCTACTGAACCCTCATGGGGACGCTAAAGTTATCCCTCCTCTCGAGATGTAAACAATCTTTTGCGATGGCGAATAACGAGGAAACAACGTAACTAACGATTGTCGAGCTTGTATTTGCGATCACAGACTGCTGTCTGGGTTGTCTGCGGGATAATGGCACCAAAGTGGTCTGTTGATGTCTTTCACGAGGCTCGCGGTCTTTGAATTCGATTGCCCACGTTCGACCTGTGACGTAGCGGCGTGGGACGTGCAACGACCCCTTCCTCGACGAGAGTCACTTGTCTGATGCGAGGCACGATTCTCGCTCCCGGGTTGCTCAACTGTGATAATTCAAGTATGTTTGATTTTAGTCGGAATAAATGAGAATTTCCAAATGCTGTTCTCCAGTAATAAAAGTCCAACTTCACTGTACGGCAACGCTCTTACCTAGCAGGGCTCACGGCTCGAAGCGAAAGATGGCTATGCTTGATGGCAAAGCAGTGCATTTCATCGATAGATGCGCGTCTTCTCAGCCTCAATACCAAAATTCATAAACCAAAATTCAGAATACCTGTTGCAGCGGGGCTCATGATCTATCACTGAATAAGAGTCCGGTATTGTGAGTCCTGATCCTCTTCGCTCTCATCTTAGTAATATCGTGATAATCACAGCACTGCTTCTCAACCACTGGAACTCGAGAGCTAGTCATTTTATCATGAATTGTCAAGCTCTATCCACTAAACACCAGCGTTGATCTCATATAAGTACATGGCAGGTATCGTCCCCTTCGAAATCTAAACAGCCTCCTGCTCGCAGATGCATACACATTCATCTCCCAGCGCCCTCGTGTACGAATCATTGTCCAGAGACAATCGACAAGAGCAGACATAGTACAGAAATTAAACGCCCTTGATGGTTACCCAGCTTTCGTTCGATGGTCCGCTGAGTGGAAGCAAAAGTTTCCCCGAGTCCCGAGAATTTATCAATCACAAAGAACTTGATCGGACAGCGCTTGTTGATCAAGCAATCCACTCATTTCCTGCCCGCCCAAAAAGTGACCAGAGAACCGCTCTAGAGAAGGGAAAAGTATGGTGATAGAATATTTACAAGCTCGATGTTGATTTTGTTGATTTTGTTAATTTTGAAAAAGACGACAGCAAACGAATCATTCGAAAACGCCATTGCTCGGTCTTGCGTGTGTGGTAGAAGTGGCAGTATCCAGAACGTTGATGTGTTAAAACTTTCGAATGTGGGAGGAAGCGCGTTTGAACGCGGAGTTCGGATCAGCAATCGATATATTTTACTTTTCAAGTGAGAGAATTGTCGTCAAAGTTCACAATTGTTCTCTAGTGTCTTAAATAGTCGCGTCATTTTTAGATATGAAGTAGGCCCTGGTTCCACATTAGTTTCGGTGACAGAAAGCATGATCACAATATACATACTTGCAAGCTTCGTAAGCTGACCAACAGATCGCAGTGCTGGGCATCGCAGTGACAACGCGTGGTCTTACACCTTTGAAAAATCCCCGGAAACCCTCCCTTTGATACAATATTCTTGCGCTGTCCTTGAAACCGCTGACATTTCTCAATTCGGTATCTGTCGCTGTGCCTCTCGTCTGTAGCATAGTTTTCATGACATCCATAGGAGTGGTAAGCGCAGCTGCGAATCCTCCCGCAAGCGCACCAGCAGTACAATGCGACAGTGGGTCATACTTTTTGGCGGGGTTCATGGTCGTAGAAAGCGTTTCGTATGCTAAGAATTGTAATGATGTATATGGAATTGTCATCGAGAGTGTCGTCGGATACGAGATGAAGAATGCCTTAACCCCTTCACGTTTGTAAATGTATCTCGCGCAGTCGGGCATCGATTTGTACATTTGTCTCGAATTATGCATTTGCATACGCTGCTTGATTACTGAAAAATATTAGCCTGATGCTAGTCGCAGGCATCTCATAGTTCCTACCGTCAAAGGGATTCATCAAGGCGTCGCTAACCGTGGTTGCGCAAGCTCCGCTCAGTGCTGTCGGTTTGTTAGCCAGGCCGCGCAACTAGAAATTCCACCAGAGCTCACCAGCAGCAAGAGGGTGATGAACACCAGCTTGGTTAGCGCCCATCATATGCTTCACAGCTTCGTAAGTCAGGAAATAGACAGCATGCGCAGGTCCTATCAAAACGTGAGTATCTACCATTGCTTGCCCATCGCCCATTGTACCTACCAGCCCCAACCACCACGCTGGACATTCCTCGCCATAGACTGAGGATTCCCTCCCCCGTGGCTATCCGATAGCCTCCCTGTATCATTCCATTGTAAACGGCAGACGGTGTAGGATTCAGAATTTGCATGCGTGTCTGAACCATAATTAGCCCAAGGACCCCGAGACCAAGGCCAGCCATATTTTCATACCTTGATAGCATCAATCGGATACATAACCGTATGTTCCTATCAGATCATCAGTCCCCGACCACAATCGCATTCGTTCTCGACCTCTAGCAAGACCTACAGCTATACCAGCGAAAGCGCCCGCCGTCAGGTTTTGCAGCACCGAGAAATTTGGTGGCAGGCCCTCATAGCTGCACCACGCATGTCAGCGGTTCGCAAATCAATGTGGGCGTATTGCACCGGAAGTTCTACATACTCGTACTCTTCCACAGGTTCTGTATTTGGCTGGGCCATTTGGGCGGCCGCGGCCACAGATCCTCCTCCGTACGTCTTGGATTGCAGAGCCAGGATGACGACTACCAAAGAGGATAGCGGTAACGACGGTCGATTGAATATCGTAGATGGTGGGCGCAGGAACTCGAACGGTGCTCCTGGAGCTTGACGAGTCTGCGGTTGGGGGTGGGGGTGGTCGTGGGCGAGTCTTGAGAAAATGTCAAAAAAGTCGTCGAGCGTGGATGATGAATGAACCTTTGATGATTTTGGCTAACAGGGGAGGCAAATGACCGCTCGGCGAACAAGACGAATTCGCCGTTCGTAAATACTGACTTCCCAAAACGTGGGATTTTGTTTTTGAAGCAATCAAATGGTATAATGAGAAATAGAAATACTGAGTGTACCTGGAATTGATTATTTCAAAAGCGTTTGTTGTCTCGTACGTTGGTGTTGGTCAGAGATGATGGACATGCTCGATGGACCGCGTTGCTGCCGAGACCAGACTTGCACTAGAGAGCTAGGTACTATCTCCTCTTTGAACTTGGAACTTTCCCCTCTGCTTCCACAAGTCTCGAGAGAATTACACATCGTGCCTCGGAATCTATCTAGGCGCCTCCAGCTACGTCTAGGCAATTTAGTCTCATCAACTCCGCTTCCCAAGTCTCGACAATAAACTCGTTTTCTTGACAACCAGGGCACGCACACGCATCTCCTCGCAGCCTCCGTAATCGCAACAAACTCCTCGGATCTGATAAAAATCGAGCTGCAGCTGCGCACAGTCCACACGCTCTGGGGCCCGGGGAGCTCGAGGAAAACACTCGCAGCTGCAGCCTCATCGTCATTTCAAGGCCGAAACGTACGACCTTTGATCAAACTCACACCACAACGCAACGCGCTTTCTCAATTCCCATGTAGAGTTGTTTAGATTCCCATGTATTGGATGCCAGCTTTCTTCTGGGGATCTCTGACCTGCTGTAGCGGATTTTCCATTATCCGAAGAGACAAATCCTGCCTACGAAATATTGTCTATTTCGTAAGTAAAGTTTACACCGCTCTTAATTATATCCCAATGTAAGAGAATTTAATGGGTTTTATATACCCTGCGTGGATGGTAAATCACTGGCAATCAAGCCAAAAGAGAATCATCAGAACAGGAAGACCGTAATGAGGTATAGATTGATGATAGATGCTTCACTAATATCGATAAAAAGTACTCCTCCAATGCGCGCCCAAAAATAACATACACCAAAACACCGATGCGTCGTGCCAATCAGATATTGACACCAGCTCTATCCGTTTGCGCCTTCTGGTATTCGTAAAGCAGACCCAAAACGCCTACGCCAGCACCTGCATGATCAGCTTCGTCCTCCTCATCAATGTCCGTGCCTCGAGTGGGTGATGTTTCCCATCTCGACTCCCCGAGTCCAGCCGTACTCTCGAATGGATCTCGCATGGAAGAACTCCGCTTCGAGAGTCGTCCAGGTCGTCCACTATCTTCATCTTCTATAGCTTCTTCAGCTATGTTATTCCGAAGGTGATGCCGTGATTTCGCACCACGATGGACACTCCGTGCCCCGTAACTAGATTGATGAATGGGATCAAGAAGCATAGATGTCATGGGCGACCCATGTGTCGGTACAGCTCCGAATCGAGGAGTTCGCGCGGCTTGGGCTAAAGCATTTGGTGCTCGTATGGGACGTCGTTCACTACGCCCCATCCTCGACGACTGCAAATCTGCAGCGAGAGATGGAGATTGCAGTCCGGGGAATGTAGGCGGGTGATTGAATTCATACCGCATACCGGGCGCCGCATGTTGGTTCGAGTTAGGTTTTGCTTGGTTAACATACTTATCAACAAAGCCATAATACGATGCGGTCATCTTGCCATGCTTTGTAGAATAGTAGTCATCTCTGGCATCGGCCACCGGTGCCTGGCCACCGTTCCTACCGTCGCCACGTTTGAAGTCGAACACCGCAAAGGAGCACACGTAACCGACTCCGTCGACGTGGACCGTAAACTCTCGGAAGAAATCGATAATTTGGTCGGCGCATCTCGGAAGGCTGACACCGAGCACAAAAGGAGTAGCAATAATGCAGAATATCTCTTGAAAAAATTGCAAGAGCTTCATTTGATAAAGTGATGAGAACTCACGCATCACATCGTTTGTTTCGAGGCGGCCCTCCCAATGAGGTGGCCCGTAGTGCGTGTATTGGATGACGGATCGCATCTCCTGCTCAGGATCAAATACCCCGTTTGGCTCTGGAACGGAACCGCTCATAACTGCCCATATAGCACCAAGTCCTGTAATCCACAAAGCGACACTAGTGTCACCAGCAATCTCAAAGCTGAAAAACATCTCTGGGTCTAAAAGAGCAGCAATCGATAATACGGCAATGATTGATCCAGTCACAAACATGACGAATGTCGCGAAATGGCCGGTCTTGACTTTTGGAAACTGCTCCAAATAGCGGGTTGCGAAGAAATAAGACATGTTCAGACGCTCGTGAAACATGTGCTCCAATTCATTGAATTCTCGGAATTTCCACTCTGCTAGCGGAGTATAAGATCTTTGGCCAATCGTCGACGGATTCTTTTTGTATTCCTGTTACCGTTAGTCTATTTCAGCTACTTTCCAGCAGAAAAACTCACATTGAAGTAGCGAAAGAAGAAGAGGACCATATAATAAGGTACCACTACAGGTATGGCAAAAGCGTTGAGCAAGGCACAGATTTTGAACCTGCGCTTCAATCCATCACTCAATTCCCGTCGCTTAGAGTCCTTCAAGAATAATTGAGACACTTGATTAGACTGGAAAAAGACAAAATCCATGATGGTAAAGTCAAGCATCAACAACAGATGTCGTGAAAATAACTGTCGGCCTCCCAAAAATGGTAATGGCAAGGTTAGATCTAGGATCTCCTTGTTGAACATAGCAATCAGGTAGTTCTCTCTCCGCATGAGCCTGTTTGCAATGTCATGAGCGTCCAGTCGTTCTTTCGAATTCTTTCCAATGAATTTGCGGTTTTCAGATGAAATCTTCTCCACCAGGCTTGGATTTGCATCTCTCATCGCCATTATTTTCGCGACAACGGTCTGCCAGGTCACCGTCTGCATCTCAATCTCTGGGATCTCGAGAAGATGGGTAAAGAAATCGCGAGTGCGGAATAATCGAGGAAGTATGACAAAAACGAGGCTGTATAGTTGAAGGAGCACGTAAAAGCAAAATAACCAGATGCCAAAACTGGTAAATCCCGAGATCTTCGTTGTACACTTCGGTATTATCACCTCAGACAGTCTCTTTTTGCTCGGTATTAAACGATAGTCAACACACTGCGTGAGGAATACCAAGAACACCGCCAAAAACACCTGCTTGCTAAGACGAATTAGTCTCCTGTGGCTGGAAACAGCGGAATTGACTTACGCAAATGACAGACTTCTTTCAAGCAATATACACGCGATCCCCCGTCCCTTATAATAGTCGTAAACTTCGTGCATAAAACCATCAATGTCAACAACATTATTCCATCTCCACATCGCCTTGTCTTTTGCACTGCCTATAAAAAGCCTCGCATTCGTTCTTCTCGGCGTCTCGCCAATGGACGGAGCTCTATTTTCTTGATGAAGTTGCTGCTGGGCTTGAGCAGTCTCCCAGTGAGCTCTATTTTCTCTGCTCGGTGGTCCTGGAATTGCAGATGAACGTTTTTGTTTCGAACTTCGATGTGTCGTCGGCTTGCTCGTAGTACTAGGACCTACCATATCGTTTCCTTCAATCAAGAGTGATTCAGGTACGTCGTCCTCCTCATCATCTTCCAATAGTCTGGGGGATTGTGATAGAAACACCGACGCCGGCCCATCGTTGCCATGCCGCCCATCTTGTCGACCCTGCGACTGGGCTCGATCACGGTTCAAGAATGTCGTACTTGTAGTGGTGATTCGACTATCCTCGCCATTAAAGACCTCCGCATTATCGAAATGATCATCTGCATATCGCAAATTCTCCTCGTCCAGCGCCAAGCCAGCTTGATCTTCAATATCTAACTCGGACGGCTCGTCGTGTGCTCTAAGTTCCTCGTATATTGACTGTCCGTTGTTCGTTGGTAAGAATTTCGACAGGAGATTCGAGGTCATCATATTGGCGAGATGCGAGAATGCGGCAACAACACTTTGGTAAGACCGTCTGCCTACCAAAATGCAAATAATCTAGCTATCGTGCTGGTACTGGTGCTGGCCAGATACCCAAGAACTAGCAGAAGTTCCCCAGAAGATGCCGTTATCAGCTCGTCCAACACAATAACGTCATGCTGGTTCAAAGAAAGAATGATAAGAAGTTGGGCAGCAGCTTCCACGTATCTGCCATGTTATGTGAATCTCACAAGACGACCAGATAGATGGTGCAGATGCCTTGTTGAATCACCGTATGGAGATGGAGCACACGCGCAAGAGGCGAGTGACTACTTCCGGGAAGCGCTAGCAAGGCTGCACCCCATAAACACCCTCCCCGTTGCTCAGCCTTGTCTTTGTGGCCACCGAACCAACAGGGTGCCAATTGATCTTGTCAGGTGACTTACGTTCCTGACTGAAAATGCTACATTTCTCAATATATGTGCGTGCCTCAGGCATAGAAGACAACCCAAACACCTTGCCATAACAAAACTTCAACCACACCCTTAGCCGCTGGATGTTCTTATTCCTGCGATGGTCGATTATTTGACTCGTAAGCATTCGGGTCCGACTGGTAATGTTGAACCACCGTTATCGCCTTCTGGAGCTCAACCATCAAGAAGCAACCCACTCGCAGCAAAAGTCACGAGTGTCCTTTCTGCGTCCTATGCAGACTCGGATTTGAGAGACGCACTAGATCTCTTGGATCAGCGCAATGTAGTGAACAATGCTGAGACCCGTCGGCAAATCCGACTCGATGTCCAGAAGGACGTCATTGAAAGTAATGGAGATATCATCAAGGAATTTGGTCATGTAGCGGAGGTGCGTTATCCAGGGAATAGGGTCGAGAACTTAGGCTTATGCGTGGCAGCAACTCCGGCGTATTGGACTTACTATTGCAAGTCTCAATCAGGGTTGTGAGGAGATGAAGCGCCATATTTCTTCGGCTCACCAAGAAACCGCCCCAGCGCTGGAGGAAGCGTCCGAGTTGATGAAGCAAAAGTCTCAGGTCGAGGAGAAACAGCAGCTATTGAAAGCTTTCAGCACACATTTTGTTATGTCAGAAGATGATGTTGCTTCCTTGACTTCCACGGCTGAACCGGTCGACGATCGCTTCTTCGCAGTTCTGAGCCGGGCCAAGAGGATACAAACGGATTGTGAGATTTTGTTGGGAACTGAAAACCAGCGACTGGGTCTCGAGATAATGGAGCAAACCTCTAAAAATCTCAATGGAGCATTTCAGAAGCTCTACCGATGGATCCAACGCGAATTCAAAACTCTTAATTTGGAAAATCCACAGATCAGTTCTTCAATTAGACGAGCTCTCAGAGTCTTAGCCGAAAGGCCATCTCTCTTCCAAAGCTGTCTAGACTTTTTCGCCGAAGCTCGAGAACACGTGCTTTCAGACGCTTTCTATACTGCGCTGACGGGAAGATCCGTAAATGGTGAAGAAGACACTACAGTGAAGCCTATCGAATTAGCTGCCCATGATCCTCTTCGTTATGTTGGAGACATGCTAGCATGGACTCACTCAGCAACCGTCAGCGAGCGAGAAGCACTCGTGGTGCTCTTCATTTCAGATGGTAATGAGATTGCTAAGGGTATCCAGGCCGGTAGGGAGAGCGAGCCATGGAATAAAATTGGAGAAGACGATGGCGAGAACAGCGAGTTTGACGGAAATAAAGCTCTAAATGAGCTCGTTGATAGGGATGTTGCTGGGGTCGCAAGAGTGCTCCGTCAGCGATTCGGGCAGGTGATTCAAAGTCATGAAGAAACTATCCTGGCCTACAAAATTGCGAATCTCCTCAACTTTTACCGCGTCACATTCGCAAAGCTTCTTGGAAACGATTCTATCCTCCTAGAATCTTTAGCAAGCCTCGAAGAAGCTTCTATGCGGCAATTTCGGGTGTTGATGCAAGACCACATTGCCGGTCTACAGGTTGAACATCAATCCCCGACTGCAAATCTAAGCCCACCTGAATTCTTTCAAGATGGTTTGAAACAGCTTAAGGCTATAATGAAAACTTACGAAACTTCTTTTACTCCAGACGATACTAGAGAGGCAGACTTTGTTTCTATATTGAAAGAAGCTTTAGATCCCTTCATCGAAGCAAGCAAAACCATCTCAGGAGATCTTAAAAAACCTGCTAGCATCATATACGCGATCAACTGCCTTTCATTAGCGCTGGATACTCTAGTACCGTTTGATTTTACACAAATTCGAGTTCAGGAGATCCGAAGTATGATCGAAGGACATTCCGCCGAACTAGTCGAATATCAATACTCCTATTTCCAACGTGGTTCGGGTCTACAAGCTCTACTGCAAGCATTGGCTCCGTTATCAGAGAGCGAAGAAGACATCAAATCAATTCGGACCCTAGGGCCGTTCCGACCCGATGCACTAACTCAAACTAGTCAGTCATTAGACGACTTCCTGCCTTCGGCATTGATGGATGCGATGGAGAATTTGAAATTTCTGCAGAGCTCTAAGATTGCGAGGCACGTTACTGAGCAAGCGGCGGATAAGTTTTGTGAAGATTTTGAGCAAATAGAGGGAAAACTAATTGCTTGTGATGAAGTCTGCGGTCAGGATAATGATGAAACAGAGGAACCCGAACCATTACGTGCTTTCTTCCCTCGTACGAGTGGTGAAATCAGGGTTCTACTCTCATAGTATGGGACGAATCATCAAGCCTTGATGATTCGTGACGGTCAAGCTCAAAATAGCGGGCAACAATACACGTATATCACACAGGAATAATCGTTCCTTGGATCATGTGCAATATGTGTAGATTATGTATGTGCATCATCTTCGAACATCTCTATATATACATTGCCGCCATGCTTCTTCCATTCGTTGTGTCTGAGAAATGCTCGAATGGGGCATTTAGCGCCTCTCTAAACGCCTCTGCATGATCTAACGTAGACAGTTCCTCCTCCAGAATTCTCCAGCACGTTCCTACCACCTGAACCGGAGAGCAAGCACTTGTCGTTTAATCGATTTGAGACATTACCCCCTGATATATCAATCGCAAAGGTCACTTGACGTTTTCCCCTCTCCCTACAAACTTATAATGTACACTAGATCATCCCGAATTCCTCGAATAAACCCAACCCATAGGATCAAACAGCGCCCCTAAATACCCCTCCCCCATCCCAAACTCATGCACCACATCCTCCGCCTTCAGCGTCCTCCCAGCTTGCACCATATCATACACCTGCGCATTGAAATGCATATCAACACCACACTCTCTCCCCCTCTTCAATAAATACCCAGTGATATACTCAATCTCCGTTTCCCTATTCGCGCGCACATCCTGTAACATCGAAGATGTGTTCGCCGCAGTTTTGTCTGCTACGGCTAGGACTTTCAACTCTAATTCCTCGATGGAGAATCGAGTGGGGACGTCAAGATCTTCGGATGGATCGAGCGCACGGATTTCTGGCAGATTTTGGAGCAGTTGCGATATTTCTGATAGTAGGAGACGCATGAGCTGTACGATTGGGGGTTGTGTGAATAGTTCTCCGTTTTTGCAGGCAAATATAGCTGTTAGTGGGTTTATGCAGGCGTTGACTACTAGTTTCTCGAGTTTGCGGAGGCGGAATTCGGGGTAGGGGATTGTATCCGCGTTGAGGATGGTGGAAGATGTGAGGAGGTTTGTCAGTGCCGAGTTGGTTTCATTGAGTCCGGTAGAGGAAGAAAGTGTAAGTTCTGCTCGTCCGGCTAGGATTGACGAGAATGGACCATTTGAGAAAATTCCATGGGTGTTGATTGCTTCGATAAAAGTTCCAGTGTCTTGTAGATGGTATTTTGGGTTTTTCGTTGGCTCTTTTGAGGTTGGAAATATGCCCATCCCATTCTGTGTTAGTAGGATCGTAGACTGTGGATTCAGTCGATGCTTGACTGCCGAAAGAGCGGAAGCAGTTCTTGTCGCTTTTGTTGCTACTATTAAGTTTGAAATGATATCTGTGGTTGATGGTGAAAGGACTTCGACCTTGTACTCCCCCGATGCTGAAATCGTGTTCCCGGTAGTGAGTGATATGGTTTGATTGGCCTTTTCCCAGTCATCAAGAAGACTTTCACGATGTAATAACAGCGTTACTTGAGGAGGGTGGGGTACTACTGAGATTTAGTAACCATATGTCTTCAAGTCCGGGATATATCGAGAGCCCCTGTTGAGCATTCTTACCGTTCGCAATAGCATGAGCGAAAAGTCGGCCAACATTCCCTACGCCAAGAATATGGACGCTCTCGGCATAATTGGTCGAACTGTTCATTTCACGTGTATCGTACCAACCTCCTAGAGTCTGACGAATGAGCTTGGAACCATACCGATCACGAGGATTTCCGAACGAAGCTATTCGTGTTCCTCTTGGAATATATCGAAAAGGAGACGATATCATTACTCTTGGTTAGAAAGACTAATGCATTTGCACAGCACAGCGTTCTTTCGTGAGTGTCTCTGTACGTTGCGTTGACGAGTAATCGCGCGACGATGTTTTTGAAGTGGAGCAGGAGCAGATCAGCTGACATGTTTTACTCAAAATGAGATAGGACTTTCGAAGAACTTTTCCGAACACTTGAAAATATATTCCAATTACTACTTACCGATCTATCGAGACTCCAAGCCATTAAGAACGAATGTTCCCAAATTAATTTTGGGACTGGACTTCGACATGTCAATGACTCCTCCAGAGAGTATCTACCTCTTCTCTTTCGGTCAGAGCCCGGAATGTTTGTCGGATCCGGTCGGCTCCGGAGTGTTGGTAATTAAGCGAGATATATATATCCGGTCTCAGTCTTCAAAAGTGACAAACATTACTAATGAGTGCGATGATTTTCTCTTTCTATTGTCCACATCTCACAATAATACCGTATGAATTGTCCCTCTTGGAGTGAAGATTTCAAATCACGGAGAGTTATGAAGTCCATATCCCGAAGCATTATGGGTTTTCAAACAGTACTTTAAGGACTGAAAATGCCAACAATACCTTTTACAAACAGTTCAATACGATCCATTTCACATCCTTTTACATACACCAAATCATAAATCATGACGCGACTTATCGTTGTAGTTGGCGTTACTGGAGTACAGGCGAGTGGTCTTCAACTCATCTGGTTATTACTCTTTTTTAGTACTAACCAATGTAGGGATCTGCTGTTGCTCATACGTTCTTAGGACTCTCGGAATGGCGAGTCCGTGGTATTTCCAGAAACAAATCAAGCGAGGCATCTCAAACACTCATAGCCAAGGGAGTTGAGATTATCGAAGCCGACTTAGACAACAAGGAGTCGCTCATTCCTGCCTTTGAAGGTGCTCATGTGATTTTCTCCAACACAGACTTCTTTGGGCATTTATTCGCCGCGATGGTATCGAACAATGCTTCTTCCAGCCGAACTCCGAATGAAATTGCCTACGATCTGGAAGTCCAACAGGGAGTCAATATTGCAGAAGTTGCAGCATCACCCGCTGTCATGAAAACTTTGGAGCGATTTGTCCTCTCCTCATTATGCGATGCCAGAAAGGCGAGTGGCGGAAAGTACACCACTATATATCATTTCGACACAAAATCGGAGATGAGCCGTGTTATCCAGAGTCGTTTTCCGAAATTGGCAGCACTGATGAGTTCCGTTCTGATGGGACATTATGTTACAAATTGGAAGGCTTTTCCAGCCATGGCTCCAATCAAGCAGCCTGACGGCGGTTTCGTGATCTCCAGACCAGTTCCGGCCGACCAAATGTATCCTTTTGTAGTGGCGCATCGAGATACCGGAGCCTTCGTCAAGGCATTGGTTGATGCGCCTCCAGGGCTGAATCTTATGGGTGCATCTCAATTCATGACTGTATGCGACTTTCTCCTTTGTTCTCCCTCCTAAGCTCCTGCTCTAATTGGCTGCGAAAGAGTTTCATCCTCAGACACTCCTCTTTTCTCTTGAAACATAGAAATATTCATATGCTAACTTCTTGGAGTGGCCAGAGTGGACTAAGACGTGGGGAGATGTTCTTGGTGTAAAGGCAGAGTTTAAGACGGTACCAGCGGAAGAGTTTGTAGAGGGTGTACCAAAACCGTTGGCACAAGAGCTCTCGGATACATATCTCTATCTCGAAGAGTTTGGCTTTGATGGAGGTGATTCATCAGTTGTAGCACCTGAACAAGTAAGTCTCTACCTTGCCACGGGATCTGTCTCTTACTAATCGCGTTAGCTCACTTTCACTGTCCCATTGACGACCAATAAGGAGTATATCGAAAGTGAAAATTGGTCGTCAGTTTTAGAGTCCTAATTTGAGCGTCCTATCACTCTTTTTTATAACCTAGTGTTCCACAGACAATCACCTATCTCGCTATGCTTTAGTAGCTTCTATTACTTATTAGCGTAGTTCTGAATCAGACATACAATTTTGTGCGTCAGACTAGTTGTCTAGGCTCTAGGCTCTAGGCTCTATGTTTTCATGAATACTAGACTCCGGGACGAGTGACAGATCAATTAAACTACATTATTGAAGTAGAGTTCTGTGAAATTGCCAACAAACCTCTAGACGGTTATCGAGCACGTGGTTCGCTGTGTTTAATGAGGTTTGTGAATCGTGATTTGATTTTTCCCTTTGTTTTAGACGTGGATTCGGTAGAATTGATATGTAGACATAACTAAATTCGATAAAATGTATATATTCTCCAATATCAGTAGCACTATATCTAGTACCTTTGTTAGACCTCACGTTGGTCTCCGGACATATTCTAACAAAGTAGTGGTGTTGGTGTGTATGCCTTACAACGCCGTAGGAGAATCAGCCATTATTGCACCATACAGGCATCGACAACTGATTCTCCTGTCGTAGCAAGTCTTTTAAGCAATAAAAAGACCACCATGACACCGTTCCACTTGACAGCCATATACTTACTCCGTGGCAACCGAGACGAGATTAACTTCCTCCGGCGACACTTTTTGAATAGTGTAGCTCTTCCAACCAGCCTTTGGCAGGTCAATCTCCGGTTCTTCTGCTAAGAACTTCATGAACACGCCATGTGTTACAACAACAAAATCAGTTTTCTCCCCACTGTTCGATTTCTCACCCTGTTCTACCAGGCCTCTCCGCACTTTCCTTGCCCGCTCCTGCACTGCTTCGTCGTCTGCAGCAAAAATACCGTCCTTCGACGGCCAGGCATCCCCCAAGCCGTCAAAAGTCAGCCTCGGGAAAGCCTTTTCCAATTCCGCTCGATCGGAACCGGTGTCACAGGCTAGTGCACTACGCTCTTGTAAAAGCGGTTCAATTATCAGGCTTGCACCGTTCTCGACACCTTGTCCAGAGCTCGAATCAAAGTATTGTTTGTCAAGAATGCCGGAAAATGCAGTGAGAGCAGTTTGGATAGCGCGTCGGAGAGGGGAGGTGATAACCACACCAACGCGCCCGGCGTACGGGAATGATTTACCAAGTTCTGCAGCTTGCTCAAAGCCGAGCGAGGTCAAAGAAGGGTCGAGCTTAGAAAAGTCTTTGGTGACATTGTGAACAGATTCGGCGTGTCGGACGAGATGGACTTGGCTCCCGGTCACCATGGTGGAACGTTGGTTTTGACACCTTTGACATCTGGTGCATCAATGTGAATCAATGAATCACACATGTTGACAAAAGCAAAAGGAGCCAGCTGCTGCGATAGAGCCAAGACGCGGTCGAGGAAAGACGCGACACACGCTCCTTTGCACGCCATAGCACGTGTATGGAGGCCGTATCTTCATTTGGTCGGCATCTTCCAGTTCAGCTGGAAATATGCATCGAGGTTATCGCCAAGTTCCTTGGTGAGCCGCACGTGATCGCACGTGATGTCCAGATGCGAGAGTCTCTCGTCGTCGTCGTCGCGGTCTGAGCCTTTTGATATCAAGAGAAGAGTGGAGTGCCCTTCAAAGCCCACACACAATAATGTCCTTCGCAGTGCGCATTCCTCGCCAGCTGTCTAGCCACCTCTCCCGTCTCCGTGATCTTGCCCGGCAGTCTCCTGGTGATGCGGCCCCGCTTCAGGGAAACTACAACTCCCTTCCCAATCGACTAGCTGATGTCTTCCTCCGTACTTGGGATCTCGGCTTCACAGCTTTTGGCGGCCCGCCAGTGCATTTCCAGATCTTGCACCAAAGATTTGTAGAGGGTAGAGGTGGAAAGCAGAAATGGGTGGACGAGGAGACTGTGCGTAAATATCACATGTGTTATTCCTACATATGCGAAATTTTCTTGTTCTGAACGGACCTAGGCTGACGACCAAATATTAGTATCAAGAACTATTTGCAATATGCCAGGGTCTCCCAGGCCCCGGGAGTACGAAGATGATCTTCTGCCTCACATTGCTACACGCTGGCTTCATCCCAGCTCTGTTTGTCTTTTTGATCTGGAGGTGAGTTACACGACTTTATTGCCGAGCACTCATACACCGTCCTGCTCTCGAGGAAGCTCACATACATGTCTACAGTCTTCCCGGAGCAATCGGCATGTACGCTCTGTCTCTTGGTGTCCAGCGTATAAATGAGATTCTGCCCTTACCGGTCTACGCCCTTCTTTCTGGACTAAATGCTTCGACCGTTGGCATCGTAGCACTAGCCGCCGTGCAGCTTGCTGAGAAAGCAATCAAAGATAAGCTCACCCGTATCCTAGTACTTTTTGGAGCGTGTGCAGGTCTATGTTACAATGCATTATGGTACTTCCCCGTGCTAATGCTCATCGGTGGTCTCACCAGCGTCATCTGGGACGGCTGGATGAGTCAAATGATAGGCAAGGCGAGGGCAAAGCTCAATCGAAGAAACAGAGACCCAGAGTCCACAGGAGAGGAATTTGGTGTCACTAATACTATTCAGCTTGATGACCGAACAGACAGCCACGATAATATACATAGAAGGAATGTTACTGCTGCGGGCTCTATCAAATCAAGCAATACAGCATTGGATTTGCAGCATACTTCTGCAGGCAACTCACGGTTAGACGCAGAGCAAGCTGCCAGAAATGATGTCTCAGACCATGTGATCCGTATCAAGGCTGGGATCGCGATTACCGCTGTCTTCTTTGGTAATCATTTCCCATTCGCTCTTCACATTTTTGGACATGCTGACCTGGGGTTGTAGCTTCCTTTACGGCCATTCTTGTAGCACGAGGCACTCTCGAGGCCCCCCCGCTCGCTCTCGATCTATTTGCCAACATGTATCTGGCCGGTACTATCATCTTTGGTGGTGGTCCAGTGGTTATTCCCCTTCTTCGTTCATATGTTGTCGATCCCGGCTGGGTCAGTAGCAGAGATTTTCTGATGGGTCTGGCAATAATTCAGGCCTTCCCTGGTCCCAACTTCAACTTTGCTGTATACCTCAGTGCACTTGCGTTGCAACGCTCGCAGTTTCCAACTGTCTTTAGTGCGTTCTTAGGCTTCCTTGGCATTTTCGTTCCTGGAATCACACTAGCTGTTGCTATGCAGAGCTTCTGGCGGGTGCTACGGACAAAGAAGTGGGTAGTAGACCTACTACGAGGAGTAAATGCGACAGCCGTGGGCTTAGTTTTTACGGCCGTTTACAGACTGTGGGAGATCGGCTATCTCGTACCTGAAGACAGTCGTGGACGGAGTTTGGCATCGGAACCATGGTGGGTCGTAGTTGCGGCAGTTACATACGCGGAGAGTGCCTGGTTCAATGTTCCCCCGGCCGTTGCCATTGTGATGGGCGCCGTGTTAGGGCTTTGCTGGTACGGTGCAGTTGGACGATAATGGTCAAATTTACCGCTTTCTCATACTGTTATTATCTATACTATCAACGTCTTCTTGTAAATAGCTTTGGAGTACTATTTTTAAACTATATGGACTTGGTGGATTGTAGTAAATTATGAAATTTTAATTTCCTTAGTTTAGTGATACTTTAGTAATACGCATTATTTATTTATACCTCTGGAAGATGAAATTCTTCTATTTTCTTTTACTAAATTCGACTAGCTTGTACTCTAGTTACATTGTTACGTTGTATTTTACAGAGACTTGGGTTTTCTGTGCTCGCTTAAATGGTTAAAGGGGGCCAACACCAACAAGCCAAACAACTACAATAGCAATAGTCACATTTCGACGCACACGCAGTTGGCAACCAGCACATGCATTTATATCATAACCCTACTCTTCCCTCCTTTCCAGCCATCATCAAAATTTCCTCCCAATTAATTCCTCTCCTCTTCTTGAATTGAGTGTCCTCTCATCTCGGCTATTCTACGTGGTATCATCTGGCTTCTCTGCGACATTTCAACCCGCCAAAAACAAAACTTCATTGTCCATTAACAGGGCTGGTTACCTCTCCCAGATTTTCCCAGAAAGAACCCTTCTTTGGCTTAGACTATGTAATTGGAGCTCATTTAAACGTTCCCATAGTTCTCAGCACCACACCCGCTGCGGCAAAACCTTCGCATCTCGTTTCATACTGCACACTCAATCAACACTCGTGATCCCAAGAATGTTCGAGTAATAGAATGTTCGAGCAATATAATGTTCGAGCAATAATCCGCGGGATAATTAAATGGGGTGTAACACCACTTCGACTACCCGGGATGGATATGTTTTGTGGTGAGGGAATTATTACCTCTGATGCAATTGTATGGGAACATTCGCGCGTACTTCTTAAGGCTGAGACTTAAGCCCATATTTCGTAATCCCAACATTGTACAACTCACCACATTGGAACTTGCTACCAAGGAGTTCTTCTCTCACATTACAACGGATGGCGGAACGGTCGCTTCACAGCCTCTTTTCATTCAGTTGGTAGGTAATACATTCTACTCGTTGATTCAAGCGGCACGCTCGAAGTTATTAGTTTCTTCATACAGCCATATAGTTTCTGTTAGGGCCTGGTTCTTTATCAGCTCTGAGAGGCTCTCACGATGTATGGTAACGATGGAGGTTTCATCTACGACTTCCATAACGCGATGTTCTGCTTCGGTATGAGAGTTATACTTGATCGTCTCCGGGCTTTTGTCCTTTGAGGAACGACGAAAAAGGGGTTCACGTCTTTTCACTCCCAAAACTTCTATGCTTCTTCACTCTGAGAAACGGAACTTGCGAAGACTTTCGAGCTCCCCGGCTAAACACGGTATCTCCTCTTGTCGGGCGCATCTTACTCACTGACGCCACTGTCCCAAGCGTTCTCGACCCCTTAGTTAATTTTTCCATTTCTGCAATTGTCGGTACCCTTGCGAAGATTTGCTTTCACGCGATGAAGTTCTCTTTGGACTGAATTCGAATGAATTCCATCCAGTGCGATGGGAAACCGTTGAAACGCATTTATGGGGCTTCATAATGTTTGGGAGAGGGTCGAGATATTGTCTCGGTAAGGATAAAGCTATGCTGGAAGCGTGGTACGTGATAGTGAAGAACGCGAGGCACATTGGAAGATTGAAAGTCGGGACGAGAAGGATTGTCAGGCTGAAAGAGGCTGAGCTGAAATTTACATGCCGGAGTAGTAATGGTTGTGAATTGGCTTTGTTTGAGGAGTAAGTTGCTATCTACACTTATTGAAAATATCGTTTATAATATCCTGTTTATCTTACCATATCAGTGATATAAGCTAGAAACGGCTGATCCAATCAAAGAAACTAATGTATAGAGTCTAATAAGGTATTTATTTGATTCAAAATTAAAATTAACAAGTTTTAGGTAGTAGATTTATGTATCCCTCCAGTTCAAATTGGATAAGACCAAATCAAAAAATCACCCATTCGAAGTCTACAAATCTCAACTTCTCACTTCCATTGAATGGCCACATATATCGAGGGGATGGCCAACACCGAGACTAGAGACAAATTCATGATTGTTTCAACATTTTAACACTATTGAGCCTTAACTTGATTTCATTGCAATCAGTACCTCTTAAAAACACTTTTACTTAGAACATGCTGATCCTTTCCATCCACGAAATCTTAACCATCTGACACTTTCTCTCAAGATCTACCCCAGAGTGGTTTGTTATCTGCATTAGAAATGTTTTCAGTGCTGGCTTTATTTTGGGCGCCATCTTCCAATTGAATGTAATTGATATCCTCAACTGTCTTCTTCCGTGATGCCGGCGCGGTGAAGTCCTCACCAGTATTGCTTTTGCTGTTTCGAATCCCTTGGATTCAGCAGTCGTGACGCCACTACGGGAACCACGTATGCGAGACCGCATAGATCTATAGACTGAGGATCCGTACCTCTTTGCTTGTGCTAAGACACCTGGTAAAGTCGACATACAAGCTGCTATGATAGCTATATTGATTTCAACACAACTAATAGGTATAAGAATTAGCGGACTATGACGAAGATCGAGGGGTTATAGGATAGGAATTTCATCTTACGTTAGAGACCCATTCCAAGCAGCGTACCAGAACTTGTCTGTCCGACGGAGGGTTCTGTCAAGAAGAATCAAGCGTGCGATTGATACACCACATGCCACAAACCCAGCGAGGAATATAGCGAGAAGACCAATTTTCTGTCCTGTTCGAACATGCAGCTTCATTATACTAGGGATACGAACAAGGAAAACAAAGATGTCGGAAGCAACATTGAATGCTGATTGAAACATGGTCATGGCATATAGATTCTTGCAAACGCCGACCTTAAGTGCTGCTGCGTTGACACAGCTTTTCAACAGTGCTCCCTGAGCTCCGACGTACGCGATATAGAAGAGAGTAAAAAAAAGCCATTGAAAAGTAGCACGTAAATCGGACGAATCGGTTGACGCCAAATATCCGGATGTAGAGCAGGAAGATGGAGAGTTTGACGAAATAGATCGCGAATGGATAGATGAAAGATGTAGAAGCAAGAAGCAAGAAGCCGTACATTGGACGCCTGAACAAGAATGCTGGCTCGAATATCCCTAATGTGTCGTCCAAAACCCAGGTGGAGCCCATGATATTGAATGATCGAGTGTCCTGTGGATCCAAGAGCAGCCATCGCGCAAGTGTCTATGATAGTTAAAGAACCAAGTTAGAATGTTGAGCTCTAGATAATGGGAATCAAGAACCAAATGATCTCAAAAGCTTACAGTCGTCCCATCCCATGGTATGCAAAATAGCCCCCTTAGCATACAATCTCAAGAGAACTGCAGTCCATACTATTGTCAACAAAACAGTATTTAACGAGATCACTAGGGCATCATGATTTGGGGGGTTGATGAAATTTGGGTTGACTCCAGCTGGTGGTGTTCCACCAGGAAAGTTATACAGAACACTTAGGGGGATTACAGTCGCCGACATGATGATAGTAGCCGTTTGACTCGAGCAACAATCCACAAACCAACTACCTTGAGATTTTGTGGGGTTTTTCTTGTGGGGGTTTGAAATAATAAAACTACTTAGTTATCACTTAACACTATAAAAGCTCTATACCTCCTATAGATCCTAAATTATCGCATAATATAACTATCTATTAATAACTACTTGTTTTATTAGGAAACGATACGAGCATGTACGATGTGATATGAAAGTAGAAGAGCAACAGGCTTTGCGGGGGATAAACCGAGAGCATCAAAGGTAACTTTACTATTCCTTCAATATTCCTTCGAACGACGGCATGAGAGGCACAGTTAGCGGGTCGATTTTGATGCGCCGCCTCTTCTTTGGGGGATAACAATCGACAGTTTGTGGTAGAAAAGCACGCCTTCATTTTCCTATCATAAGTGGGTAGGGTGCGAAGCAGGCCGTCTATGGCGGACCTACCCTACATGAGCCTTTCCAAAATCAAATTTTTACAAAAACACGGCTCGTACGTGGTACGCCATAGGTAGTCGTCTCTGCTTATCACGGCATTGTGCTTATCTCGACGTTCTGCTTACGCCGGATATGGAACTTGTCTCCGATCACAGAAATATTCGCGTTTTGGGGGCTGCACTACCTCACACTCTCAAGTAAGCACAGCCTGCCATTTCACTAGACAAACCCTCAGAAGCAAGCCAGCTTACATTATTTACAGTATTACCATGTATGTGCCATGAATGGTGCATGGTTCGAATTTACTCTTCGGTTCAGGTTTCCTCTATATTCATTCTACAATGCTAGAATTACACGTCTTAAGCCTTCTTCAAATCCCTGTCTCAAAACACCCCTGTTGCTGTGGCTCGTAGGATTCCAGCCCACTTGCCATTAGCTCCCAGAAAATACACCTGCGTTTACGAACGAAGTGGTACAATGGTCACTTCAACGTCGTCTCCTCTCACTGGTGCCACAATTCCCAGGCACGGCTTCTTCAGTTCCAGCCGTGGAAACGTCGACTCGTGGTCGGCTTTGAAAATATCGAATCGACTCAACGTTATCCCAATAAAAGTGAGTACCTCTTTTTGAGCAAGAAATCTACCTGGACAATGTGTTGTCCCACTACCGAATGAACGGAAACTTTGGTTTTTGGCGAGGGATGGGTCTCTTAGAAAACGAGTAGCATCAAAACCGGCTTCATTAGAGCCAAGACCTCTTCGTTCATGAGGATTTGTCGATAGAGGATGAGTATCATGTTTCCTGGCTGAAGGAGCTTGCCACCTAACTCAAGGTGTGCTATTATATTTCGAGCAGAGACTGAGGAGGTGACAACCTGAAGTGTTTCCTGGTAGACAGCAGTCAAAAGGGGACATCGGTCCAAACAGTCACTGAGAGCATTCGGAGATTGAGCTATGGCGACTACGGGAGCCACTTCCTTCTTAATAGCTGAGTAGAGTTCTTGGTTCTCGGCTAGATAAGCCATTATCCAGAAGCAAACTTTCCAGGCATTCCCGTTAATACTAAATATTTCATCAGCTTGTCAAGATGTTTCATCGGGATACAACTTACACCCAGTAAGCCATCATCAAGTTAGCAGCTATGTCAACATCTCCGATACTTGCTGCTCGCATCTCCTTTTCCAACGTCTGTACCAGCCAGCAGCTTCCCGGTCTTTCATCTGCTGGGGACTGGAAGTAGGCGGTCAGAGCATCAAGGGAACTCTGTTTTGCTATTTGCATCTTATTCGGCCAGGGCCTTGGAATCTTGTTACTAAGTTGCCAACTGCGTTCATCAAATTCCGAAAAGTCATCGAGGAGTCCGGGGTTGCGGGCTAGAAGTGCTTCACCGAAGAAAGCATTGGTCGCTCCCTCGAGCGGCGTTGCTTGAACCCATTGAAGCAAAGAAACCTTGCATTTGCCATCAAGAGATGATGATAATACAAGTTTTCTATCATGCCTGTTGTTCCATAAATTCTCAGCGGTGAGCAATAGGTGCATACTGCTGAGGAATTTATGCTGAAGTTCGTTGAGAGGATTTCCAGGATGAAGTTGCTTTCGAAATATTTCTTCCGAGAGCTGTCCCAGAGGTTTTCCGAGTGGATTGGGATAGCCAATTTTGGACGGAAGTCTATTTTCCTACATCTTACCGATACCTGTTTCTGAGGATCCCATTGAAGCCATCATTGCTTTCACATAATCGTTAAATACCAGTTCCCGCGTATTCTTGCTCATTATTGCGGCATCACTGTATACAGGTGTACAAGTGACATGACATTCAATTCTTGAATTTTTTTTAGTTAAAAATGTTACTGGTAAGCCCCCAAAGTTGCCTTCTTCGGAATGTTTCCCAAATAGGAAGTCTCTTAAGCAACCCCCGCTTCTTTGTGTGTTCAAGGAGCGACAGCGCATATCATCCGCTTACACTGCCGCCCACAATGTCAAAAGCGGCTCGTATGTAGCAACTATCCAGGAACATGTGGATATCGAGCTGAAGCTGAAGAGAAATCTGAGGTAAAATCCTCCGCTCTAACTACCGCACTGCCGGGTACTAAGACGCCATCATCATATGTCATGGGTGCATGTAGGGAAAATCAAATCCCACGTGCTGGGATCTTCATTGCTGTTGCTACAGTGCAAGTATCATACAGCGATAAAATCCTCGTTGATTCTACAGGGTATCTCAATCTCCCCCCTATTTTATCATAATTAAAACGTCACATATTTTTCTACAGCGCGGAGTTCACCATTCTTCGTAGTCATGAATTGCGTCAACATATTATCAAGAAATGGGTACGAAACTCTGGGGAGTGAATATTTCAATATGTGTTCGTGAATATTTCTTTCTGTTTGAAGTATACCTTGAGCTCAATAACTAATTAATGCCAATAGTGATGGTTATCTTGTGTTCAGAAACACTCCTCAACGTCGCAATCAAGCATTCTTCTATCCTCCGCTCTAAAACCTGCACTCCAAGTACATGGCGAGGCTTCCTCCTTGGTGTTGATTTCGCCTTTGAATACCCCATCGTCTTCTCGACTCTACCATCCTTAGTCCAAACTCCAAGTCGGGTGATCTGGAGCTCGAACCCTAAGCCCATGGACTTGATTTTCCAAATTAGTGTCCACTTACTCATTGAGAATATGTGTTCGACTATCTTGCCAGCATTCTCATCTACTGAGGAGAAAAAGTCATCTGCTGCTGCTGCGCTCTCCATGGAGTTTTTGGCACCCCGAATAACATTGTTGTTAGGAATCCCGCTACTGGAAACCATTCTCCTTGGCAGAGTGGTAGGAGGGCAGTTGCATTTTGGGGGTATCATCGGGTGGTTAGTTCTGAGACATTATCTGGTCAAGAGCAGGCTATCGGAACCTCTTGTCCTCCATAGTGAGAATGAGACAAGATGCATTAGAGCAAAAGCAGGAATTTAGGTTATATTCTTAGATTGAGAATCATGTTCAGGCTCACTAGCTGCGTTTTGTGGAAACATACTCTGTGACGCAAATGAACTTCAAATAACTAAAAGAATCTGCTTGATTCAATTCCAAAGCATTATTGTTTCAGAAGAAACAGATCTGGGCGCTGGCGCCCGGCACCCAGGTTATTCATGCATTCTTTTTTGATTGAGGCCGATAGAAAGACTTCCCGCTACGCTCGATAGCCTCCATCAAGCTAACTTTTGGCTTATAACCTAAGACCCTTTTCGCTTTTTCAATATGAAATGTTCTAGTCATGCAACTAAACTTGATGCCCACTCTGTTTATCCGCGACTTCTGCTTTCCGAATGACATGATCCAAACTATCCACTCAGAAATCGCGGCTATCAAGATTCCAATGGCTTTCGGCATCGATCTAACATCCTCCTCTTTAGTAGCATATCCAGCAGCATTTCCGATCAGCCGAGCGAACTTCCAGAAAGAAATGTGCTCATCATTCGTGATGAGGAATCCCTGACCAGCAACTTTCATGTCATCGGAAGCTGGTGGGTGGACACGGGCGTCAAGCAAAGCTTCCGCAGCTAGGAACTGCGCATGAATTACATTCTCATTGAATGTCCAATCGCATTCGTTTTTGCCGTCGCCGATCTGCCACTTGTATTTGCCTTCTGCAGCACGTTTGACGAGTTCGCCGGTAACATAGTCTCCCTCGCCGAAGATCATGGAGGGCCGAATGCAGCTCGTTAGCATACCCGCTGGGGTTGTGCTATTCGCGTTAAGAACGAGCTGGTCTGCTACTGCTTTTGAGTGCGAGTAGATTTCTGTTTGGTCTGGGAGATAGAGGAGGGGGAGTGAGTCGTCCCCATCTGTCATGTCGCTAACGGAGTCATGAACAACCGATGCACTGGATGTGTATACGAACGCTTTCACACCCAAATCCTGTCCAAATTTCTGATTAGCTTTGCTCGAACTGTTGAAGACACATAAGATGCTGTCGATTACAGAAGCCGAAGCCGAACTTCTCAAGATCACGAAAAATCACCACCTACTTTAGCACACTCGATTAAATTGCGTGTGCCATCAACGTTGACTCTCATGTAAAGCGGAAGGTCTGAGAGAGCCGCAGGCGGTGAAGCTGTGTGGAATATGACTTCTGGGCGTGACCTTTCAAGGGCGGAGTATATCTGGTCTTTGTTTGTGATATCGACATCATAATAATTCACATCTTGAATTCTATTGATCTTGGTTTGAATGTCGAAAACGGCTACCTGGGGTGTTGGCTCAAGCTTGAGGAGCTGCTCAACGGTTCGATGGCCGAGAGAGCCACAGCCTCCAATCACGAGGGCAGACTGGATCTTGGTCGCGGTGCTGGGCATGATGGCGACGTGGAGGAAGGATCGGAAAAATTGTGCGGGTTGAGAATAGTCATCAGACCAGCATATAACAGACGCCCGTTGCCGTCTCAGGGATAAATGACTGGGCAGACCATCCCAAAACAAAAAAAAATGCGTTCACGTAAGCTTGGTTGCTTACATGGTACTAGTCCGACTGCAGTCCCAACTGCATCCGAAGCAACAAGGATCAGGAATATTTACGCTAGCATTGCACGGTTGGGGTCCTTTCGTACTTCGTATAAGCTCCTAGTTGTGGGTCACCTGCACTATCAAGGGAGGTTAAGCGAGTTCCCCCCCTATATCCGTACTTCGTACTTGTAGATTTTTTGGGAAGTTTTTCTACCGAAACAGCCCCGCTACTATAAATAATACTAGACTAAGAATTCTATAAAGTATAATATAAATTTTTTCTATTTTCTTTTCTCTAAAGTCTTAACATTCTAGATTTACCTATTACTATATCTATAATATAGACTTACTCTCTATATTTTAAGATAGCTTACTACTATTTTAACTTTTATTTATAAATTCTTAAAATCTTAATAAGATAAAGAGTTAATATCTTTATAACTTTAGTATTTACTTTTATAGATTACTATATATCTAATCTTAATATAAATAGAGGTTATCTTTACTAAAACTTTATATTTAAAGCTATAGATTATTTTAGTACTTATACTATATTTCATATTACTAATAAAAATAGTCTACTATTATAATTTACTTTCTATAAAAATCTTTATAAATTATATAAGCTAGATATATTATTTAATTATTTTTAACTATATTTATATTTTACTAAGTTTATAGATCTTAGTTATTCTAGATTTTAGTTAATATTTAAGAAATTTATTAAATAAAACTAATTTTTATAAAATTAAGTTCTTTAGAGTTTAAGCTATTTAAAGCTAATTAAATTAGTCTTATAACTATTAATATATCTTTTAAATAAGCTTTAAAGCTACTTAATAGTATCTCTATAGCTTTAAGTAGTTATATAAACTCTAATAATTAAGTTTTAGTAAATAAGAGAGTAGAAAAAGAAAGTAGTTAGTAATATAGAATTTAATAATTAATTAATCTTATAATCTATACTTATATACTTTATTTTCTTTATAAATTAAGTACTTAAATTAATTCTTTTATATTTAAAGTTAGTTTAATATTTTTTCTTATTTTTTTTTATTTAAAATAAAGTTATATAATAGCTAAAATTAATGTTTATAATAATTAATTATATAGTTATTTTTATCTTTCTAGTAAACTTATATCTATATAACTAGATAGAGAGAGAAACTCTAGTATTTTCAATTACTTTTCTAAAGTTATTAAGTAAGCTTAGAATACTTATTATAATAATAAAGACTATAACTACTTTATATTTACTAGTATAGATTAAGCTAACTATATTTACTATTTAGATAATCTAGATACTAAATTACAAGATATTAATTAAATAGAAAAGAACTTTAATACTAAGATATAATAGAAAATAAAAGAAAACTTCTTTATAAAGTAAAATAACTCTATTATAAGAGTAGTAATAGTTTTAGTAAAAGGTAATATTTTTACCTCTTATTTCTTTTATTATTAAAATACTATAAATTAATTAAATAAAAGTTAATTTTAATATTAAATTTATTCTTATAACTCTTAATTATTTAAAATATATTCTAGATACTATAAATAAATAAAGTATTATAGGCTAAGCCTTTAGTTAAAGTAGTAGAGTTATTTATAATAGTTTATAATTACTAAGAAAGAAAGAGAGGTAGAGCTATAGCTTCTTATATATAGATAAGGTAAGTAAAGTAAGTTATATATATATATATATATATATAACTCTAGCGTAGACTATACTAAGTACTACCTTTAGGTCTAACCTATTATAATACCTCTCTTCTCTACTTATAGAGGCCTCTTCTATTATTACGTCTCGTTTGTTATCTACTTATAGCTTAAAAAGCTCTATTCTCTAAATACTCTTATATATACTTACTTAGCGGCCTAGTTCTAACTCTATATATCTTTATCTACTTAATTAATATAATTAAGTACTTTTTTATTACTTATCTTTAAAACGACTATATCTCTATAGTTACTTTAAAAGTATTTTCTTTTTCTTTTTTTTAGAAATAGTTATATTTTACTAATACTATTTTATACTCTCTTTTACTAAGGTCTAAGTATTTTATTCTTTTAAGTATTTAATCTACCTATTTAATAATAATATTATAACGATTCGGTTCTACTAGGGGTAGACTAGAGTTATCGTAAGGTTAGTATATTAAGAAGTAGGCGTAGGATTATTACTTATAGATTTAGAGATCTATTTGTTATAATAAGAGTAAGTTAAATAGATAATATACTATTACTATAGGTAGTTAAGTACGAAGCTCCTATCTAAGGAAACTACAATTATTATATAGAACTTCCTACCTTACACTCTACGTAGGCGTAGTCGACCTAGTCGTCGTAGTCGACACGGTCGACACAGTCGACCTGGCGGCCACCTACGTGACTCCCGTAGAGTTAGGCCTAACTACTTACGTGACGGTACCTTAGACCGGGGCCTATCCGCTAATATAAATATTACTAATATTAACTAAATTAAGCTATTAAACGGCGGTCCTAGGAACTACTCGATTCTCGTGACCTCGTCTAATCCTAGGACTTTTAGTCCTAGGAGTATTACGACGCCGAGGCCGACGCTACTCGTAACAAATATATATACTTCTCTCTCTTTCTTACTTCTTATCTAGAATCTTATCTACTTTATAGTAGTCTTTATTTATAACTAAAGTTAGTTATAGCTAACTATTATTCTAGATCTAACTTAGTAATAGGTCGCTTACTATAAGCCGTAAGAGCTTATTATAGAAGATATTATATACTTTTAGTAGAGTATTTAGATAGTAAGAGTATATACCTATAGTTTCTAGAACTATATATTTAGTATATTTTATATTTAATTTCTTACTAGGCCGATTTACCTTTATATTTTTAAGGTCTAACTATATCTTATTATTTACTTTAAAAATAGAGACTTAACTTCTTTACTTATTTATCTAGTCTTCTATCTTCTACTAAGTAAGTAACTACTATTACTACTTATATAAAGTCTTAAGTATTCTTTAGCTTCTTTAGAATAGTATTAGCTTTCTAGATTAGCGACTATAGACTATCTTTATTTATAGTAATTTTCTTATTAAACTAAACTAGTTTAACGTAGTAACTATAATATAAGAAAAATAGACTTACTTCTATAGAGACTATATCTTTATTAATAATTATAGGTTCTATATATACTAGTAATTAAGTCTATTTCCTCTAGTTAAAGTCTATAAAGTTCTTAATATAATCTTTAACGTTTTTGTTTATTTTCTTAGTAGATCTATCTATCTCTAGATTAAAAGCTATAGAGAGTCTCTATAGAATCTTTAGCTTCTAATAGATCTATCTCTATAAGAAGCTTATAAACTAAGTTTATCTATTTAAAATAATAGTTTTTAATAATCTATATTATTAGTAATAAGTAGTTATAAACTACTTAGTAACTATCTTAACTATAATATTATCTAAAGATTAAAATATAACCTCTTTTATTAATCTATCTATTATTACTATAATATTTATATAACTATTACTTTTAAGTAGTTTATTAATAAAGTTAACTAATATCTCTAACTAAGATTAACTAGAAACTAGAAGTAGTTTAAGAAATTTTTATTATTTATCTCTCTAAACTTTACTTCTTCTATAGATATTATAATTTTTTATAAACCTTCTAACTAAAAGAACTATCTTATAAGAGTAGTATTAATTACTTCTTATTCTAAATATCTATATATAATTAAGTTATATACTTATTAGATTAGCTTTATTCTAAGCTTTTTAGAATTAAGTACTTATTATTTTCTATAGAACTATAACTTTTCTATACTAGAGAGAGAATACTTATTTATTAATACTTATTATTTAATTTTAGCTAAAAACTTTCTTATTCTCTTCTATATATATTCTATTAATACTTAGTAAATCTTATTATTTTCTTCTATAGTCTTCTAGAGAGTTACTAGCTCTTTATTTACTAGTATTCTATCTAGACTAAAAGAAACCTCTTCTTTATTAGAAGCCTTACTTACTAGAATTAAGTTATTAAAGGTATTTTACTTTTTATTCTTTAAAGTACTACTAGTCTTATCTAGTTATAACGATTCGGTTCTACTCGAGGTAGACTAGGGTTATTGTAAGGTTAGTATATTAAGAAGTAGACACAAGATTATTACTTATAGATTTAGAGATCTATTCGTTATAATAAGAGTAAGTCAAACTAATAATATACTATTACTATAAGTAGTTAAGTACGAAGCTCCTATCTAAGGAAATTACAATTATTATATAGAACTTTCTTTCCTTAAGTTCGATAGGTTCGCTAGTCGAACCCGTTAAACTCCTAGCCGGTTCGATAGGTTCGCCTAGCGAACTTATCGAACTTTCCTCGTTACGTGACGGCACCCTAAACCGGGGCCTACCCGCTAATATAAATACTACTAACTTTAACCGAATTAAGCTATTAGACGGCGGCCCTAGAAACTACTCGATTCCCGTAACCTCGTCTAATCTTAGGACTTTCGGTCCTAGGAGTATTACGACGCCGAGGCCGACGCTACTCGTAATACTATCCCTTATTCGGACTAGCGGGTCTATACGCTTAAGTACGACTAAGAAATACGTCGGTTAAAGGCTATAGACTTCCCTTCTTTCTAATATACTACCCGACCGTATAACTAAACGTTCTAATATTATAGCCCTTAGAAAATAAATTAATTTAACTAGGAGAAAGATAGCGCCTTATTCTTACTACGAAAAGACGGGAAAAGAGTATATAGTCTCTCGAGACCTAAAATATAGTTGTTATAGTACCTATATATCTATAAGAAAGTCGTATAACGTTAAAGAGATAAATCGAATACCCTTAGTCCGCGACTAGGAGAGTATCGAGGTTTAGGAAGAGAAACTTTTTCTAGAGGATAAGTAGACTAAGGCCTAGATCTAAGAGATACTAGCTCGTCGTACTTATATCTACCAGTAGTAAAAGTTCCTTTAAGAATAGAAATAAAAGATAATTTTAGTAGGTCTTAACTCGCTAGACGAGTTAGACGAGTTAGAGAGGAAAGAGTATTAGGAAGAAGAGGAGAAGAAGAAATAGGAGAAGAGGGAGGTAGAAGTAGAACGACTACTAACCTATCCTACCTCGCCCGACGACTACTCTAGGTACGACCTATCTTTATTTAATCTAAACTTTAATCCTAGGTCTTTTTAGGAGGCCCTAGATACTAGCGGTAGAACTTCTTAAGCCGCTTAGAGTAGTTAAGGTTATTTATTAGTTTCTATATATTTTCTAATTATAAGTAGTTCTTTTATTTTATTAGATAATATAGTTTTCCTCTAACGAGTTTATAGTCTAAGATCTTCTCGACTTTATACTCGGCGTTAGGGTTAACTAGTTCTATTTCTATAACTAGAGCTAGTAGCGCTCTAGGCGGTACTAGTTTGAGAAGAGATATATAGAATACTAGAAAGATATTTATACTTTTTAGTAGAGCTAGTTTATAATTTAAAGGTCTTTTATATACTTTAATTTTAAATAGTTTTAGTTTCTTATTATCTAGTTTATTACTTAGTTGTTTTATTTAGATATTTCGTCTAACTAAATAAACTCTATCTCTCTCTTCTAGCGTAGGCTCCTAACTACGTTTCTTATTATAGTAGGACGCGTTTCTTTCTAAGATAAACTTAAGTTCTTTAACGAGTTATTTATAAAGAGAGAAAAGGTTATTAATAAGGATCCTTCCTACCTAGTTATCGATAGACGCGTTATAAGGTTCTTAGAATACTATTTTCTTATAACTAAAATTAGCTTTAAATAGCGATACTTATATTGTCTCTATAGCTATACTATTATACGAGAACTAGGCTATTAGTAATAAGACAACCTAATTATCTTACTTATAGTTTACGTAATATCTTAGGTATACTTTAACTACTTAGTTTATTCTTTTATTACCTCTATTTATTTATAGATAGAATAATATTAATAGCTTTCGCTTTATTTCTATATAGACGGTTATAGCCGTCTAGAATTTAGATATAAATAGTTTATCTCGGTCTAAGACTATTTCTTCTAGGGTACTATAGTCTATAACTACGTATTAGATAAAAGCGTATACTAACTCCTTAGTAGTACTTAACTTCTTATATAGTATTAGGATTATATACTTAGTAAGTCTTTCTATTATAACTAGGATCGCGTCGTATTCGACTTCTATTATTAGATCTCTTAATAGTAGAAGTTTAATAATAAAGTCTTATAATATTATTTTCTATAGTTTCTTTAGAATAGATATTTATTCTATAAGTCTATAAGGTATATAGTATATAGATTTATTTCGAATATAGACGTCGTATTTAGTTACTACCTTCTTAACTAAAGTTTATAGCTTATCGATATAATATTACTACTAAATTCTCTAGAAGGTTCTTCTAATTCCTTAATAACTATATTCTAGGGCTTCGTAGAATTTCTAGATAAATTCTAAAGTATATAAGCTTAGTACTTTAAGTTTTCTATCTTTATATAGCGAGCTCTTCTTAGGGGCTACTAGTTCCTTATTCTAGACGTCTATAATATTATCGTACTATAGGCCTCGAACTTTAGTAAGGGTAGTAATTACCTTAGAGTTAGAGATAAGATTTCTATCCTAATCTTCTTTAAGGATAGCTTACTTTTTATAGATCTTGTCTCCTTTATATCCTAGTTAACGGCTTAAAGTATTAGCCCGGAGATTATCTATTCTCTTTATATATTTAATTATAATATCGAAATAGGCGAGTTCTTCGGCCTATTATACTATTCGTCGATTATCTAATTTCTTTATTATTAAGAATATTTATAGGTTCTTATAATCTATAAGAATAATAACTAGGAACTTAGCTCCTTAAAGATAAATCTTCTAATATCTTAGTACTTTAACTATAGCTATAAGTTTCTTTTTATAGATATTATAGTTCTATTTAGCCGGCGAGTATTTCTTAGAGTAATATATAATAGGGTATATTTTTCTATTCTCGTCTAGTTATAGGTAAATAGTACTTACGGTAGTATCTAAGGTATCGGTCTCGACTATACTTAGTTTATTAATACTAAAACTTCTAATAACTAGTTTCTTAGTAAACTAGTCTTTTAATTCTTATATAGCCGCTCTCTCTTTTTCTCTTATAAGAAAAGGTACGTCTTTCCGAGTAAGATTAGTAAGTAGTCCTATAATTCTTAAATATCCTTCTATAAATTATTAGTAGAAGTTTCTAAAACTAAGGAATAACTAGACGTCTTTAATATTTTCTAATTCTAGCTAATCCTTTATTTATTAAATCTTCTCGGGGTCGATATTTATTTTTTCTAGTTTAATAATAAACCCTAGAAACTTAGTTTTTTAAGTACTAAATTTATACTTCTCTAGCTTTAGTCTTAAGTCTACTTTAGCTAGGGCTTCTAGAACTAAATAGATATACTTCTTATATTTATCCTCGTTTTCTAAATAGACGAGAATATTATTAAGGTAATAAATAATAAACTTATTAAGGTATTCTTATAGAATATTATCGTTCTATCTCTAGTATATTATAGAGGTGTTAGTTAACCCGAATAGTATAACGGTATATTTATATTAGCTAGAGAGTATAATAAATATAGTTATCTATTTATATTCTTCCTTAATTCTAATAAGGTTAAAGGTATTTCTCTAGTTAAGTTTCGTAAATATTTTTACTTTAGCTAGTCTATTCCGTAGATACTACGTATTTAGTAAAGGGTATTAATCCCTAATAGTAATATCGTTTAGTCTTTAGAAGTCTCTATAAGGTCTTCTCTTATTATTACCTATCTTTACTACTACTAGTATATTCGAAGTAGCTAGCGATTTAGATAGCCTAATCTATCCTTTCTTAAGTACTGTGTCGACGTATTCCTCTAACGTCTTAGAGACGTCGAACTAGTATCGTCTTAATTTCTCGAAAGATAGTTATCTTTCTTCTTTTAGATTAATCTTATAGTCCTATAGTTAGTATTTAGGTAAGGCTTAAAAGTCTTCCGGGTTTTTAAATAACTTCTTAAATCTTCTATACTATATAGGTATCTATTTTTTTTTATCTTTGTCGATAGTAGCCTATAGAGAACCCTCTATTTCTTCGAGGTATCTAGGCGCTTTAGAGGAGGTAGCGTAAACCTCTCTCTAGCCTTATAGTTAAACCTACGTACCCTTATAGGCGTATCTCCTATAGGTTATAGTATTAGTATACTAGTCTATTTCGGGGTTATACTCTCGGATCTAGGCTATTTCTAATATAGCCTTATAGTTTTCGATTTTAGTAATATTAAACTAGATATTAGCTTTATATCTATCTAGTAAGGACAATTTTAATAGAATAGTTACTTTATTAACTTATCTATTAATATAGTCTAACCTATCTATAAGTTTTAGAGAGTATAGTTAAATATTAGTTATAGGAATATTTAACTTCTTTACTATATAGGGTAAGATATAGTTTCTATTAGCCTCTAAGTTAATTATAACTCTAATTAGTTTTCCTCTAATCTTTATTTCGACTATAATTTGTCCTTATTCTCTAGTAGTATAGAGCTTATAAGAGTCTAATAATATCTCCGTAACCTCTATATCTCGGAGTAGGTTAGTCTATATATAGTATTACGTTACCTATTCTTATAAACAATAGAGTATACTAAGGCGTAGAGTATACGTGTCTAGAATTAGGGCCTTCTATTAGGTAAACTCGTTAGTTTATCCTTTAACAAAGAAGACCTATTCCTAAATACGTTTTCCTAAAGATCTACTAATAATCTTCTATATATCTCCTAGCTTAAGAATATTATTTAAGTAGAGTAACTACCTAATTAGTCTAAGTAGTTCGATAGTTATTTTCTAGGTACGTTCTTATTAGAATACTACTCTTTTTATATCTACGAAAGATACTTTATAACACGTATTAATTATAGGCTTCTCTCCTAGTATCTATTAGTCGGTAGTAAACTTCTAGCTATCCTTAGTTATCTAAATATTTCCTTCTTCTATTGTCTCCTAAAAGTACTAGTATTCTCTAGGTTTCGGGATTACTTCCTCGGGTTAGTAGGCCGAGAGGCTGTCGGGTTCTAAGTCTATCTAGTATAAGGAGTCTTTAATCTAGTATTCTTTCTTTACTAGAGGTATTTCGAATCTTACTTAGACCGCCGAACTCGATTCGGTAGCCTCTTACTTACCCTAATTACCTTTTAGTAAGGTAGCTCTATCTATTACTACTAGTTATCTAGTATTACTAAACTATTTTTTCTAGCCTTTCTACGGCTTTCTTTTATAATAGAAACTAGCTATATAACCTTCTTTTCTATACTTAAAGTAAAGTCTCTTCTCTCTTTAACGTATTCTTTTCTTATTAGAAAGCTTCTTTCTATTCTTCTCTATAGCGTTAAGTTTCTTTCTACTAATTATATCGAGTTCTATTAGATCGCTATAGTAGTTCTTTATTAGACGTATATAGTAAGAATAAACTTCTTTCTTTTTAATACGACGCTTATACACTTAGTTATTAATCTTAATAGCGGCTTTACTTAGCTTATAAAGAGTCTTAAGAGGATCTATACACGATAATTTGTCCTTTATAAATTCCTTTAATCCTCTATAGAATAATATTCTTAAGGCTTTATTACCTAGTCCTAACCTAGCTAAGGTTTACTAGAAGTCGACATTATAGCGGATAGCTAACCTAGTCTAGATAAGCTTAAGTAGAGCTAGCTCTAATTTTTTCTTAATATCGATATCTCTAAAAGCCTTTCTTATACCGGCTATAAAGTCTTTTATTAATTTAAAATAATCTTTAATAAACTAGGAGTAAACTATAGATACTAAGCCCGTTTAGGTCTTATTCTCCTAGTAATTACTAATATAAGGCTCGATCTAGTTATAGGCCCTTTCCTTAAAGCGCGAGATTAGAAATAAAACCTTATCTGTGTCGTTTCTAAACTTGTCTCTATAAAAACCTATATAGAGCTAAGCCTTTATAATAAACTACTCTAGGTTAGCTAGAGTTCTATTATACTTGTCTAGCGGAGAGATTCGTAGGCCCTCCTTTGCCTCGATTATAGTAGAGACTAGTAGTAGTAGTAGTACCGGGGTTTCTACGACGCTTCCGGCTAGACTAGTAACGTTTAGAGCTATTATTAATAATCTAGTACTTACTAGAAATAGGTACTTAAAGTATAACGATTTAGTTCTACCCGGGGTAGACTAGGGTTATTATAAAGTTAGTATATTAAGAAGTAGATATAAGATTATTACTTATAGATTTAGAGATCTATTTATTATAATAAGAGTAAGTTAAACTAATAATATACTATTACTATAAGTAGTTAAGTACGAAGCTCTTATCTAAGGAAATTATAATTATTATATAGAACTTCCTTTTCTTAAGTTCGATAGGTTTACTAGTCGAACCTGTCGAACTTGTCGAACTTCCCTCGTTACGTGACGGCACCCTAAACCGAGGCCTACCCGCTAATATAAACACTACTAACTTTAACCGAATTAAGCTATTAGACGGCGGCCCTAGGAACTACTCGATTCCCGTGACCTCGTCTAATTCTAGGACTTCCGGTCCTAGGAGTATTACGACGCCGAGGCCGACGCTACTCGTGACACTAGTCTATCTATAGTTAGTTATAGTATTATTATTATTATTATTATTATATTTCTTTTTAAAACTTCTTAATAACTTTATATAACTAGTTTTACCTAGTACTTATAGATAACTTTAATAATATTTTTTAGTAACTTTATAAGAGTCTATAGCTTAAAGAGTTATAGAGTTCTTATCTAAAGTCTCTTATCTAAGTCTTCTTATAGTATATCTATTAGGTTAGAAGTTATATAAGTATATAGAGTATATATAGATATAACGTAGAGAGAATAGCGGTATTTATTATAGTCGCGAGACTTAAGGTTTAAATATAAAAGACTTAGATTACTTAGAGAGAGAAGCTATCTACTTAGAACTAAAGAACCCTTATATAGTAGAAATCCTTATTCTAGAGAATTCTATTTATTAGAAATTAACTAGTTACTATTATTAATATTAATAAGAATATTAGTAATATCCTTATTTTAGAATATTCGCTTAGAAATTAACTTTACTACCTTAGTAATATTACTTTCTAGAATATTCTATACTTACTATAGACTCTTTATAAGTACTATAGTATAATATAAGTATTTATTACCTAATACTTATACGTCCTCTTAATAACTACCTATATTATTTATAGTTATTATTAAGATTCTTCTCTTTCTTAAATATCTTAGTTTTCTTAGATATTTTCTTATTTTTATAAATCTTATAACTAAGGTGTTTAAGATATTCCTTAAATTTAACTTTATCTAAAGGCTTAGTAAAACCGTCTACCTTTTAATCCTTAGTAGGTATATAGATTAAGTCTATTATACCTTCTAATATAAGATTTCTTATATAGTAGTATTTAACCGCTATATGTTTAGTACGTTCGTAGTATATAGGATTATACCCTAATAGTAAAGCTCCGTTATTATTAGTATATAAAGAGAACTTATTTTGTTTATAAAAGCCTAGTTCTTTAACTAAGGCTATTATATATATAGCTTCTCTAGAGGCGGTATTTATAGCTATATACTCGGCCTCGGTAGTACTTTAGGCTACTATAGACTATAATTTAGATTTCCAGCTTATAGGCCCTTCGCCTAAATAGAATATATATCCGGTAGTAGATTTAGAGGTATATATATCCCCGGTGTAGTTAGAATTATAATAGCTACTAAGATAAGGATTAGATTTAGTATAAGTAATACTATAATCTATAGTACCTTTTAGATATCTTAGTATCTTCTTAATAGCTATAAAGTAATCTTTACTAGGATTACTAGCGAATCTAGCTAGTTTAATAGTAGAATAAGCTATATCCGGTCTAGTACCTAGTACTATATATAATAAGCTACCTATAATACCTTAAAATAGCCTAGTATCTTCTTTAGTAGCTATTTCGGTATTTGGGATTATTTTTAACTTAGAATCTATAGGTATATATATAGGGTGACAATTAGCTATATTATATTTTTCTAAGACCTTAGTTATATATTTACTTTGACTTAGTTTTAAGGAATCCTTAGTACGAATAATATTAATTTCTAAGTAGTCCTTTATTAAACCTAATTCCTTAATAGTAAAGTGTTTTTTAATACTATTAATAAGGTTTTATATATCGTCCTTATTAGGTCCGATTATAGCTAAGTTATCTACGTATATATAAATATATATATTTGTATTACTATTAGTAAATATATAAGATTCGGTTTTTAAGGGTTTATAACCGAATTCTCTTAGTTTATCTACTAAGGTAAAGTACTAGATTCTAGCTAACTGTTTTAAGCCGTATAAAGCTTTATTTAATAGTAAATACTTAGCTTTACTATTATCTATATTAGGATCTAGTTTAATATATTCTAGACCTAAGAGTAAGGTTAAATATAGTTTATTTATATCTATATTTCCTTGTGTAAAGGCTGAAACTATATCTATTTTATAGATATAGTAGTTATTATATAGAGCTATAGCGAATAGTATTTTCTACGCTATTTGCTTAATAACTACCGTATAAGAGTCTATATAGTCTTGGCTATATATTTACTTAAAACCTTTAGCTACGAATCTAGCTTTAAACTCTATAGTATTTTTACTACTATCTTCTTTTATCTTATAAACCTATCTAGTTTTAATAGGTTTAATATTGTTATTACTAGTAGTTATAATATCCTAAGTATTACTATTATTTAAGGTATTAAGCTTATTTTGTATAGCTTTAATCTATAGTGATTTATAAGGATTATTACTACTTATAGTCTCTTTATAAGATTTAGGCTCTAAAATAATAGTATCTTTAGGTTTAGTAATAATTACTTTATTACTAGTATTACTAGTAATATTAGTTTCGGTATTTAAAGTATTATTACTATAACTACTATCGCCCTCTATTTTAGAGGTTAAATAAGCTATAGAAGCTATGTTAAATAAAGCTATATTAGCTTTTTTCTTAGATCTAGTAGTAGGAATTATATATTCCTTAGACTTATTATAGTTAATATCTAATTCGTCTATATCGTCTTTACTACTAGATTCTTTACTAGTACTATCGTCTTCTTTAGTACTATTATTATCCTTAGTACTATTATCGTCTTTAGTACTATCTTCTTTTTCTAAAGTATTTTTATTACTAGAATCTAAGATATCTAGTCTAGTAGGAGAATCGGCTCTAATATTAGTATTAGAGTTCTTTTCTTTATAATAGTTAATATTATCTTTAGTATTAATAGTAATACTACGTATCTTACGTATATTATTATTAATATAACTATAGTCTTTAGATTCTTCTTCTAGTAACTTAGTATAATCTTAATTTATCTTATTTTCTTTAAGATAATCTTCTTTATAAACTAAGTTTTCTTTAATAATTACGTCTCTAGTGTTTATAACCTTTTATAACTTAGGTATATAAACTAAGTAATTATTAGAAGACTCCTACCCTACTAATATACCTATATTAGCCTTATTAGCTAATTTACCTAGTTCTTATTTATTTCTTACTTCTTTAGGGATTAAAGTATAAGTAAGAGAACCTAGGATTTTAATACTACTAATATCTAGCTTAGTATTAAATATAGAGGTATAAGGGATAGTCTTAGTAGTACTATTATAAGTACGATTTTTAATATATACTATAGATTTAATTAAGTAAGGCTATAAGAATAGAGGTATATTCTTTTCGTTATATATAGTAATTAGCCTTTCTATAATATATCTGTTTAGCCTTTCGGCTATCCCTATTTGTTCGGGACTATAAGGACTATTATAATCGTTATATATACTGTTATTAGTACAATAACTAGTCTACTTATTACTCTTAAACTCTAGAGCGTTATCGGAGTGTAAACCTTTAATAGATATATTAAGTTAGTTTTTTAATAGGTTATTTAACTCTATTAGTTTATCTATAGCCTCCGACTTATATTTTAAGGCGTATATAAAGACAGCCCTAGTACGTCTATAGATAAAGGTTATAAAATACTTTTCACCTAGTAGACCTTGTATTCTAAAAGGACCGGCTATATCTAAGTCAAAATAACTTAGTATTTCTTTATTACTATCTAGAGGTTTATAACTAATATTCTTAGTTATTTTACCTAGTATATACGAATTATAGTTATCTAATTCGGTTTTACTAGTTTTATCTAGTTTATAGCCTATAGTGTTTTCTATAGTCTTAATAAGGTAATCCTTATTTATATAATTTAGCCTCTTATATAGTAGATCTATACTAAGATTCTTAATACTAGAATCTACTTTATAAACTAGGTTTTCTAGTTTATTATAGTCTATACTTAAGTCTAAGTAGTAAGCGTTACTATTCTACTTAGCTAGTATAGTAATATCTTTATTAGATATATAAGTAATACTCTTATTAAACTCTACTTTCTAACCTTTAGAGGTTAGAACTCTAGTAGATAATAAGGTAGATTTAAGACTAGAGACGTAGTTAACTTTAGTAACTAGTATTTCTATTTTAGTCTTATTATTAGCTATAACCGGTATTTTACCTATACCTAGTAAAGGTAATCGGTTACCGTTAGCTATAGTAATATATCTATTACTAACTAGCTTATAGTCTATTAGCTAGTCTTTATTAGGGGTAAAGTACTTAGTAGCCCTAGAATCTAATATTATAGTATTATTACTATAGAAATTAGATATAGAATAAGAAATAGAGTTGTTTTTACTAGTATCTATATTATCTATAGTACTAGCTTATATTAAGACTAAGTTCTTAGAACTAGTCTTATTTAGACTAAGCTTATTTTCCTTACTATTAGTCTTAACTAATATAAGGGTCTTATTAGATTCCTTAGAATTACTAGTATTACTAGTATACTTATTTTTCTTAGAATCTTTATTCTTATTCTTATTTTTATAGTTAGTAGTATTACTACTATTAGAGTTATTTCTTAACTCGGGGTACTTTATAAAACACTTAGACTCTATATACCCGTCTTTTTTACAGTGTTTATAATAAGATTTATTATTCTTATTATATACTTTATTAGTCTCTAGATTAGAGTTTATTCTAGCTTCTTCGGATATTAGCTTAGATATTAACTTATTTAAGTCTATATTACTTAAATCTTCGCTTATATCTTCGTATTTTCTAGAAGCTAAGGAATCGAAAGAACTAGGTAATCCCTTAAATATAATCTAGGCTATAAAAGGTTTAGGTATAGCGTACCCTAGTTCGCTTAGATATATACTAGCGGATTATATAGTACTAGTATATTCGTCTATATTTTTATAAGAGCTATATTTAGCCTCTATTAATTGATTTAAATAGCGGCCTATTAGCTTAAAACTACTATCGCCGTAAGTATTATTAATAGCTTACTATAAGCTACTAGCGGTAGTTTTATCTTTAAAGCGTTCTATATTATCTATAGAGATAATAGACTTTATAGCGCCTATAGCCTTATTATTATTACAAATAAAGTCACTTATTCTTTCTTCGTATTTAACCCCTAGTTCCGGGGTTCTAGGCTCGTTATCGTCGTTATAATATAAAGATTTATTAGGACGAGTTATAGTTTCGTCTATATAAGATATAAAACCATTTATTTCTAAATATAGCTTAGCTTCGTTAAGCCACTCTATATAATTAGATTTGCCTATTAGCTTTTGTCCCTTAAAAGAAGACATTTTTACTTAATAGGTCTTAAATAACTTAAGTTTTACTTAAAAGGTTAAGTTTTACTTAAGGTAACCTTAGGGATTTTCTAAGGGATTTTTCTAAGAGATTTATACTTTAGGCTAAAGCTTAAGTTCTTCTTAGATATCTTAAGTTAATAACTTAAGTTCTACTACTATAGTTTAAGTTTTAATACTTAAATTAAGTTTTACTTAAGTTATACTTTATAACTTAAGTT
>NW_007360987.1:677254-771117 GCF_000409485.1 Glarea lozoyensis ATCC 20868
TTTTACCTTAATTACTTATAATAAGTATATTTAAGGTCTTTTCGTAGTACTTTACTACTTATTATTATTCCTTAGATTTACTAAGTACTAGATAACTTTTCTTATACTAATAAAAATATAAATTATATCTTATTTCTCTCTAAGGATAGCTTTTTATAAGATATAAAGATATTAGATTAGTTATAAGACAAACTAATAGAACAGCCACTTCCTTCTATATTTATATATATTACTCTATTAGTAATATATATAGTATATATAGGCTTAGGCACCTTAGTTTGAGAAGATAATTATAATACCCGCTATAGGTCGCGTAATCGCTTCTTATAATCGTAAGTATCTTAAGCTTATTCCCTCGCTTAAGGCTTATCTTAGGGACGTAGGTCTTAGGTTCTATTATAATAGTTTATATATATAATATATAATTATATATATTAGTCGAATCGAGTATATCGAGTTCGTAGTCGGATAGTTATAAATATAGAGTATTATAACTCTATTCGTAACGATATAATACCGGAAGTAATTATATTCGAAAGATAATTAGGCTACCGGGCTTATAACCTATTAGGTTAAAAGGTATATATATATATAAAGTATATATAGATATAACGTAGGGAGAATAGCGGTAATTATTATAGTCGCGAGACTTAAGGTTTAAATATAAAAGACTTAAATTACTTAGAGAGAGAAGCTATCTACTTAGAACTAAAGAACCCTTATATAGTAGAAACCTTAACTCTAGAAGATTCTATTTATTAGAAATTAACTAGTTACTATTATTAATATTAATAAGAATATTAGTAATATCCTTATTCTAGAATATTCGCTTAGAAATTAACTTTACTATCTTAGTAATATATCTTTCTAGAACATTCTATACTTACTATAGACTCTTTATAAGTACTATAGTATAATATAAGTATTTATTACCTAATACTTATATTTATTAGAGTTATAAATACTATAGTAAAAATCTACTTATAGTCTAGTTTAATTTTCTCTTCTAGGACGTACTTTACTCTAGTTCTAGAGCTTAAAATAAAGATCTCTCTATTCTTTTTATCTATCTTTATATTATAGGCTACTATCTAGAGTATTCTAATTACTATATTCTTATTATCTATTCTTAGAATAATATATATAAAATATCTAGACTTATAGTAGCCTTCTATATCTAGAGAGAAATACGTAATAGAGTCTACTACTTCTTTATATCTATTAAAAGCTACTATAGCTTAAGATAGAATTTAATAGTATAAGAGTTTATATTTTCTTATAAAGCGAGAATTAATTATACTATAAGTAAAATATCTAGTATTAATAAGAGCCTTTATATTAATTCTATTAACTAATACTAGTATATTAAATACTAACTTATTTATATTATTTTTAAAGTCTTTCTATATATTATAGTCTAATACTTTCTTTAATTACTTCTAATAGTAGCTATAGTTAGAAGCTATTCTTTTCCTAATACCTTACTCTCTTTACTAGAGTCGTCTAGTACTAAGCTCTCTTTATTCTTAACCTTCTTCTTAATAACCTTACCTCTTACCTCCTTACTACTCTTAGTTAAGGTAATAGCTTTCTTAGTTATCTTCGACTTAGGCTTTATATTACTAGAGTAGTTATTCTTTAGGACTACTTTATAATTAGCTATAAAGTAATAGTTAGATCTATACTATAAATAAAGGTTATTATTACGTCGTCTTATTTTTTCTTCTTTATTATACTAAGGTCCTTTAGATCTTCGATTATACTACCTACCTTTCTTATATTAAGCGCTAAATACCTTAGCTAAGACTTCTTAGTTAATATCTATTAGTTCGCTATACTTAGATTACTTCTTAGAAGAACTCGCTTATATCTTTTAGTATAAATAGTAAGACTTTAAGTCCTTAACTATTTATATATTCTCCTAGATATTACTTAGTACCTTATAGTACTATTAGTAACTAGGTAGTTCGACGATAGTTACTATCTAATCTAAGAGTTTACTATTAAGCGACGTTCTTAGAAGGTTCTTTTTAACTATATCTTTCTATCTCTAACTACTAGCTTCTAAAATCTATTAGTTTATCTAGATAATATATTCTTAGAGTAGCGTAAAGCCTTACTTTATACGTCTAAGGGCTTTACCTACCTTCGTAGCTTAGTATTTATCTTTAAAGGCTAAGTTTAGTTAGTTAAAAAATCTATTAACTATAAACTCTAGGCTTCTCTTAGTATACTCGATCTATAGATAGATTACTTATACTACTTTACCTATTAGATAACTAAATCTATACTAGACTTAGTATTTTAGGTCTCTAATTATAGCCTTATTAATTATAAGTTTCGCTTTAAGCTTACTTACTTATTAAGTATATAGAGTCTTATCTTTACTATTAAACTTCTCTACGTCTAGTAAGCTAGCCTTCGGCTTTCTAGCTTTCTATACCTCTATAGAAGAAGAAGCGGGTTACTAATTAAATATTATAACTAGAGAGAAAGGTATAGCTAGAATCTATAGCTAGAGTCTAGCTAGAGCTTCTAAGATATTCTTTATCTAGGTATTAAGTTATTAAGCTATAGTAATCTAGGCTTACTCTATAGCTTATTATACTTATTCTATACTTACGACCTAGGCCGCTAGCTCTCTAATCCGACCTTTACTCGACTAGTTACTCGCTACTAGCTAATTAAAGATAGTTTAAATATTATTCTCTATAAGTAATAGTACTACTAGTTCTTCTAAAGAGTCTTCTTCTACGTTACCTCTTATATTATATATTCTTCTATCTATTACTTCTTTATTATTATTATAGTAACTATCTATAAATTTATAAAAACTCTCTAATAAGCTCTCTAATATTTACTACTATAAAGTCTTTTCTTCTATTATCTAAGATTCTTAGGTAGGTAAATAACTTTTAAGTAAAAACTCTAATTCTACCGAATTTACTATATAATCTCGATAACTTTATAGTTTAGAGTTTTCTTACTCTATTTATATTTTAAGTTATATACTAGCTACCTAAATATTATACTATTATCTAATAGGTCGATTAAGCTCCTTACTTAATTGTTGTCGTCGAGTATAAGGTACTATTATAGTTTCTATATTTCTAAACTTATATACTATTATACGTCCTCTAATCGTAAGATAAGAGTAAGTAATTATATTATTATAGGCTAAGCCTTTAGTTAAAGTAGTAGAGTTATTTATAATAGTTTAAAATTACTAAGAAAGAAAGAAAGAGGTAGAGCCGTAGCTCTCTATATATATATACTATAAGCGAGGTAAGTTACGTATATACTTTACGTATATATACGTAACTCTAGTGTAGGTAATACTAGGTACTACCTTCGGGTCTAACCTATTATAATTTATTAAAAAGAGATTTTTTAATATATTAAGTTAATCTTCTCTTTTCTTTTATTTTCTTATAGTATACTTTCTTATAAGCTTAGTCTCTAGTATTTATTAGTACTAGTAGACTTTCTTAAGAGCTTTATATATTTATTTATTTATTATTTCTTATTATATATTTTTAGTTACTAATATATCTATACTAGTATCTAGTATTAACTAATTAAGTACTAAGCCTTATATTATATTTATATTTTAATTAAACTTAATATTATAGAAAAGTAGTATATATACTAAGGTTTCTTAAAGAATATAGTAAGTTTAATAAAGAAGAAAGTAGAAACTAGACTTACTTAGACTTATACTCTATATAGAGTAACGCAAAAAAAAATACTAATAAGCTTAGTATTCGATTTAGGTAATTTATATACGTATAGAGTACTTTCGGCTAGACTTAGTTAGGTCTATATAGTACTATAGTATCTAGGTACCTTAGATACCTAGGTACTTACAGCTAACCTCTATATCCGGCACTAGATACGTAACTCTACGTCGGCGACGTCGCGGACGTTACCGGCGTAACGTCGTATAACGTTATAAGATACGGGCCGCGGATAACGTCGATAAAAGAGATATACTACCTTAGTTATAGATTATACAAAGTACCGCGAAGCGCTATACGGCGCGGAAAAATATTTTTGTAGATACTATATACTATATAATAAATATTATATTTTATATTATATCTATATTTAAATTAAATCTAATATTATAGAAAAGTAATATATATACTAAGATTTCTTAAAAAATATAATAAGTTAATAAAGAAAAAATAAATAATTAACTTAAACTTTAGTATTTATTTATATATAAATATTATTAAAGAAGTAGACTTAAAAAAAAAGGTAATACTTTAGTAAAGTTTAGTAAATATTAGTAGTATATATAAATATAGTAAGTACTATATCTCTAGAGCTAACTTCTAATATTAATAGTTATTTAATAAATTAATAGTAAAAGAAAATATTAGTAATTATTATATAGATTAGTTAATTTAACTTTAAAGCTTACTAATAAGTAAAGTTATTATTTACATAAAAGAATATTTTTTTCTTAATTTTTACTTCTTTAAGTAATAATATATACTTTATATATATTTTAAGTTATATAGTCTTAATTATATAAAATTTCAATTTAATCTTTCTCTAAATAATAATCTATAAAAATATATTAATAACTTTATAGAGCTCTTCTTAATACTCTTAAGTATATAGACCTAGCTCCGGACTACGCGCTACTGTAGATACCTTGTAAGCTGTTACCCTTCCGCCCGCTCGTCGTTCTTTTCTCTCTAGAGGTAGCTATATTTCTAGACGCAATGATATCAACAAGCAGTCTTCCAAAAGGAACTGCAACGGATCCCCAAGAGCCGCCAACGTCCTCCACGAGTGCTGCGACGCTTTTAATCGGTCTTCAGATTGGCTCTAGAGCACTTACGTTTCTCGCCAACCAGCTCCTACTGCGCTATCTGTCACCCGAATTGCTCGGCATATCGACCCAGCTAGATGTGTACTCGATGTCAGTACTATTTTTTGCCAGAGAGGGGCTTCGAGTAGCCATTCAAAGGAAAAGCGGCGAAATACAAGGCGGCCCGCAAACCCAGCGCAAGACGTTGCCCAAGAGTCACGTGGACGCCGAGACAACTGCTGGCAAGATACAAACCGTTGTGAATCTGGCTTACATATCGATATGCCTCGGTTTTGTTTTTACGGTTCTCCTCGCCTGGTTATACCTCAAGGGGATTGAAGGGTCGGCGGTCCAGGACACACCGTATTTCGGGGTTGCGCTGAAAATGTACGGTGTGGCTGCCATGTGTGAACTCCTTTCCGAGCCATGTTTTGTCGTAGTTCAAACCAGATCAATGTACAAAATCCGAGCCAGAACGGAAGCCGCAGCCACTTTGATGAGGTGCCTGGCGACTTGTGCTTCTGCGGCATGGGCATTTCAGCTGAATCAAGACTTAGGGGTCTTGCCATTTGCTGTTGGGCAGGTGGTATACGCGCTTGTCTTAATTATCCTCTACTATTCAAGCTTTCAAGGCGTTGCATCACAAATCGGATTTTCGTTGATGATCAGACCAATATTCTCAAGGTTGGTACTCCTTGGCTATCTCACGGTACGAGGCTCACACGAACAGGAATGATTCCACCTACGTACTTTCGTATTTCTCACGACCTCTGCTGATACTTGGCGCCAGTATATTTGTTCAGTCAATTGTCAAGCATATATTGACCCAAGGAGATACTGTCCTCATTGCGGCGCTTGCCACACCAGCAGTGCAGGGCACATATGCCCTCGCTAACAATTATGGCGGACTACTTGCTCGGCTCATCTTTCAACCAATAGAAGAAAGCAGCCAAAATTTCTTTGGTAGGCTTCTGTCTACAGTCGACGGTATACCAGCAAAATCACTTGTCCTAAAGGCGCAGCAAAACCTAGCGAGGCTTCTCAAGTTATATATCCTTCTGTCGATCGGCATAGTTTCAGTGGGTCCAGCAGTGGTCCCGTTACTGCTGGAAATCGTCGCCGGGCCAAGATGGACCACCTCTGGTGCTGGGAGTGTCCTGGCAACATATTGTTATTACATTCCCTTTCTGGCGGTGAACGGGATAACAGAATCATTCGTTTCATCCGTGGCAACTGAGTCTGAAGTATACCGACAATCTGTTTGGATGTTTGCATTCTCGATTGGTTTCGCGTGTGCAGCATATGTGTTTCTGGGCGTGTTGCACATGGGTGCTCAAGGACTTGTGTGGGCTAATGTTTTGAATATGGCTTTTCGGATCATATGGAGCACTGCATTCATTCAAAGATATCTGACACATAACGGGACTAGTTTAAGGTTCTCCGAATTATTGCCTTCGCCGCTGACCATTAGTGGTAGCGTCATAAGCTACTCGATTTTGACTCGTCTGGGACACGAGTCTGAAAGCCTGTTGCGGAGTCTTACAAAAGCTGGCTCGATAGTGGTATTATATGTAATTATATTGTACGTTCTACGGCCTTTGACTAATAGTAATCTAATTGGACAAATAGTGTTATCGGCGAACGAAGGTACCTATTTGATATTTTCGAATCTTTCAAAGACCGTACAAAACAAGGCTAGCATATCCATTTCGATATCAGTCGAACTTTATCTTCTGCGCTACTTTATCCTCGCTGCCGGTGTCCTTGTAAAACGCACCGTAGGCGCTGTGCTCCTTCTTCTTCACCGTCGTACCGAATTTGAGCAACTCGTCCGGGACAGGTTGATTTGCTGCCTTCAAAACGTTAATCAGACTGAAAGTAATGAGTCAGTAATGGTTTTCAATGTATATATTCTCAAGTTCAGAACTCACGCTCCACTTTGTGCTTTGTCATGCTCGGTGAAAAGTGTAATTGCAAGTCCCTCCTTTCCTGCGCGCCCAGTACGTCCGATCCGGTGGACATAATCTTCCACAGTGAGTGGGAATGTACAGTTAATCTTTTGAGAAGTCAGCCTTCTCCGCTATGTTGCCATGTAGAATTTATAAAGGATTACCGACCACAAGCTTGACCGCAGGAATATCCAAACCTCGAGCTGCAACATCAGTGGCCACAAGAATTGGTGTGCCACCCTGCTTGAAAGCCTCTAAACTTCTCGTCCTTTGCTCCTGGCTCAAATCACCATGAATTCCTGCGACTCTGAACCCTTTTGATCGAATGAAACCCTCGACCCTAGTTGCCTCTTTCTTATAAAGGGCGAAAACCAGAATCCTGTCGTCCTTTTGCGCACCGCTTTGGTATTGTTTGAGGAGTTGCATGAGACGATACTCCTTATTCCTAGGGTCAACCACTTCAACTTTCTGCACAATTCTTGCGTTGGCTCTAAGATCTCCTGTTGGATTATCCCCAATGGTGATGCGCAATGGTGTCTTCATAAAAGTCGAAGCAAGAGCACGAACAGACTCGGGCCATGTTGCCGTGAACATCAAAGTCTGTCTTTCGGTGGAGGTAGTGTTGATGATCTTTCTGATTTCTTCTTCAAATCCTTTGTCAAGCATTCTGTCAGCCTCATCGAGCACGACATACTTTGCCTTACTCAAATCTGCACAGCCTTCATTTATTAGATCGTTCAAACGGCCGGGGGTGGCAACCACGATATCAGCTGTCCGAAGCGCTCGCCGTTGTTCATCTTTTGGAACACCTCCGTAAACACAGACGGCCTGGAGCCCCGAGACCTTAGCAAGTAGCATAACTTGTTCATAGCTCTGCATTGCTAGTTCTCGGGTAGGCGATATAATGACGGCTCTGGGGCCTTTGTTCTTTCCGCCCGGCAGAGATAAAATGTGACGGGCACAAGGCACTGCAAATGCCATGGTTTTCCCAGACCCGGTCTCTGCGACCCCAATCAAGTCCCTGCCAGCAGAAAGATATGGCCATGCTGCAGCCTGTATAGGTGTCGGCGCTTTAAAGGACTTGAAGGGCGTTAACTGCGCAGCGTTGTCAGATGGTAGATAAGAAAACTTTAAAATAGGTCGTAGGTTTGTCTTCGAAAGAGGGTCTTTGATCGAGATGAAATTGTCTGCGAGGAATTTGTCTATTTCTGCTTGAGGCATGGCGCTTAGTTCAGCATTTTCGGTATACAGCGCGGTACCATTTGAAGCACTCTCATTATGCACTGGTAAAATCGCAGCTGAGAGACCTTCGCCATTGCTAGCATTAGGATCCTTGTTCATCTTCTCAGCCTTTTTCAGTGCGTTTGACTTTGCCTTATCCGCTTTTTTCGCCGCCTTTGCATCCGTGATTTGATCTGAGGCTTCCAACTCCTCTTGATGCGCGATGGGATTAATTGCCTCGATGCCATTGTGCGGTTTTCCCTCGGTCTCAGTCTCTCCCAGTTTTTTCATCCGTTTCAGCCTTTTCCTCTCCTTTCGCTCTGCCTTGGTTTCCTCGACGCTGTCGACGGTATTTTCCTGCTCTGTGGCCTCTTTGGCAGTTTTGGCCTTTCGCTTCTTCTTGCTGTGGGCGAGGTCTGGCGTAGAGACCTGGGCACTTTGATGATCCATCTCCTCGAGCGTTCGTTTCGGCATTTTGAATTGTGGTTCAGCGAGCTTGATGCGTGAGATTAAAGTTGCCGTTTTTTTTTATTTCCGATAAGGACAAAATAATTTTCTTATCGGCAATCTAAGATGGACGCTAGCGAAATCGCCGAAAATTGTCACATACTGTAACGGCAGCGCACGTTAACAATCAAAGGTTATGAGCAGCTTTATAGAAAAAACGCAGAAGCACGATGGCACAGAGACGGATTGATACGGTTAAGGTATGATCTTGCAGGTCGTATGTAATGGTTATCTTCGCATTCAAAAAAACTACCGATGCCAAGTGAGGGCGCTATGTACAACAAAGTTGGGGTCTCCATCATAAGATCGCGCTGATATCCGTTACTCCATAAAATATTAAATGAGAGTGGCCATTTTCCAAGCGATTTACACCCTTCAAGCAGTCCGAAAAACGAAATGCTATTTCTCCCTCATTTTAAAATACACTTAAAATTTCTTTGCTCTAATCATTCATCCTCAAGCCGCGGCAGTGTGCGAGGATGCTGGTTCCATAACAGTCTCGACATCAATTTTTGGCATCGCCGCACTCGTACCTCCAAGGCTTGTAGAGCGCGCATTTGGGTTTTTTGTGTAATAATTGGATATTGCTGATTTGATGGCATCCTCTGCAAGCATGGAACAATGAACTGATATAATACGTTTGTCAGTTCGGTCTTCATCATCAACCATACGTTCTCTGACACTTACGTTTTACGGGTGGAAGGCATAGTTCCTTTGCGATCTCAGTATTGCGAACTCGACTAGCTTCCTCCAAAGTCATTCCTCGGACTAACTCTGTGAGATATGATGACGAGGCGATAGCAGAGCCACAGCCAAAAGTTTTGAACTTGACGTCAGATATAGTGTTGTTGGATGGATCGACTCGAATTTGCAATTTCATGACATCGCCACATGCTGGAGCTCCAACAAGTCCTGTTCCTACATCGGTATCGGCTTTCGACATACTGCCAACGTTGCGCGGCTTAGAATAGTGGTCAAGCACCTTTTCATGATACAGTCGTCGCCCAGTCACACTGATCGGTGTGAAATCGATGGTAGAATTGGGTCTCGCAACAGGTCGAATTGAAGCCGATAGCGCTCGACCAGTCGCGCGGGGTGTGGCGATCAAAGCTCTGCGAAACATGGCGGAGGAACGAGGTGAGTCTCTTGTACGGTTCGGTTGGGTTTATCGAAATTCCAGTGATAGAAGATGGCTAACCTTCTTGGAGTTGTTCGTGATGTGAATGAGGTGTGCTCAGGATGTATTTGATCGTTGTCGTTAATTTTGACATTCTATGACGAAGACCACTACTGTACTAGCTCGGTGATCCGCTCACTAAAAGCCGGCCGGGTCCCCGGTCCTTTGTGGCAATATCGTTTTTATTAGAGCGGTGAGGCAGTTAACCTTACAAGGTTAATTTTTGCCGCTCAATCATTCCGATTCACGAATGTATGTAACATACGCAAAGCCAGTAGCGTCAAATAACAAACCGATGTGGCTCGAAGATATCCATATATCACCATCTTTGCAGCGTTTCGGCGAGCGTTTTGACATCGTGGGGGGTTTCTCAAAACAAACCAACAAAGCTCGTTGGTTCCATGCTCCCGTTACCAACATACATTTCTTTATCGGCCTCCATTTTCTCTCGACAGACAGAACATGCACGCACCCATGGCACGCCCAATCTACTTGATCGTGTTCCACTCCCCAATTTTCCCAGCTCATTGGGCAAGTAAATATGTCCTTTTCCTCGTTCTTCCCTCGACGCTGTTGTCTCTAGTAGCCAAGAGGCAGACTGTAGTTATTCATACGGCGACAGATCTCGGCTTTAGAAAATACAAGAAAGTCAACGTATACTGACTTGCTCCAGTGTGGATTCCCCAGTTCGTGGAGGGCGCTGTCGGAAATACTGGCAAGACAGTCAATGTTCAAGGCAGCCCAAGTGAAGGGTTTGTTCATGAAATTGACAGAAATTATGACCTTACCCTTGAGACGCGCCGCTACTCGACAATATTTCTTTGCAACATCTTGTCCAGTAGTATGCGACCTTCCCTTTTGTGTTTGTCTTCGGCTACTCAGCCTGCCGTCTTTAATCATTGGGGGAACATGATCCTAATAGTAGCCATATAGGCGGCTTTCGGAGCCCAAACGAGCGACATTAACTATACTAACTTGTTCCAGTGGTCGTGGATAGCGAGGAAGAATATGGTGGACAGGATGAACCAATAGATGACCTCGAGAAAGCTGCACTCGCAATCGAGGCCCCTGCACCGAGTCTCCGGAATGCATCCAAAGTGAGTAATGTCGTGTGAAGTGCCATAGAAACACAGTTGAAAACGAATGTTGCAGAGTTCGAGGACCAGAGTCTAAATCCACAACTGCCAAACCTGGCTGCATGAATTCATTTCAGTAATGGTACTAGAAGAAAAATTTCCTACGCAGGCTTTGGAAGTGCTCGACCTAGCACCACGCAACTAGTCTGTGTATACTTAAGTTTGTGTACCGAGCTTTTCAACTAGTTCGCCATACTTAGTTTGCCATACTTAGTTTCCTCTGTGGATGGTGTGGACAAGCTTTAACATCTTCTGTAAGTACCTACCTAGGTATGTATATGTAGGTATACCATTTGTTCTCCCAACATTTTGCACAGCGGTTGTGTCATGTGAGCGAATGCGGCTAATCATTCTACAAGACCAGATATTTAATATGCTTCTCAATAGGCTACAATGATTGGGATTTATCTGTATTATTTGTGGAGCTTGATACCACACACAGTGAGGGTTGCCCGACGCGGGCGCGGTGCAATGCAGCAAGCGAAATCCATAGCTGATAAATCGATGGCATTGTCCCATCTCACATTTGGCGAATCCTCATGGATAGGTAATAATGAATTTACAATTTTCGCTTAAACAAGTGTCCAGGCCAGGATTGATCATGCAAGTAAGTGTCTCGTTTGAAAACTGAAAAGACAATACACATTTCTGTCAGATTGCAGTTACAATTGCAGAACTACAACAATAAGAATATCATTGAGAGCAATTGTGGGTAAGGTATTCGAAGTCTCGATGTATTAATCAACAGCTTCTTTTCAGCTCAAAGGGAGTTCGATTTATCGTAAAAATTCATTTGCTTTCCATAGTGTGTCTCATAGCTCCTGTTCTCTCATACCATGGTGTTTATTATATAATTATCCTTACTTACCCTCATTCCAAGTCTCTTGTACTGGTATTGTTTATAAACAGCATCACCAGTTAGATGTAAGTGTAATTGTACGTATCCTTACTGTAAACTAACGACATATTCATATTAAGGAAGGATTCTTAGAAAGGCGATTTTAATGCATTATCATGCCGGTCCTACACAGTACCAACACAATAAAGGTTGTACGTATTAGATCTAGAGTAGAGAAACTACCCAAGCCAAGAAGCCATGATTACTTACATTGGGACCTCAACTCCAGAAATTGTTACAAATGAATGCAAAGTGATAAAAGTGTGGCTTTGGCGGTAGGTCAGGGTCAGGTACCGAATCTAAACAACCCCGCCATTCCAGGCTCCAGGTTGCCCAGGTCGGGTGCCCCTCACTTTTATTAGTCATCATTGCGACGCCCCAGGGCCATCCATCACAGCTGCCACCCCACTTCCTCGCGTCTACCTAGTTGTGGAAGTCTTTGTACGTTACAAACATCTTGCCATCCGCAACAGTGAGGCTACAAGCCTTTTCATTACTACCCCAAAACGTCCCGTTATTCTTGCCAACCATCTCAAAAACGAGATGTCTTGCACGCATATCAACTCAGCAGGTATGCATTCAGCTCCGACCTCTACGTGTACCTACGATTCGCCTTTTACAAACCGGATGAATTTTGCAAGTGAGAGCATAGATAATTGACTGGGTAAACAGAGCTGCATCCCCCAAATGCTGTCCAACCTGTGTATAGAGAGGACTGCACGCAATGCTTCGACTCCGTAGTAAGTAGGGTACTTCCTTCGTAAGCTGCGGAGCCGGGTCTGGACATATCTTGTTGACTGTCGTTAGGATGATCCTTTGGGTCTGGATGTTTGCCTTTATTGTTTTAATGGTGGCTGCACGGCGGATCGACAACATGGGGCTCTTCACTACACGACAAAAAACCATCCTCTGGTATTGAATATCAGAAGGACGAGAAGACCTCTCGTTAGGGATGAACCGCCACAGAAGATATCGAAATTGTCCATTGCGGCTGAGACTGAAGCGGACCGGTACGATTACACGACGGTAGTTCGATGCTATGCCTGTAATGTGGATGACGTTGACAGATCTGCTGGGCTGTTGCCACCCGTGGTTGAGGGCGTACTGAAGTCGAATGCGTTTTCGAGGCATGAAGAGATCAAGGCGTGGGAGTTAGAGCTTACAAGTTGCGAGCATATCTTGACCTTGCAACAAGAACCTGCTAGGCGAATCCAATCTCAGGATCTCGGACATTGCTCAATGTGCGACCTACAGGAAAACCTTTGGCTCTGCTTGGAGTGTGGCAATCTTGGATGCGGGCGCGAACAATTTGGTGGAATTCGTGGTAATTCTCACGGAGTAGCCCACATAAGTACTTCAGGTCACTCGACAGCTGTCAAACTTGGATCAATCACTCCAGATGGCACTGCAGATGTCTACTGCTATAAGTGTGACGAAGAACGGCTCGACGACGATCTCGGACGACACCTTGCTCACTGGGGAATAATTTTGGCTGACAGGGAAAAGACTGAGAAAACATTGACTGAAATGAACGTGGAGCAAAACTTACGTTGGGAATTCACCATGACCGACGAAGAGGGTCGGGAGCTCAAGAAGTTGTTCGGTAAGGACCTAACTGGACTAAAGAACCTCGGAAACAGTTGTTATCTTAACAGTACGCTGCAATGTTTGTTTGCTATGCCACAATTCCAAGCACGTTATTATTTGCCCGAGGATGATCTACCAGCCGTCGATGACCCGGCTCAAGACCTGGAAACACAACTTCGCAAGCTCGCTGATGGCCTGATATCAGGTCGGTACTCCAAGGCAGAATCAAATCGGGAGTCGGATGCTGCACAACCTCATGGTGATGAAGAGCCATCCTACCAAAGCGGGCTGGCTCCAGCAATGCTAAAGTATCTAGTTGGGAGAGGGCATGAAGAGTTCTCTACAATGCGTCAGCAGGATGCCTTTGAGTTTCTTCTCCACATTTTCAAGCTCATTACGCGCTCCAAGCATGTATCTCCACAAACAGATCCAACCAGTGCTTTCAGATTTGTTATGGAACAGCGACTGCAGTGCCTCGCTTGCAAGAAAGTCCGGTACAGAACGGATGAACAAGACAATATTTCGGTTCCTGTACCTATCCGTAGAATCTCGTCAACTGCTACTGGAGAGAGTGAGGCTCGAAAAGATGAATACGAAGCAGTGTCTTTGAGAGAATGTCTTGATACTTTCACGTCAGAAGAGCATGTCGAGCTTACTTGTTCAGCATGCGGCAGCAAAGACGGGTTCTCCAAACGCTCACTTTTCAAGACCTTTCCGGATGTTCTAGCCGTTAACGCTCGACGATTCGTGATCGTCAATTGGGTACCTACCAAAGTCGATGTTCCAGTTGTTGTTGGGGATGATACGTTTCTGCTCGACGATTACAGGTCCTCTGGACCTCAATCATCCGAGGAATTGTTACCTGACGATGGCAGCGAACGTCCTCTAGGATTCATTGCTAATGCAGATGCGGTACAACAGCTAGAGACAATGGGATTTCCGAAGAATCGGTGTGAAAAAGCGTTGCATGCAACGGGAAATTCAGGCGCAAATTCGGCAATGGAGTGGCTTTTTGCTCACATGGAAGACTCCGATATTGATGATCCATTAGATCTCAGCGGCCCTTCGGCTACATCTGTTGGACCCGAACCTGAAAAGATCGAGATGCTTGGGGCAATGGGGTTCGGACCACCTCAGGCTCGCAAAGCCCTGAAAGAGACTAATGGAAATGTTGAGAGAGCTGTCGAATGGTTATTCAGCCATCCAGACGATCAAGGAGAATTCGAGGATGACAAGTCTCCAGTGCCAGTTGAAAAAAATGCTCCCGGTAGCAGTGAGCTCCCTGCCAAGTTTCAGCTCCAATCCATAATCTGCCACAAAGGGGTTAGCATTCATGCAGGGTAAGTATTCAAGCTCCCCGTCAAATTTTTCAAATCAAGCTAATTATATATCCTCTCAGCCATTATGTAGCATTCATCCGCAAGGTGATTCCGGGAGAAGAGGTCGCCGCATGGGTTCTTTATAACGATGAGAAGGTTGTCAAGGCTGTCGATGTGGAGGAAATGAAGAAGTTTGCATATGTTTACTTTTTTCGGCGGGTGTGAGAGGCGTTAGATGTTCCTGGGTATAAATAGTATGCTCGTAGAGAGTGGACTGTTAATACAACCCAGTGGGATTTCAACGGTCTCCAACCATGGGTAAGAGCATAATACAGCGGCCCAGGCTCAATCAGACACAGTGGAGAAAAAAATGAAATGCTAAAGATGAATCTTCGAAGCGGCCGTAGCCGCCACATTTTGTTTTCTGGAAACATGAAATTCCAGTATGAGACTTCAGAACTTCTAATGGAGTTCCGAGTTTGTTAAATCGCTGAAGATTTCGGGTGTCAATTGCTTTCAGCCATACTACGTGCCTTATGGGACTCAAACATAAAATACAAGGCATAATTTTAACAGTATGGCGCTTTCCCATCACTCGAGGATCGTCGGCTATGAATGAATCGCTTATGAGTGGATCTCTGCTTCCTGTTTTCGCCATCTATCTATCTACCTTATACTTCTATCATGCCTTCGAAATGCGACAGGCCAGGGTATCTGTTACAAAATCGCTACCTGTAAATGCTCGCTTCCATTATGCCTTGCTTTCATTCCCACCCCAACTAAATCCGAAATATTACTCCTCCGACGCCCACCCGCATTTAACACCAAAAAGGAAAGGATAAGACGGAACCTGATGGTTGGATAATTGAAAGAACAAGATGCACGCGCGGATGAATATTAGAATAAGGAAAGGATATTATAATGCAAAGAGATATGAATACGTTATCCAGAAAACAAGCCGTTGAAGAAGATAAAAAGTACAATATAAGAAAAAGCTTCCAAGAAAATCCAAGCACATTAAGTATGTCATCCCTATCGCGTGCCAAATACTTTCTTGTCGACCCGACCACGTTATAATCCGTGTAACCCTTGAAAATGCATAAATGACGAAAAATGAGGATAGCGATACGAAATTGAACCAAGGAACAAGTGAAGGAAACACAATCCGATGCCCAATGGTACATACTAGTGGTACAAGTTTATATGAAAGACAGAAAAAGGAATTTTTGAGTGGGTGTGAAAGTGGCGTCAGAACCATTTGGCACTTCCACTTTTGGATATTTTTCGAAGGACTCCAATGCAGTCCACAAGCATGCTGCATCTGCCCCCGACATTTGCGCCCTCAATCCTCAGTCGTTGGCCCACAACTTCGAGAATGCTAGAGGTTTCACCCTTTATGGGGTTGCGGCTCTTGTGTAACTCATCAACACTCAACGCTAGCATGCCGTTGATATAAGCCCTGGCGTAAAGCTGGGTCGATTCGTCGGAGTTTTCGGTTCCTGTTATAGCGGATGGGGTATTTCGTGTAGAGTGCCCGCTTCTGTTCGTACTCTGAAATCGATGGCCGAACGCCCAGCATATTAGGGTCGCTACATACAAGCTCCAGTACTCACTCATACACACCAACGCGTTACTATCGCACAAACTTGAATGTTTGGGTGATCGTGACAGGCTAAGCGAGAGAATCTGGCATGCATGATGAGTAGCTTGCGCGGCGTTTGGTGATTTGGACCATGCTTGCAGCCGCCTTTGTGCATCTTGAAAAGCCTGAGGCGGGGTGACTTTCTGCGAAAAGATCCAGGTATCCGCAGCTACAGCCAGAAGATCGTGAAGAGGCGTTTGATGCAAGGCAAGGTAAGTTTGAGCCAAGGGCGAAGTAGTAAATGTGCTCATGTGGGTTTTAATCCCAGAGTCCAAAGGAAGTGATCGAAAAAGGTTCGGAGCTGTAAGGTGCTCACTGAGTGGTAGTTGCGTTGCCAAAAAACAAATTAAAAGTGACTGAGAAAAGGAAGAACCCGTAGAAGGATCTTGAGTAGATCCATTGTCATCGAAGGGATGGAGCATTGGAGTTGTTGAGTGGTCGCTGTAAAGTTTGTGCCAGTCCGATGCACTGGATGCATCCCAAAGAGTGTCAAGGCACGGTAGAGACAGAAAAGGCTGTGTCTCCCCCTTGAGTGCTCGTGATCTCGGTTGCTGGTGGTAGAGGGCTTGATGAACATCAAACATGAAACAAGCACTCAGCAGTCGCTGTTTGCTTTCTGTCTGAACCCAGTGTGACCATCCATTAGCGGGACGAGCCTGCTCAAGAGGCCGGGTGCTTTCGGAAAGACCAAAGCGATCACGCAGGTCCTTGACAGAGCTAACATCAACCGGGCTGGTGCAAACAGGTGCTTGAAAGGTCGGATCAGTGCGAGTGAGGAGCTAGTTTCAATCAGCCAAAGTCATCAACAAACCTAAGCATCTTGCATATTACTTACCCGGTGACAAAGATCTTCGAACCGCCTCGAGAGCTTCACGGTAGTTTTCCGCCCTCGAAAGCGACTAAATATCTCGGTGAGGAGGATTGCCTGCATGACCTCCAAATCCCAGTTCGGACACTAAGCGAAGGTTAGCGCAATCCTCGCCTCAATTCGATACTTATAGCAAACAATTTCTCGCTGGCCAAGTCATATTTCAAGATGACCGCAACAAGGGTGAGAGGAAAGCCAAACTCGTTGTTATGGGGAAGGTGTGGGGTGAGGACAGAGACTTACTTGGTCGATGCCTCTCCGGCAAAGCTCGTTCATTTCGGTACCTCTAATTCTTGCTTCGGGAGTATGGTGATATTGCGTGCCGATTGCAGCCATCGCAGTGGTAAGGAGGCTGCCTTCCACAGTGTTGTGAGTTGGACGGTGTATTACGGGAAATAATGGGTGGAAATCGAGCCAGTAACTATTTATGTACATGTCAAGTGTGTTGGCTTGATGCTCGGGAATCGGGACGTCGCAGCTGAATGTTGCTAATTGCTCCTCCGCTCGTGCGGTATTAGCGACTGCCAATCCGGCGTTGGGTACTCGAGAGGCTGCTGGAAAGACTTGAGAAATTGGTTTGCTATTCGTCGATGGGGCTGGAGTACCCACTGATTCCATTAAATACCTTCCATAAGGATTTGGCACGTCCAAGTGCTGAAGATGAGATATCGGCGCACCAAGGCGCTCATCATATTGATCCATGAAATTGAACGGGGGGCTATGGATATCCTGTGGTGTTCCTACTTGGGGCGACCACTGCGATGGTGCTGCTGAAACAGGCCAATCTGCTACGGAACCAGACCTTCCCCGCGGTGCCCAATGGCCTCTCCTCGACGGCTCGGATTGGTTCGAAAAAGTGCTGTCGGAGGCGGAAGAAGAACACCATGGGGAATTGTCTTGAGTGTACGTTGGCTGAGACGGGTATGGCTCATCTGGGATTCTTAGCATAGGAAGGCCTGAATTGCTGAGTGGTGAGCCTGCAGTTGTGTAATTGGCCGGAAATTGCTCTCCTCCAGTGCTGTATAGATCAAAGCCCGAATTCGTCCGGGAAAACATGTTACCTCCAACCGGAAGATCGGCTGCTGTGAAGCCTCCCGTGTGGGAAATCATCTGATCAAAACTTCCTATGTGTCTGCTGGACGGGGAAGCGACTGGGTATGAGTCCATATCTGTCAATTGGGCTTCCCTGGCACTCCTCTTGTGGGATCCTGTGGAACCCGGGGAATAATTAATATTCGAGAACATGGGCTGCGTTATCGTGCTGTTGCTTGACATGGTCATGGTCGTCCGAGGGGTAGAAGAGTCCGCCGCGGAATCTGGAGCACTTCCGAATCTCTGGTCCCCCATGGGTTCCGTTTTGATGGCTAGCGGTTGGCTTTCAGAGGCGCTTGAAGGTTCGCGGCTGCGATCTCCAGATACGTAGGCTTTCTCGCCCTGGGTTTCACTGTCACTTGTCAGCAGCTTACAATTGCGACGGCTGTCTGAGCGCCTACTGTCGGTGCATGTGACGCGCTAGCAAATCTGGTCTGTGAAAAGCTCTCTCGCAGTTTTCAAAGGTGCAACCATACGCTGGCTTCTGATGGCTTAATTGATGTCGCCTGGAAGCCGTTTCGTTAGCTTCCGATCTGAGGAGATGGCATCACCGGCAGCAGGTGACCTTACCTCAAATGCTCGGCTCTGGTGAAGGTCTTCGCCGGTCGGCAAAGACCGCAAGTATGAACGGGAACGCCTTTCTTTGCCCTGCTGATACGACCGGTGACTGGCGTGTACTTGACTGGAATGTCTGACCCCGGATCTGACGCTCTCGACATCTGTTGCGGTGTTCCTGAGCCACTGGCCGATCCAGTGCCCATGCCCCCCGAATAGCTCGAATACGAATCCATCTCTTGACCTGTGGCACTCTTGCGCCGGCCGGCACCCTGAGAAGTCTGTTGCAAACCAGTCGAGGTACGGTGCGAACGGCGACGTTTAATGGGATGTTCCCCTCCACGAGCCTCGGTGGTATGATGGTCGTCGTTGTCGTCGGTCGGAGGTGATATAGCTTCGGTTGATGTGGTGGTGGATGGTCGGAAGGAGGCTTGTTGTTGAGCGGCTTCCTTATTCCTTCTATAGGCTTGCGATTGAAGAGGCTCCACATCGACGTCCATTATATCTTTGATGCTCGACATGATGATGTTCTAATCGAAGAGATGTTGGATCCCTGAATGTTTGCACAGCCTGACTGGAATAGATGTCTGGTCCAGGGGCCGAAAAGTCAGCGCAGATGGGCTGGCTCTGGACGAAGCACACCAGATCTATGGTAAGAGCCGCGGGGGGGTGGGAGGTGGGAGGGGGGAGGGGTGATGGAGGGGGGGAGACGGGTAGGGCGCGGTGGGAAAGAAACCACGACCGCGGGGGAGGACTGGAACAATTGGAAGGGGAAAGGAAGTCGACGGGTGCGCAGTAGATGCACAAAAAATAGAATGTATCGCGGGGGGGCATTGCTGAGGGGTTGCGATTATGTGTGCAGGAAGAAAGAAAACGGTGGAGAGAGGAAGGAGACTGGTTTTGGCTTGTTTGGATGAGCATGAGCGCGAGTGAGAGTGAGAGTGAGAATTGCGCGTGGAGCGACCAGGATGGGCGACGACTACGGACGACCCATGAGAATAGGTACAGTAGGGACAGTCGGTACCATCCAGGATGGAGGAGAGAGGCACCCTGGTGCGGTCCCAGAACGACCAAGCCCGGCCCAAAGCGGACTAGTCGCGACGGCCTCTGCTATTTTTATGACCTTAAGCGCCAGAGGTGGTGTCGAAGTCTGCAGCGGTCTGCAGCAGGCTGCAGGTCGTTTGCGGAAGGGGTGTATGGGGCATCGCTGCTGCAGACTGCACCCGACTGCATCTTCTGCGTCTCGCGCCTGTGCAGTGGAGTGCCCGGGCGAGGATGGAGAAGGGGGTGTAAGTTGACAATCTTGACACCAGAAAGAGAGAAAGAGGGTAAGAAAGCACCAGGAGTAAAGGTACGGCGAACCTTGTCTGACGACGGGACGAGCCTTGTAGTCAAGAACCTTACTTAGCCGTGGGTAGCTTGGTTGACAGACGCGTGACAGATTGACAGATGACAGCTTCGCCAAACTAGGTGGCATCCAATACCTAACTGTAATGGGCATTGAAGATCCCACCATAGCCGCTTCCGCTTCTCGCGCTAAGTCCGGTCCACATTACATTACCTAATTACCTATCTGATCCGCTCCCTCGTGGCATCGAGGTGCGTGCCCTATAAGGCGTAACCGGAAGCCATCCCGTCGCAAATCTCCCAACGTAGTATAGCCGTGGTTGCGTCGGTGCTCGACCACGACTCTCAAGGTAGGGACGGAGTACTAGTCGACGACCACAACAATGAAACCTGTTATCTACTCATGACACCATTCCCCGTAATCCCATACAGAACCGCAGATCCAACCATTCTGTATGGATTGCTCTGCTTACAAGACGACTTCCAAGTATAATCCAGCTAGCGGTCGGAAGAGAACGAACCGACCAACGACTACCGCGCTGCAGCGAAAATAATAGCACACCGAGCGCGTCGAACCCATCAGAAGCGCCCGTCCAAACAAATGAGGCTCAAAAAGAGGGACGAGCAGACATCATAAGGTGAAGAGATCAGGTGCGTGATGATTCCAAATCCGGTCGTCGACGGACGGAGCACGAGACGGATTTTCGTCGCGAATAAGCGCCCCTTGGCTAAGGTACCTAGGATCATCTCGCGCGTGGCAGCCGAGATTCTTCAACCCCCGCCGTCACGTCAGCACTAGGGCACTCGAGGTCGATACTGGCCACAGTCTGCATTAGCTCAGCCATCCCACCTGCACCCTTCGCTGTCAGTCTAATTTTGGCTTTCTTCCATGGCCAACGCTGGTTTCTGCGCCTCACAGGAAACCTGGGAATAGCCTAGTGCCCGTACTCGCTGCTCAGTACGGTACCTGCCCTCAATTCCTACACCTACCAAGTAGCCGCTCGCTCTTCGCGATAACCTTACTTCAGTCGACCGCTGTCACACAGGAGCGAAGTCCTTCGTGCCCCGTCCCCGCCGTCCTGGTGTCGAAGTGGCATACACATCATCTCTCGGTGCGCTGCGCATGTCCATGCTGGAAACAGATGGCGTCAAAGACACCAGCCGCCGCGAAAATGGTAATTCCGTATAGTGCGAGGGCAACCGGGCATCCTGGATGGGCAAGATAGACCGCGAGCTCCGGCTACAGCACCTGTAATTTGGCATCACCTTAACGATGTGGTCACAACTCCTACCAAGGGGTGGCATGAACCAGGGGTCAACCAAACTGTCCGATTTCAAATTTAGGTTGTCCCTTGACCTGTCAAAACATCAACCCTCATTGGAGTATTCCCGTCGCTTGACGTCCCTCGAGCAGGGTCGTCGCGTGGCATCAATGCCGATGTTTGACTGTTGGTCTGACCGTTGCCGTGAGGTGGTTGCATCACACCTCAAACCCGCCCGAGATTCCCATCTCTTGTGATGGTATCATCGGCAGCTACCCAGTTGCTCGGTAAACCTTACTCCCTGTGGAACTCTGGAAGGTTGGGAGAAAGCTCAAAGAAGAACCCATGGCGTTCAGATTTCCTGTTCCCATGCCACCTGCAGCTTATCACCTCGTGGTAGAAGCCACCCCCAGAATAAAGTCCATATCTTGTCCTCACGATACTCATCAAGCTATACGTAGTTGCAATTCTCCGGCATATTCTATAAGCATCGCACTCTAGCGTGGGAGTGTGGCCGCTGGCGTATACGAGATAACCAGAGAAGCATAGACGACAAGCTTATGGGGAATTGGTACAACCCGACGCGGCGCTTCTACGATGAGTCAGCCGTTTCAGCTGAATTTCAACCCCCTTGCTGAGCAACTCGGAACCATGAGGAAACACTCCGTTCAGATTCTCGTTTCAGTGCGTAGCCGCTCGCTGTTGTGTCGCCAATTGAGGTGATGCAATCACGTCCTCATCATCGTACACAGGTGTACTAAGAACATAGAGATCACGACCTCGTTCTGGGGGGATATTCAATCCTGGATGTAGCCTCGTCCTCAATATACTAAATAGTCGCGAACTGATGGATTGGGTATGCTTAATACACATGGGAGGTAGTACCTATCGTAACTTGGTGTTAATCAATAACAGTTTGCGTTGCAGTTGCTTGTCAGTCCAAGGTTATCTCCAACGATCTTACTCGCTGGTACAACATTCGATCACAGGCACAACGCAGCATGATCTATGGGACGACTCGATCGGTAAATGGGCCCTCCCCAATCGGTGCAGTTCGACTATGCAAGACATTTGCAATGCCACCCCCGACTGATAAAGCCTCTCTCAGTTGAAATGGCCCCAATACTGTGCGGATTCTTTTGACGTCAACAATGCAGTGAATGTCTCTTCCGTGTTTATTTTTTTATTTTTTTAGGGAGCCGCTAACGCACGGTCGCCTTTTTGATAAAGCAAAGTCAAATAATATAATGAACTATAATTCCTCGGTTTCCTCCTACTTTAGAACATTTAAAGCTCGAATATATTATTACTTAATATATTAAGATACTTTTCGAGTTACTTTACGGCGATACGTTCCGAAATTAGATCTTAAAACAAGGTAGTACCACTTTAGGGTAATAAAATAGCGAAAAAATAATAATACTTTATTAGAATACTTTACGCGAATGTCGATTTTAATTCTAGACCATAAAGATTTAATATAATTCCTCTAAGAATCTAGTATATTAAGTCTATTATTAGCCTTGATCTTTTACCTTTTTATATTACGACTTTGCTTTATCAAAAAGGCGACTGTGCGTTAGCGGCTCCCTTTTTATCATGGCGCTCCAGCCCATACCGAAAGGAAAAGTCCTTCCAGCTGATGTATGTTCCACCAGAACGAAGCTCATGTTTGATGCTGCAATATACCTAAGCATCCAACTGTCATGCAGATAACGAATCTGGCCAAAGGGGGTCGGTTGTAACAACCGGACTAGGGTCGACATGCTTCCGAGTTTTGTCATCGCGATCGGAGATGGCAGAAATGTGAAGTAAGGTGAAGATGACCCCAAATGATTTTTAGACGCGGTTCCGACTCTGAGCTTGTAGAGAAAACTACCGTTGCAGTGCAGTATGTAACTCGATAAAGTGCCGTCGTGGTGGCTGGCATTGACTGCGCCTTAAAATCTGCTAACTGAAAAGATAAAGCCACAACTCAAAATAACTCATGGTGATAACATCCGCCAAACTCGGTGGACAGGTATGCAACATCGTGCAGATAGACTATTGAACAGAGATACTCAAAATAGATAAGAGTAGAAGGTGTCGAGATGTCAGAGGGGAAAATGGAAGTATGAGGGCGTTGTTCCTGCAGCGGACCAATGTTCTAGAAGAATACCTCGTGGCAGCTGCATTAGTGCCGTTTCCGTGTGAGAATGTGCTCCACAAGCCTCGTGGAAGCTTGTGCTGAGTGAGACAAAATGCTATCCAAAACCTGGATGGAACGATAGCTGGATACCTGGTAGATACGATAGAGAGCAGGACACTCACCGTCATAACATAAGACGAAGTGTGGTAGGAGAGCAATGATCGTAACGGCCTGTAAATCTGCAGTTGCCAAACGCAACAAGATGAGCTGATGAGAGATAGTCGTACCCAGTGATAAACTGCAATCTTAGCTGCTGGAGGTGGTGAAGGTGGTGCAGGAAGTAGGCTGATGTGATCAAGCTCTCGCGCCGGGTCGTTAGTCGTATATTTGACACGTTACGAGTGCGCTACTTCTAGCGCCCATATCGATAGCGGTTAGATGATAGATCTGTGAAAGAGCACATCCTCTCAGCAGTGCTCATGATGACAAGAGACGGAAGCTCTATCGACGTGTGAGAATACCTAACGATGAGATCAAAACCAGGGGAATGAAACAAACATGCTGTTGTATACCATTGTTAATTGGTGATGAGACGACGGTTGACGGTGTTGAGAAAATGATATCCAACCTGGAAGCTCTGCGACATGTTAATCTTCGGCTTGAGTAGACGGGTCTGACGTACGGGCCGACACCACCGCGCCGTTCCGCACCAGCTGCTCACGTGGCCCATCGGCTAGCAGTTGGACATTGAAGGTGGTTCTCTCCGTAGGGCCCCTCGGTGGCAATTCAAGGGTGCAATACCGCGATTAAACAAGGTCTAAGTGAAAGCTAGACCTAGGACCAGAACTAGTAAGGGACCTCTCAACTCTTGAATACCACGGTATAAAGGTACAATCGTTCAAAAGGCACGTGACCAGTTCGGCCTAAGCTCGACGACATGGAAAGCGTCGGCTTCGGATTGTTGTTCGTCTTCTGAAGATTAGTACGAGTAGGTACCCCACCTAAGGTTACCCCCCGTCCGTACAGCTCCCCTCCTTTCGAATGCAGGTAAAGCTTCGAAGCGTTTGGTCAACCACCCAACATCTTGCCCGTACGTCGTCTATCTACCAGAGGCGCCTTCCTTCCTTCCCGTCCTCTCGCGTCAACTTTGAGAAAGTCTCTCCCTCACGCGGTTACCTCAGCGAGTCCATTCGTAAACACCAAGCACAAAAAATGGCTCCTCAACTCGACGGCTTCTTCAAGCAGGTTGATACATTATCAGACCATTTTATTGACCGCCTCCGCAAAGCTGTTGCTATTCCATCTATTTCCGCCGAAGAAGCTCGTCGCCCAGATGTTGTACGCATGGGAGAATGGCTCGCAGACGAGCTGACCGCTTTGGGTGCAGAGGTTGAGAAGAGACCTTTAGGGAAACAGCCCGGAAAGGAGCACCTTGATCTTCCACCTGTTGTGATTGCTCGATACGGAAATGATAAGAACAAGAGAACAATCCTCGTATACGGCCACTACGACGTTCAGCCAGCAGGAATGGAAGATGGCTGGGCGACGGAGCCCTTCGAGTTGACGATAGATAGCAAAGACAGAATGTATGGCAGAGGTAGTACAGACGATAAGGGACCTGTGCTTGGATGGCTCAACGCCATTGAAGCCCATCAAAAGGCCGGTGTTGATTTTCCTGTCAACCTCTTGTGTTGTTTTGAAGGCATGGAGGAATATGGCTCAGAAGGCTTAGATGATTTCATCAAGGCAGAAGCAAAGAACTACTTCAAAGATGCAGATGCTGTGTGTATATCGGACAATTACTGGCTGGGCACCGAAAAGCCATGCCTTACCTATGGTCTTCGTGGCTGCAGCTACTACTCCGTCGAGGTTTCTGGACCCGGTCAAGACCTCCACAGCGGTGTGTTTGGAGGGACCGCCCAAGAGCCCATGACAGATCTCGTTCGTATTCTTGCAAGCCTGGTTGACACCAATGGGAAGATCCAGATTCCCGGTCTTGCAGAACTTGTTGCTCCTCTCACCGAAGACGAAAAATCATTGTATGGAGATATTGCGTTTTCTATGGACATGCTTCATGAATCGCTAGGGAGCACGACCTCTATCCATCCTGACAAAGAAAGAACATTGATGGGCCGATGGCGTTACCCGTCTCTCTCAGTCCACGGTGTTGAAGGTGCATTCTCACAACCGGGTGCCAAGACAGTCATTCCCGCGAAGGTTATCGGGAAATTTTCTATTCGAACAGTTCCAAACATGGAACCCGAGGATGTTGATCGTCTAGTTTTTAAGTACGTTGAGGAGCAATTCAACAAACTTGGTAGTAAGAACAAGATGAACTGTACGCTTCAGCATGCAGGGAAGTGGTGGGTTGCAAGCCCCAAGCACTGGAACTTCTCGGCAGCTAGTAAGGCTGCTGAGAGGGTATGGGGTGTCAAGCCTGACCTGACCAGAGAAGGTGGAAGGCAAGTTAAAGCATGTCTGAATTGGATTCTTTCGTTGACTGTTTCCTAGTATTCCCGTCACTTTGACTTTTGAGCAAGCGACTGGAAAAAACGTTCTTCTTCTGCCAATGGGTAGCTCCACTGATGCCGCTCACTCTATCAACGAGAAGCTAGACAAGAAGAACTATATTGAAGGGATTAAGCTCTTAGGAGCATATTTGCACTACGTTGCCGAAGAGCCAATGGATAAATAGGAAATTTTTATATTAAGTATCCACTATCTTTTCACGTTATGTTTTCCAAAACAATAGCAGTAGTCAATATGACGGTTGGCCACCTGCTCAGATGTTTTACAGATCTATCTGCCTGGTAAAAGCTGTTAAATGAACAATATAGTGCCAAACCCTTCTTAAGATGGAGACTTTCCGCCCCCACCATAATTAACAAGGTATCTAATATATGTCGGCCTTATCAAGTAAAGTAAGGGTGTATTTTACCACATTCACGAGAACCATTCCCTATAGTATTATGTTCTCATCAGTCTCTAAAATTTGTGAGATTTCACCATGCTTTCATACGGCTTCGCCGCAAACAACACGTTTCTGCTCCGTCAAAGGCACATCCATCGGGAAACTTCACTATAGGTTGCTTAATATGGCAACATGTCGATTAGCCAAGTGATTCATGGTCTATTTACTGTAGTAATTGGTTGCGACTATGGCTTGATACGAGTACATATTTTGGTATTTTCCCAAAAACCGCTCCGCCTGTGAAGCCCCTTTCCATGAAATTAGTTCATACTACGGCAACACATCCTAGCATAACACTTATTTGGAACTGGGTGCAAAGTTACCTTTCGGAAGTAGGCGGAAGGACAACGGTTCTTCTTACTCGAGAGTTGCTCGTATGACTCTGTTGCGACAGCATAGAATGATGGAGTAATTTTACAATACACTAGTTGCAGGCTCTGGTTTAATGTTGCACAAAAAAGCATACGTGCACAACAAGCACACAGCTGAATTATTAACACCTATGATCTACGCTTTCCAAAAATTGACCCCCCCATAGTCTCCCCCGCAAGATGTACACACGCTCATAGTGAATTCCCGCAACGAAAGATATGCATGCGAGAGGAAAGAAAGAATTAATGTAGTAGACAACCACGCCCTCATGGTACTAAAACGTCGAAACAACGAATCAAAATCGGTATCAACGGCACTCCTCCATATGTACCTCGCGGTCCCCTATCCCTCCACATTACACCTGGATTGGAAAGAGCACTTGTGATATCATACACTCGGAAATTGCTTTCCAGTTAATCAAACATTAACAACCTCGCCCCTAACTCGCTCTGAAGGTACAAGCTATCACTAGTTCTTTAGCTTGTCCTTGATCCTGCCGAATAAACTTCTGCGCTTGTTTTTCTTGTCGGTTGTAGAGGGAGCAGCTGGGCTCTCGGCAACCTTACTGCTGCCTGGTGTAGAGGATGTAGAGGCCGGAGCAGCGGCTGCAGGTTTGGCCTTCGCTGGGATCGCAGGAGCAGCTACAGTGGTACTCTCAGTGGTGGCTGTCGCAATACCAGTCGTCACGGTTGGCTGCGTCTGCGAATGAGAGCCGGGAATAGTGCCAGGAGAGACATCACGTGAAATATCTCGCGATTCTGGCTTGGCTGGGGTGGCTGGAGCCGCAAGAGTGTCAGTCGCTGTCTCGGCTACCGCTGGCGACGAGGTTTGTTTGGACACGTCTCCATCCTTTGCCAGCTCGTTAATCTTTGGTGCAGGTTCACCACTTGAAGTTTCTGGCTTGACCTCAGACAGTAATTCCCTTTCAATAGCCTTCTTTTCTAGAACGACTTCCTCATTTGCAGCTGCCTCGGGGTCTTGGCCTGATCTTGCGATAGACTCCTGAACAATCTCCGGAACATTCTCCGCAGTGGTTGCTTGAACTGATGCATCGGTAATCTTTGGAGCCGGCTCACCACTTGACGTCTCTGGTTTGACCTCGGATAACAACTCTTTCTCCATAGCCTTCTTCTCCAGTACAGCTTCTTCGTTGGCAGCTGCCTCGGGGTCGCGACCAGCCTCAGTGATGGACTCCTTGACAACAGCTGGAGTATCCTTTGCGGCAATGTTGTTGGCTGAATCAGTGTTAGGAGTAGATTCGGCGTTCATGGTGTTGATCGAATTTTGGACGGATTCCGGTAACTTGTTTGATACAGATGTGGGCAATTTGGTTGTGGCGAATGCGGCTCCTCCTACGACAGCAGCCCCGACAGCGAACGCAGCGCCCTTGACGGCGGTAGCAGCCTCAGTTGCCGAAGCACCGGTCTTCTCTGATTTCGTTGTACCTTCTCCTGCCGTACCCTCTGATGTTGACGGGGCCACTGGAACTTCGCTTAAAAGCTCCTTCTCGACCTCACTCTTTTCTTTGACTTCTTCAGGAACGGAGCTTGCCTCTGGTGCAAAGCCTGCCTCTTCCTGGCTCTCCTTAACAATTTCGGGAACTTTGTTCGATTCGAGTGGAACACTTCCAGCGAGTTGTGAAGTGGTACTTTGCGGTCCAGCTGACTGGATAGTAGGTGTGGCATCGAAGGAACCAACTCCTGTAGCTCCAATTGGTAAGCTTGACTCAGGAATAAGACTTTTAGAAACAGGAGGAAGGTCGAGAACGCCCGTGCCAGTTGAGTCCCGCTCAGCTTGAGGAGTAACCACGGGTGGGAGAACTGGTGGAAGCGCGCTGCTGCCCTCATAGGATTCTTTATCGGTATGAACAGCAGAAGAAATTGTGTTTCCGGTCAATGTACCGACCTCGGGAAGTTTCTCCCCAGGAGCAACATTGATCGGATTGACCGCTCCAGGGAAAGCAGGTAGAGGCGACACACTGAAAGTCTGGTCAGACTCACCCTTAGCCTTATCCGCAGCAACAAGCTCAGGATCATCGTGAACACCAGATGTGAGGATATTGGTAGTGAGCTCATCTGATTTGGGAAGTTTTTCTCCTGGGGCAACATGGACTGGGTTGACAGCTCCCGCAAAGGCTGGCAATGGGGATACACCGAAAGACTGCTCCCCTTCACTCTTTGCCTTGTCCGCTGCCACAAGCTCTGGATCGTCGTGAACGCCAGATGTAATTGTGTTTTCGGTGAATGCGCCAGATTCTGGAACCTTCTCGCCAGGTGCGAGCCTGATAGGGTTGACTGCACCCTCAGCAGCAGGAAGAGGATTAACGGAGAAATCACCTTTCTCTACAGCCGCTGGAGTTTCAGGGAATGAGCCTGGCAGATCTGAGGAGCCAGTCTGCTCGAGCGTATCCTTTTCGTGCTCAAATGGGACGTCCTTGGCCAATGCGGCGGTGGTCGAGTTGGGTGCGACTCCAGACATGATTCCAGCAGTTTCGGGCTTGTGCTTGATGATGCGGTCCGTTGTGAGAACGTTGTTTAGGTTCCCAGACTCGTCGTTTTCTTGAGGGGCGGTGTGATCGGTAACCCAATTTCCATCAACAACGAACTGCAAAGCCACGAGAAATTAGTATATCTGCAAGAAGTTTTTCGGGTGGAAGACAAGGTAGAATGGCTCCTGGGCAAGCCTCGAGTATAAGGGCCTGGGAGCTCCTGCGGCGGGGTCGCAAATAGGCGACATCAGCTGCGCGGACCAGCCGAATTCGTCACAAAACGGGGCCGTTGCTTGCCAATGCACCCTGGCAAGTGGTGCAATTTCAAGGTAATAGCTTCACCGCTCCAGGGTGAAAGGGAATGGCCAACAAAAGAGCAAACGCGTCATAACACAAGGACCTAACTCGGCCAAAAGGTCTCCAGAGACTGGTGCTCCCCGTGTATCTGCTCCTCAAGCAACGCGTTTGGGCGCGTGGAGCGTCATGGGCCAAATCTCTTTACAGACAGGCTTCGAAAGTCCAGACGGAGTACGCTCCAAGAACGTGACTGGTCCATCTTTCTCTTGAAGGCAAGAATGTTCAGTGACCCTTTGCGTACCACCTGTCCTACACAGCCCGAGTCTCGAGAGCTTTGATGCGGGAAGTAGGAAGAATTTGTTGAGAATCACATACCTTATAATAGATCTTCTCCCCCGCACTAGAGAGCGTCACATCCTTCTCGAATACATCACCCGTCTTTACAAGTTTCTCGCTCTTGGACCAATTGTCAAATGTCCCAGTGACATACACCTCGGAGGCAGGATGGTCCCTGAGCAGATCATTAGCAAGTATGCTGGGGAAAAGCCGGCGCGAGAAGATTCCAATATCAAACAAGCCAAAAAAAGACAGTCCACGACTATGCGCATTCAAGAAGTGTACACGCAAGGTGAAGCGTACAACCGGGACAGGGTTGCACAAGTGACCATATACTCAGTCGCAATACGACTGAAGCGTACGGTCAAGATAAGCGCATCAAGAGGTCTCTGCACAACAAACATACCACTTAAAGACGAAGCTTCCCATGTCGGCTGTGTGATGATTTGGTGGGCTGGTGGGCAAGTGTAATTGTGTTTCGAGGTAGCTGGGTTATTCAAAATGGAAGGAATCGGAGATGTGACGAGAACACGGGTCTCACGACAGCTGCGATACGGCACAAATGAAAGCGTGAAAGGTATGAACTGAGGAATTATGTTGGGCGAGGACGCGGTATCGAGAAGAGGGTTTGCTTAGGCAGGTCGTCCGTAGTTCTGAAGATTCAACTGTTAGCTTTGATTCCCGTTCTCATCCTGGCAAGCGCGAATCTACTGGGGAGCTCCATTGAAGCTCGACACGTACCTGTGGAACGAGAGGGATCTTCGACGGACAGCGGAATGTAAAATACAAGATGCGATAGAGGTCTGCGATGCAGTAAAACGAGGAAAATGCGACGGGGAGCGGATTGCGCGAGGTGCGGCTGTGGAAGAACTGGTGGATCAGGTTTGAAGAGTTGCAGTTTGATGAATCGACCGGCGGGGGCGCTAAATAAGTGGGCCAGACAGCATGTGCGCGATGAGATTCTGTTTGCTGGGCGGTGCGGTGTTTGGAGTCACGAGGTTTCTAGGTAATGTGATCATGATGGTGACAGGATTTAAGGTACGAAGTACTTGGTTTTTGTTTTGTGCTCCCAAGGGTTCTTATGACACGCTCCTTGGGTTGGTATCTAGATACGCCTTTTGTACAGATGTAGTTATGTGGTAGGCTTCGAATAGGTGGGCACGCGGGCGGTAAGGGCCACTCGAGGAACGCTATTTCACCCAAACACTGCTAGATGGCAGCCAGCACGACACGACTAGAACTACAAAACGCACGGTGATGTTTGGTATATCATAGATCTATTTCTATCTGTTTTGGGCTACTAGATAGTAGGATTATCATAAGCATTTGTGCGACGATGCATATCCTAGCTCGGATGACGTCTTTTGGGTGAAGAACTGCCCAGGTGGTGAGGGGCGTGCCCAGGTACCTAGGTACTGTATGTACTGAGGAACGTTATTCGAAGAAGTAATTCATCTAAAATCGCGACCTTGGTGATAGACTAAGCGCTTCGTTGATAATCAACACCTATCTATAAGTACCTAGGTACTCTCCTAGATATTTGCTGGCGGGTTTATCTAATTGTGGAACATGCACGCTTCTCTATGGCTTCTAGAATCCTTCTGGAACAAAGTCCCATCTGTACTCTGCAACTTCTCTCTGCTTCCTGCCAATAGGTGACCCTGTTCGGCCAGTGCTTGTTTGAGCTGTTCCAGCGGTTCTCACATCTTAGGTAGGGAGGCTTAAATCCCGCTGCTGCTGCGTTGCCGTTTGCATCGTGCCCCTGTTTGTCCAGCTCTACTAGATACTTACCTAGGTAGGTATACAAAAGCAAGGCCATTATTATTGATACACTCGCTCAAAAAGCTGTGCTGTTGGTCCGAACTCAAGCTCGTCCCCCGCAGTCTCGCCCTCGCCCCTCGCGCCCCTCTTCCCATCCCAAAACTTTCAGTGCGTGCAAGCAACCACAACTGAGCAGCGCAACGCAACCACGACCCCCATTACTTAGCGTCACCTCGCTCCCCTCTCCTGCCTCCTGCCTCCTCCATCATCCCTTGACGCCGGCTGCTCCCCCATCACTGACTGCTTCAATCAACCTCGACCAAGACTACGGTATTCTACGTTCTGTTCCACACCTATCGTGGCCGACGCTTCGATCCAAACAAATCTCTCTTTGTCGTCCCCGCAGAACGTAAAGCTACACTTGCATCCCTGCCGCCCAGAGACGCCAAAGCGAGTGTATGTCTGGTTCCATCTCTTTCACTACGTTGAATATTGCACTGCATTGGTGGTCTAGGCTAATCCTCCATTCTGCAGCTCAGAGACGTTGATAGATCGCGTGGAGTTCGGTCGATTTTTTACTTGTACTGCAAGCACTCCTTCTCGTTCTGCTCCTCCGTTACCTTGCCGATCTATGTAGTGAGCGATTCGCTGACCCCTCTGTGCCTACAGTTGTTCGCACGAGTGACGCCAGATAATAAATCAAAAGATACCCATTTACGTTCCGGTCACGACTTTGTCGAATGTCATATCCAAGTACCTATCTTGAGGAGATAGAGCTGTTGAACCGAGAAGTTTTAAAAGCACAACCGACCGATATCCTCCAATTCTGCGCCAATTTCTTTGCGCGCCGTCTAGGTAGGTGCATTTCTCTTGAACGAGTTGCAGCTGAATGGAGAAGGCGCCGGCGTGCTCACGGCGTAGAGTTGCAGGCTACTAGGAGTCCTTGTGTCAGAGCAAATACTTATCCGAACTTTTAGAAACCGAAAGAGCCGAACTCCTTCTGGGACCGCATTCCAAGCTCCCCATTATGTCTGGAAACACATTCCCTGGCCGACTGGGTGCAAACTCCAACCCTTTCGGAGAGTCGCAGCCATCTGGGGGCATATCCAAAGTCATGGAGGAAGAGGAAAACGATACAGTCGCCTCACCAGCAGCTCCGAGCTTTAGTTTCGGATCCAATACCGCGTTTGGTTCCCCATTTGGCGGTGATGCGGCCGGTCAAGGACCCCCATCGTCGTTCAAGCCTACAAGTACGGAGGGGTTTCCAGATCAATATGGAATGGGAAGACGAACTTCGGTTTCTGCAGAATCATTGAATCCTACGGCATCTTCCAACGACAACTGGTCGCCACCTTTCCATCAAAAGACCGAGGAGCAGATTAGTAGGCTGAAGAGTTCCATCTCAGGCAACTTCTTGTTCAGCCACCTGGACGATGAGCAGAGTGCACAAATCCTTGGTGCGTTGGTTGAAAAGCCAATCCCCGCCAAAGACATTAAGGTATGTGTTGTGCAGCTGGCATTTGGTGTAGTCTGGGGCTGATTGCTCTGCGCAGGTTATCACGCAAGGCGACCAGGGCGACTTCTTTTATGTTGTTGAAAAGGGAACTTTTGATGTCTATGTCAATCCAGCCGGTTCCATGCAGCCAGGTCCACAGGGTTTGGGGACGAAGGTTGCCACCATTCAGTCGGGAGGATCTTTTGGAGAGTTAGCATTGATGTACAATGCTCCTAGAGCTGCAACAGTAATGTCCGCAGAAGGCCAATGCACCCTCTGGGCATTGGACCGAATCACTTTCCGGCGGATTCTTATGGACTCTACATTCCAGCGCCGTCGGCTGTACGAGAGCTTCCTCGAGGAAGTGCCTCTGCTTTCAAGTCTCACAAAATACGAGCGGTCCAAGATAGCGGATGCACTTGACACCCAGAAATATCCTCAAGGCACTACGATCATTAAGGAGGGAGATGCAGGCGAGGCTTTCTATCTTCTAGAGAGTGGCGAAGCAGAGGCATACAAAGAAGGTACATCGAATCCTGTGAAGGCCTACAAGAAAGGAGACTATTTCGGCGAACTTGCTCTACTCAATGATGCCCCTCGTGCTGCTAGTGTGATTAGCAAGACTGAAGTCAAGGTTGCTACCCTTGGAAAAGACGGATTTCAGAGACTTTTGGGACCAGTCGAGAGTATCATGAGGAGAACCAAATATGAGACTGGGGTTGAGGATATTGATCCTCTTGCAAGTAAATGAATACTAAGGGAGGTGGACTGCATTGTTACGTCCGTGGGTACGAGGTTATGGCGTTGGGACGTGGTTTCTTACGTTCCTTGATAGGTGGTTATTTTTGCTTTTACTCTTTTGGTGATTCGGATACCTTGATGCGGAGAACTCCATGGCACTTCCAGTCGAGCTTTTCATGCAGACATTTTAATACAAAGATTGCAAATGGTAATAAGCTTTTGCCTCCCACTATTTGTGCGAGTCTAGAATTGATACACGCGGGTATAAACGAGACCAGACGCCTTGATCTGATGCTGCGTCAATTAAAGACGTCTGAAATTATACGGCGCCGTTTTCCAAAATGCCCATTGCCCCAGACTGCCTCCCAATAGGTTGTCTGCACATGCAAATCAAAAGGGCAGTCTCGTGAGTTTACTTCGTCCGTTTTGAAGACCTTTTCACCGTGCACCCCTCCTCCTTCGTTCGAGAATATCTCTCCGCACCGCTTCTGCTGCAACCTCGACCTCGAGGACCCTCCCAACAGTTTTCCTCCAGCCTTCTTCCAATCCCCTGATCTCCGGTCCCACTGCCTCCTGCGCATTTTTCCGTGCAATCACAACATCGTCTATCTCGCTTTTTGTCATCGCCAATTCTTTCTCCAGCCCTCTCAAGATGTCCTCCAATTGTGCATTACTGATCAGCCAACTGTTCTTTCCATAATTCTCCAGAAGAGCGAGGTTGGCCAGTCGCGAAGAAAGGTATGTCTGCGTAGTATATGCCTTCGTGAGCGCTCCACTCCATACCGCCAAACTTGCAGCGTCATTGCCATTGACTTCGGGCGCATCGAGTTCTTCGTAGCGTTTGGTATCAATTGTATTTAGTGCCTTTTTTGAAGCAATGCGGTCATGCTCGGCGAGCATCAAGGGAGAAATATTGGATGGCAGAAGGGGAGGCAGGCGGGGGTGAGTTGACTCGCTGGACGTGGGTTGGAGCTCGAGGTCAATGAGGGCTTGAGCAGCTGCGCGTTGCTGTGGAGTTGGCTCGGGGTCGATATACGGAAGGGAGTCGTGAACTGCCGAAGTGAGCGACATTCTGACGCTCAAGAAATCCTTTGATGTAGAGAGGACTGGTGATCGTGGATGGGGTGTTGAAGAGTTGTCCAGCTTTTTGGTTGCTCGAATACGGAGTATCTGGCGAGGGTACGCGACTGCCCATGCGCATGGATCTCCGACAGGGATGGAGTCAATTGGATTTTCTAGTGGGGGGTGGTGGCGCTGGACCCCAAACGTGCAGCAGGTGGGGAGCTAGAATGAGAGGTTCGACTACCTTTCGTGCTTAGGTTGCTAGCAGGATCTCTGCTGGCTCTACTCGTAGTTGCCTGTGGACATCATCGCACCATGTTGAGCCCTTCCATATCACCCTGAATCTCCAAAGTGTACAGTTTTACTCCAAACCTCTGTACAACATGGACAAACCATCGTCACCACCAAAGGCGGCAGCTCCGGAAGATGTTTGGTTACGTCAGGACACGGGTCGAAGTAACAAGTCTCGAGTCGTTTGGATCGCGCTGATGAAGGTCCTGTCGGGCTTTGTGCTTGGAGTGCTCTTCTATGGTGCCTTGAGACATTTCAATCCCTCTTTTGGGGGGAAATTGCGGTATATAGGGTCGGTTGATGGCGAGGTGGCGGCGGGAGACGGGGGAAATGCATTCAAAATCAGAAAAGGGAGCAAGTACTTGCTTGGGGTTGGAAAGGCCGACATCACTGGGTAATTCAAAGTTCGAAACTGGCACGACCTGTTGCTGATGAAGCTGTAGCCCGGTCGTGGAAATAAACATGATGGGATACGCAGACACCAAGCAGGTTGGGTCTGGCCTCCGTCAGCGCTTGTTTTCCCGAGCCTTTATTATTGGCGATCATGAGCGTCCAGACGACCGATTTGTATATCTCGTTCTGGACACTCAGTCTGGAGACACAGCCGTGCGCTATGGGATTCTGGAAGGACTAGCCAACCTTGGAAGTGATTATTCTGTTTATGGACAACACAATGTAGCCGTCACTGGAACGCATTCTCATTCTGGGCCAGGAGCTTGGTTGAACTACTTGTTGCCGCAGATCACTAGCAAAGGCTTTGACAAACAAAGCTATAAGGCTATTGTGGATGGCGCCTTGTTGTCAATCACTAGGGCACATAGCAACTTGCAGCCCGGATATCTGAGCGTCGGCTCCACGAAGGTCTTTGGTGCAAATATCAATCGGAGTCTTTATGCGTATCTCGCCAATCCAGAAGACGAAAGAGCTGGCTACAACACGACCAACGAAGACGATGGAAGCGTCGAGAAAACTTTGACCTTACTCAAATTCCAAAGAGCTTTGGATGGAAAGAACATCGGCGTGTTGACTTGGTTCCCTACACACGGAACGTCGATGTTGGGCAACAATACTCTCATATCTGGCGACAACAAGGGTGTAGCAGCAGATCTTTTTGAGAAGAGCTTGAACGGGGACGAGACTGCTGCAAAAGGCTTCGTAGCTGGGTTTTCCCAAGCGAGCGTGGGTGACACGAGTCCAAATGTACTTGGTGCGTGGTGTGAAGATGGGACGGGACGCCAGTGCAGCTTCAAAAATAGCACATGCAGCAATGGTAAAAGTCAGAACTGTCATGCCCGCGGCCCCTATTTCAGGAGAAACGACAACGGAGCTTCTTCGTGTTTTGAGATAGGAAAGCGCCAATTCGAGCCCGCTAAAGCGTTGTATCAGGACATGGATAACTTAGGAACTCCTATTACCGGGTCCTCTGTGAAATCGTTCCATATCTTCCACGACATGTCCAACTTCAGCTTTCCACTATCAAATGGAAGCTATGTAACCACTTGTCCTGCAGCTTTGGGCTATTCTTTCGCAGCTGGGACCTCAGATGGGCCCGGAGCTTTTGATTTTACACAGAATGATCCAAATACCCCAAATGCCTCGCCGGTGTGGCGAGTGGTGTCAGGCTTCGTCCATGAACCAAGCAAGGCACAACGGGCTTGTCACTACCCGAAGCCAATACTGCTGGATGTCGGCGAGGTCACATCTCCGTACCTCTGGACGCCGAACGTGGTCGACGTACAGGTCCTTCGCGTAGGTCAGCTGTTCGTCGTCGTCAGTCCCGGAGAAGCGACAACGATGTCCGGGCGCCGTTGGAAAAAGGCAGTAGCTGAAGAGGCATCATCGCTGGCTCTTTCGGATTCTGCCGCTGTGGATCCAGTTGTTGTACTGGGTGGTCCTGCAAATAGCTACACCCATTACATTGCTACGCCCGAAGAATACTCGGTACAAAGATATGAGGGCGCTTCGACTTTGTACGGAGCTTATACATTAAATGCATATATATATCTCACACTCACGAATCTACCATATCTCTCTCCTTCCTCAAATACACGCCCTAAGCCAGGACCATTCCCACCAAATAACGTCAACAATTCCCTCTCGTTTATAACCGGCGTCGTCTTTGACAACCCCCCTATCTTCAAGAAGTTTGGCGATGTGAAGACCGACGTTCAACATTCCTATCGCGCCGGAGCTACAATTTCAGCGGTATTTGTAGGCGCAAACCCAAGAAATAATCTGAGGCTAGAACAAACGTACGCGGCTATTGAAAAGCTCGATTCGTCAAGCGGGCGATGGGTGATAATACGAGACGACAGTGACTGGAGTCTCATCTTCAAATGGAAACGGACCAGTGAAGTCTTGGGAACAAGCGAGGTGGAGATAGTTTGGGAATCAGAAGAAGGCACTGGGAACGGGCAGTATCGAATTCATTATTGGGGGGATTCAAAGTCAGTTGGCAGCGGAGCTATTTCTAGTTTTGAAGGACTGAGTGGCACGTTTGTTTTAACATGACGGAAGACTTGTTAAAAAGTATTTTTGATAAACTATTTGTTCAAATCACAAGTGTATATTCATGTACTTGCTCATACCGTGATAAGGCTACATTAGAACTCCTTATAATTCACAGAATATGAACCAATGCATAACCCAACGCAGTCAACGCCAGGCAATGCATCGCTAATAACAGGATATTGTAAAGAGCTTCACGGACTGACCTCAGCCTCTATTTTTCCTCGTCTTCCGTCTTTCGATTTGATCCCACTTCCAAGCATCCTCAAAGACCGTACGCTTGGACTGAGTGTCACTTTCCTTCAGTCCCAAACGCCTGACAACTTGGAAGGCACCCGTCCCGACACTCATAGTTTGGCCCATAATAATACACTCACTTACACCCTCGATCTTGTCAGATTTCATGCCGGCTGCCGCATCGAAAAGGTGGTCAGGTGTCTTCTCGAAAGATGCTAGCTGCAGCACGCTGTCTCGCATCTTTGAAAGACCAAACCGAGTGATTCCGAGCACTTCGCCCTTATATGTCATGACATCAGCAAGCAGTTGCATGTGTCGAGGATCGATGTCCATCTGACCCATAACAACACCAATCTCCTGGGCAATGGTCGTTCGAGCAGCCTCGATACCCAATACATCTTTCATTTCCATAACACTGTTGCTCGTCACTTGAGTGCCGATAACACCGATCGTGTTCATGCACGCTCGGAGGCCATACCCTTCGACCACTACTTCATTTTTGGACTCCTGAGAGCTGTTTATCACAGCTCGAGAGGCTTCAGGATAGCCAGATATGGCAATAGCTGGGAGGACGCGCTTCAAGTGGTTCATACGCAGCGCAAGCTCGCTGGCATTGATGCCTTCATCCTTTGCTTTCGTTTTCGCGGCGGCTGCTCCGCGAGCTCCGAGGTTTCCACCAGTAGTCTCATTGACCTTGATAAACACGCAACCGGGTCGTATATAAACGTCTTCTGGAAGGATCTTAAGTTTCTTGTTCAGGTATATTTTAGACGCTATGTCTGCCACAGTTAGTCCAAGGAACAGTTTATCCAATCGATCCATGTCAACTTGGAGACACATCTGTGCGCCTTTGCTAGACCATTGGTCCTCTATGCAGCTCAGAACTTCTCCAAGAAACGTTCTTTGTATACGACCTTTTACTGCTCGTGCAGATATAATGGATGTCTTGTTGTGCAGTGGACACTTGATGATAGGCGTACTGATCACCTTCGAGGCATTGATGATTTCCTTGATACGAGGAACACCCTGTGTTATACTCATGCCGGCAACACCAGCGAAATGGAAAGTCTTCAAAGTCATCTGTGTACCGGGCTCTCCTATGGACTGGGCGCCGACAGCACCGACGGCATGTCCCGGCTCAACATGTGCTTTCGCATATTTGCTCAAGCAGAGGGATATAAACTTGTTTAGGGTCGGCCCAGATACTTTTGCCACACGTTCTACGCGAAGTCTTGCTTGCTTGTCCTCTCTTGTGGCATCATATCGCTGGCCCGATAAGTTGGGATCTTGCTCCAAGCGGGGAAGACCGGATTTTTCTCTAATGTTAGCCATTTTCGTAGCCAAGAGCTTGACGTGGTTTGCGATTGTCTCAACAAAGTCACGAGCACTGTCATGCTCATCGATAGCATAATCGCTCTGATCAGTGTAATCCAATGAATCACCGAGCAACCCTTTTCGCACGTACTTTTTCTTTTGTTCGGCGAGATATTCGTCGCAGTAGGCGGTAACCTGATAAGGCAACAGACAAGGATCGTCGTTTTTCCACGTCAAGTTCTCAGCGTGTGAGAAAGTCCTTTTGAAATTAACAGGAACGGCCGAACCCTCCATGTCAACGGGATCTAGCTTGTCTGCTCCAAACTGGAATTGTACCACACCCCCAGATGAGTTACGAACGGTGTCGTCGTATTGGGTGGAAAGATCTTCTAAGGACTTCATCAATCTCCTAGACATGTAGCCAGTTTCTGCGGTTTTCACAGCAGTATCGACTAAACCCTCACGACCAGAGATGGCGTGGAATAAAAATTCAGTTGGGGTCAGTCCTGTGAAGAAACTGTTAACGACGAAACCTTTAGCTAAGGCATGTCGAGCGTTCTTCAAGAAATGGGGCAGAGTTCGATCTTGAAACCCTTCGGCCACACGTTTGCCTCCAATGATCTGTTGTCCTACAACAGCAACCATTTGGGCAACATTGATATTCGATCCCTTAGAGCCAGACTTGGCCATAATCAATGGGGAATTCCACTTGCTCAAGGTCTCAATGCAGTAATTCCCTGCCTGTTCTCTGACCCCACTTAGCTTTCCAGAAATGCTGTTTTCAAGACTTTCGTCCAAGTCACAACCGGCGGCTTTCTCTAGTTTCCCCTCGTTGTATTTTTGAATATCCTCATTCGTCTCTTTATAGGCGATACTGACCAACCTCTGTTTATGTGCCGTAAGTGTTGCCGATGGATATACATCACTGATGCCTATTGAAAAGCCTTGATTTGTAAGGTATCTTGCTGACACTTTAGCAAGTCTGTTCATTGCAGTAACGGCTTCGTCGGGTCCAAAATCCCGAAGAATAATGTAGAAGATTGAATCCTTTTTACCAGACCCAACAGTTGTTTTATCCATCCTACCGCACATGACTTCTGAATTGCGTACTACAAGCCACCCGTCATTAATATCCATGTCCGGGGCCCAGTTCTCTTTATCTTCTCTGTAGTCTCGGCATTTGGCATCCAAATTCACCTTGACCGGTGAGAGCTTGTTTGGTCGCATCAGAACACTGAACACTTGTTTTCCTGTCCACAGAGCTTCGGGTTTCAATATAGCTGGTGGGGGTAGATCCAGGTGAAGATTACCATCAACCATGTACATACAGATATTGGTAAAGGTCTTGCGATCAAAAAAGTTCTCCTTGCTGCTCAACAGGTAAGCAGCCGTGATGAAATCTTGCGTAGCTGAAATGATCGGTTCTCCATTTTTGGGAGTTGAAAGATTGTTCTTGACGCCCATGAGATTGATAGCCTCCGTACGGGCTTCCTCTGTCTGCGGAACATGTAAATTCATCTCGTCACCATCGAAATCAGCGTTATATGGGTTGCAGACACACTCATTCAAACGGAATGTTCTCCAAGGTCTGACCTTGACGTAATGGCTCATGATGCTCAATTTGTGCAAAGACGGCTGCCTGTTGAAAAGTACAATGTCTCCATCCTCAAGATGCCGTTCGACGACATCACCAATTTGTAGATTCCTTGCTTCATTTTCTCGACGAGCAAACTTGAGGGAAATCTTGTGATCGGAATCCTTCTTGATAATTTGCTGGGCGCCAGGGTGTATATTAGCACCATTTCGAACGCATTTTTGAAGCTTTTTGATATTGTGCCTTTGCACCCGTTCCGGATAGGTTAGATTTTTCGCTACAAGAATTGGTATTGCCACCTCATCAATGCCCAAGTTGGGGTCCGGTGAGATAACAGTTCGGCCGGAGAAGTCGACGCGCTTCCCAGATAAGTTTCCTCTAAAACGACCTTGTTTTCCCTTCAGGCGTTGACAGAAACCTCGAATTGGCTTTCCGAAATTGTTTTGCTGAAGTCCAGGAACGTCGCTGTTAACGTACATGGCAATCTGCAATTGTAAATAGTCCCACTGATCCATAATGGTGGTAAGTGGCTGGCCCTTATTAATCGCATTCCTCAGCAAAGAACTGACATTGACAATATCTGCCAATTTTATTGTGAGATCGTCTTCAGTGCTAGCGCTATCTTGTGCGACGGAGGGCCGAATACACACAGGAGGTGTTGGGACGTACTGCCAGATGAACATCTCGGGTCTCCCTTCGGCAGGGTTGATGTTTAGCAGCTCGCAGTCGCTCGGAGAGATCATTTTGAAGAGATTTAGAACCCTAAGAGGATTGAGATCCTCTATCGCTTTCCGCGAGTGCTTTTCGATTTCACTATTGTTCTTTTTCGCCTCTTCAAATGACGCCTTGAATTTCTTGAGACCTTCTGGCTCAACCCTAGATTTCGCCGAAGATTTATTGTATGCCACATATCTGTCGTGTGCAAGCTTAAGAGCCGCAACTTTCCGTATCTGACCATTCACACTATCACAGTGAGGACAAGTCTTAGCTTTGCGGCATTGTTCATTAATTCGTTTACAAATCTGCGAACGTTTCAGGTTGTCAATACCGGGCCGCCGCAGCTCCTTGAGAAACGCTCGGCGTTCAGTGTCTGTAAGCAGTACTTTCGCACAATCCTAAGTAGTGGTTAGGTAAGTGTAGCAGTCCTGATATGAGCGGCGCTCACCTTGCAGATATTTTGTAGGATATTGATTGTTAATTTCAGATAACCAATATGGAATACTGGTAAAGCCAATCTAATATGCCCGAAGTGGCCATTGCAGAACTGCAAGCCTTCATGACAGGTCTCGCAGACGCCTGTTTTGCTGGATATTCCCTACACAGAAACACTCTCAATATAGGAACTTGAAGCGCATTATTAAGATGTGGTCTTCATACCAGTTTTGGGTCTAGAGCTCCATTTGCTATGGGTTTGCGAATTCGGGAAACATCATATAGCAGCTTGTCTGAGACTTCGAGGACCGCCTGGTTAACAATGTCTTGATTCGACCTACACAGATGAGTTGTTAGTACGTGTCGGCGTATCACCAGAGTCTTCCTTACTGTATCCCGAATTGCAATTCCTTGAACCGTTTTGGGGGGCGGTCGACAACCTGGAGCTTATGAGTAACAGCGTATGTCTGCATTGTTGTCGTAAATCACGAGCAGTCGTCTGAGGACGGCAGATCACAGCAGCGGTATTGATTCGATCCCGTTACTACCGCATCTTGGTGGTATGAGGTTATGGACTTTGACATTGACCAAAGCTATCTGTGACTCTAAAAAGTTCATGCTGTCGGAGCCGGCCAAATTTTTGGTTGGTGGGGTCCGAAGCTGAGGGGTAGCCATCAGGTCACATGATCCCAGGCCATATCAAAACTCTCACTCATTTAACAGAATCGGTTATTCACAAACATTTACACATACAAATCGCTAGTTGTGACGTATTTATCCTCTTGAAAGCCGCATCTACACCCAACACTTCATGAGGTACATCAGAAGAGAACCCGGATATCATTCTCACAGTCAAGAAAGCTCAATACCAAATTGATTAAATCTCTGATCATTATTCTACGCTATTGCTTCCCATCTTCACCCCCTCGTAGCCCCAGCAGAGCTCTAACATCTGTCACCCACTGAAGGCCCTCCAGCAGAGGCACGAGATGCAGCAGGTCATTGTCAGTTGGATCATTGATCCAACCTTCTATTGGTATAGCATTATCTTGGCCCCAGTTAGTATTTTTCACGTTCGCGGAAAGAATCTCCTTACCTCGGTGAAACATATAACTCAAAGGGCTGTTGTCCAAGATCATGACCTTACTAAGATCCGGCTCGACCGAGCTCAGATCTTTAATGAAAGCCCCGTGCCGAAATGTACAATGCTGGCGATAATATCGTCCCGAGAAGAATTTGCGCTCCTGCTCTAACCAATCAATGACTGGGTCTGCGTACTCCTGGACCGAAGCTGTAAAAACGACCAAGTTGTACCATTTGCACACCTGGACACGATCAGCAAATCATTGTTTTGACAACGCGGGAAACACACCTTTCTCAAGAAGTCATCACAATGTGGCCTTTTGTGAACGTAATATAAGATTGGATGTTGAGGGCCCAAAGTTGCGTTCCCGCCTGCTCCAACCACTGTATTCAACTTTACCTCTACCATGTGGCCGGTACCCATACGACCACCTTTGGCCATGCTATGGATGAGTGTTTCGTCGAGATCTAGGATGAGGGTCTTTTGAATCACTCTACCACTGAGTGGGTCTGGAAGTACGTATGAAGGTTGCCGCTCTGGTATAAGCGGTCGTGGGGCAGCAGGAGCACGAGGATATCTGGTCATCAGAAGTGAGGAAGAAGGCGATGTCGGTGATTTTATAGAAGCAGAAGGTACATCCCCGGTGGACACATTGCTAGGGTCACTGTTCTGCATACTCGAAGACTGTGTACGCCGATGTTTCCTCTGCCGCATGCTATCTTCATTGTGAAGTTTGATGCGGATGGAACGTCTTGTGGGAGCGACTTCATCCAAAGGTTCTAGAGACTTCGGACGCACGTGGCGTCTCACTGCCGGCGAGTCTAGACTGTCTTCCACATGAGAAAGGTCTCGATCCGATTCTGATTCCGAGGAAAGTCCCGAGGAGGAAGAATTAGATGCAATCTTTCGACTGCCTGCGACCGAATTCCGGCGGCTCTGTCTCTTCTCATGACTGGTCTTTCCTAGCCGCATAGAATTTTCTTGAGAATTTGCACCGTCTCTGCCGCCCGACCGTTGCGTGTCATTCCGAGAGAATGGGGTACCGAGCTTCCTCAGTTGTGAAAAGGGTGCGAAGTTCCCTCCCTCGTCGTAAAGGCAGGCGATTAAGTATATGCCGGGAGTAGCTAATGTAGAAAGCATCCAGCGCAGAGATTCGATGACTGCTGTCGAGATTCTTTTAGGTATCCTATGCCAACTAAACTGTTCTGGTGGATAACTGTTCGCTTCTTTGCTGAGGAGAGGGGTCTCCTCCTGTATAGTACTGTCGCCATCGAAATCCCCTTCTTGTACATCTACATCGTATGGCACTTTCTCCTCCAGAATACTGTCTCTCGAGTTTCTGCGATCAGTTGCAGACAGAAGGTTCGCGTGCGAGTTAGTCCTCGAGGTAGTTGGCGTCTGGGGCGGCGAGACTCGCGCCGAGAGTATGTTAAGGGAGTTCATTGCTCTATATCGAAGCCATGAAGGGTAGTAAACAAGCGCCTTTCCCAGATTTCGCTCAATGAAGTGACAGCGGATACACCTTTGGTCTGCTGGGCCGATAAATCGACTATCCTGCGTCTCGGCTCCAGTAAGGTTATGTACAATGTGCAATGTTCTCTGACGGAATCGTCAGGCGCGCGTATTTCTCCTTCGCAATCTGAGTCGCGCCAAATTAGGTGGCCAGAAGCAGAACGGCAACCAGACCGGAGCGTACAGACCTACTGATGGTAGGCAAGTTGATGTAGGAATGCTGAGGTGGTTTCGTCGGAACATGTGCATCGAGCATGGGACCCATAAGTCGTCAACAAGAGCTCCTGCAAGGTTCACTGAAGTGGTGGAGCGAGGTCCACCCGGCCTTTCTGTGCACGTCCCGTCGTTTTTAAGCCTTGATAATGAGTCAAAATTATCACCGACCACAGGACATTGTGAATAGCTTCACTTCAAGATTAATTGTCACATTAATGACTTACCGAAACCGTACAATCTAGCTCCAACCACTCGCGACAATCCTCGTTTTCGTCCAGGCCACTCATCGCCTGCTCTTGTTCGCCCTTTCTTGTTTTACTACCCCACCACGGTACAGAGTACTTTCACACCTACACGATCTGCTGAAAGGACCCCCTTCATCTACAGTCTGGGCGCGACAGACTGCTTTCCCAGCGTGCAATCGCATCTTGCCCGAATCATGCCGTCTCTATCAACCGGTTATGCGCCCAATTTGGGCGTTTTTTTAAAATCTCTCAAGTCGCAGCAACTTGAGGCTTCAATTGAAAATCTAATCTCGTATGTTCTACTGCGTGCAATCACACCGCGAATTGCAACTAACAAGATCCCTAGACTTTTGAAGCGACGTCAGATCAAGAACTCCAGGCCGTGCGCGATCGCAACTGCGCATTTACTCCTCCGTGTCGTTGCTAGATTCAAGTGGACCGATGTTGGAAAACTTCTTGAGCGCATCCAGGAGGTGGGTCAACGGCTCATCCAAGCTCAACCAAGAGAAATGGTGGTTGGCAATATTGTACGAAGGGTCTTAGGCATGATTCGAGATGAGGCAAAGGAGGATCGCAACGAAGATGCCAGCGATTCAGCTTCGAATAGCCAGTTGAGCTCTCCGAAACGTCAGAGCAGCGACCTTGGACATCTCAGAAATGCTGGTGGGCCACCTACTGCCTTCAGCCCGCTGCGTTTCGATTCTAAGGATGTGGTCCAAGCCATGGATTCAAATAGCGACGATTCATTTGGAAGCAAGTCCTCTGCCAACCATCGCCCACCCTTAATCACGTCGCACACCTCTTATGCTGTGACGAACAACGTGCCCGTCCAACACTCAATGTTCAATTTGCTCTCGGCCATGCCCTCACCACTCGCAACTCCCCCGGGTGTCTCCTCACCACAAGGGCGGTCTTCTGTAAACATGTCATCAGTTGCACATAGAGCAGCTGCAAGTTCCAACGATTTAAAAGCGGAAGTCATTAGTGGAATCGAGGAGATTATTGATGAGCTCGACCAAGTCGATGAACAGATTGCCTCATATGCCCAAGAACATATACACTCCAATGAAACAATACTCACGCACTCCTCATCAAGAAGTGTTCAAAAATTCCTTCTGAAAGCCGCCGAAAAGCGGAAATTTACGGTCATTGTCGCAGAGTCCTATCCAAATGATCATGAGGCGACACACGCTGCAGTTGCAGGAAAGAGCAAGTCTTCTTTAGATGATTCAGACGATATGGACTCGGACACTTTTTTGAAACCACTACCAAAAGCTGGCATAACTGTCATTCAAGTCACTGATGCAGCCATCTTTGCTGTGATGTCAAGAGTAAATAAAGTCGTGCTAGCCACACACGCTGTCATTGCGAATGGTGGCTTGATAGCAGCTGCTGGCGCACGCGGCATTGCGAAGGCAGCAAGTTTTCACAAAACTCCTGTGATTGTAGTTAGTGGTGTCTACAAACTCAGTCCAGAGTATCCTTTTGAATTTGAGTCATTGATAGAGTATGGCGACCCAGGAAGCATCATCAGTTACCACGATGGCCCTCTGGTGGATAGTGTGGAAGTTGACAATCCCGTGTATGATTATGTCCCACCTCACCTTGTTGACCTTTATATCACAAATCTGTAAGTCGCTATTTCGTAGCCTGGGGCTCTATACAGGCTAACACTGCGATCTAGAGGAGCACATGCACCATCTTATCTGTACCGAATCGTCGAGGATCATTACAAGGCTGAAGACACGAACTTTCACAATCCAGAATTCCAATATTAAATCGAGACTCTACTGGCAGAACCACATTTGGCGAGACAGTGGATGTCTCTATTTTGCGTTCGTCACCCACATCTGCTGGCTTGTCGATGGAATCGCAAACGCCAGGGGCTGAACGGACTGTGATAACAACTCGCTGCAGAGCGCATTTTCAGACCCGGCACAGGCATAACTGCCGCATTTATCAGAGCACCCCCACAGCAGGAGGCGTGTGACTCTGATATTACTAGGTGGTCTGGGCTGGTTATAAAAACACAAGCGCCCGCGATACTCACTGCACATCCGCCGTTTTCCACGGGCTTATATGAAGGGCTTGCAAGCTCGCCAAATATACCACTGTCGCATGTCCAGACCAGACGTCCTGAAATGGCAAATGAGTGTCATAAAAGGTCACAGTGTATTGAGAACTTAGTCTTATACAGTATTCCTAAGTCAAGTATTTTGGAAGTCGCATTTGTAGGAATCTCTAGGATTTCGAGCTAGACACGGACCGCACAGGTAATACCACAAAGGCGAAGGGAATTTGCCTTATAAATCTTGACATACATAAGTGTGATGTGCAGAAAATACTGCGTGACTTTGTCGTGCTGCAACAGGGGTTTCGACTCCCGAATGCAGGTCCGTAAGTGCGGCGAGGACGTCGAGCCTTTCGTGAGATGGTTTGAGCATGTCCATATCTACCTAATCTAATAATTCACACTCTATCGCTCTGCAACTTTCTAGGTTCCTGTTTTGACGATATTTCCTTCACCTCAACACGATGGATACCCGAGCTTCTATACCTCTTCCACCTTATAGTGAGACGGATACGAACGCCAGTATTATCCTAACGCCGCCTTCTTCGCATTATGCTAATGCAGCTGTGACGGCTTCGACACTGCCATCTCTTGCCTCGGACACTGCTACAGGAGCAGGCATCTACACTCCCAGCACGTCTCCATCTCCATCTGAATATCAGCATCCAGAACTTCCAGCTGACTACACTGTTTCTCTATCCGCTGCAGCCTTTTTTGAGTCGCGGCCTCTGCTGGACAGACTTTCTTCTCATCCGACCATAAGCCACAACATTACTGTAGGCTCCGAGACCGATCATGGAGACCTTCCTTGCCTCGAGGAGTTGGCATCGAACGATGTCACTCAGCAGGATTGGGCTACGTTTCTTAACCACCTCTTACCTGGACGTATTGTCATTGTTAATAATGATATCGCCAATCGTAAACTATGAGCTGAAATGATGAACGAGCAGATGTGAGATTCATGCTCTCCTCTTGTCTTCTTCTAGACAGCTCTTGTCGATTCTCGTATTCTCGCCTCAGCGGTCTCACAGGCGGGACGACTACTTTACTTGCATCACGTATGCCTAAATCGACTATAAAACATGAACCGGACATATATGTCGTGTAGGAGCCGGCTCGCAATGGACGATGTCGAAAGTTCTACACATGATCCAAGTAGAGTACGCGCCCAACTAGCACCCCTCGAATACGGTAGCTTCTGATGCTATGATGGCCACCACCATCCGGGAATGGAATGACAACTTCTTCGAGCCACGAGGTATCCAGATTGTTGTCTCTGAGAATATCGAAAATGTGCCTTCCATTGCTTCGAACCGGGCGACCTTCCCCGGCAGCACTGATCCCATTCGAGACAGAACCAGAGAACCTGCAAGCATCCTCTGCGGAGGCTTTTAATACGACCAAGGCTAACCATGATGGAATGTTCAGTAGCTTCAAGCCATACTCATCGATGGAAGCGAAGTCTAGAGGCTTTCGAATAGGGCCAATTGTTGCTGACAACGAAGGATTTCGCATCGGGAAAGATCTTGTGGTGAGTTGTGGTCCTGTTATATAAACATATGCCCCTTTTTCATCGAACCATTGCGACCTACTCATCACCTTTTTCGCTTTAGTTTTTTTGTGCTACTATACCTAATCAGAAGTACTCTACTGTCGGGGTGCACAGAACCCAGAAAATCCTATCATCCGCCAATTTTTTTTGGTCATTTCATATACCGACGGATCTTCTGTATTGTGCCTGCAGACATGTTTCAAGTACTGCCTAGTTGTTCGTCGATAGGGTCTCTTAGCCCAATCTCATATTTTTCTGCTTGCCGACCCCTTTGACTCACTGACACGAGTTGGCGAATGTCGGCGAGAATCAGTTGTCTCTTTCATCATGAACAAGCTTCTTGATCAGTGTTTATTCTTTTATGCAGCTGTTACTATGCCGATATCTTGAGGAAAACTGACTTCCAAAGGCCGGTAAAAACGGATTCCGCATTGGAAATATGTTACAGGCTGACCAGAGTGGCTTCAGACTTGGACGCCCTCGTGGTATAGTAGCCACTAACCAGAATTTCTCGGTGGGTGGCAGAGTATGGGGAGGCAGAGACATCGGTACCGATCGAACGACTAAAGGAAGAGAAGACCAAGAAAGACACACACGCAGAGAGCATCGCCACCAGAGGTCCATATCAACCTCAAGCCCCACCTCGTCGAGCTCGTCTTCATCGTCAGATTCTGTTTCGTCAGTTGGCTCTCTTCCAGCATTTGAAGATCTTAAAGACTACCAGTTACCAGAAACTCGAGTCGCACTTGAAAACTGGCTCAACCACCCAGACCAACCCATTACGAAAAATGAAGTGCGAAGGATGTATCAACAGATTACATCTGCGGACACACGCTCACTCGCTCAGCATCAACAAAACATGTCTGGCTTGCGGATAGAGATCCGAGAGTTGATGAAAGCATTTCGAGAAAGCCAAAAAGTTCAGAAACGCGAGCGAAGAGCAGTCAAACGTAAACGTCGCTCTGCTCGTAGAGCTAAGAAGCAGCAGAAGCGTCTCCTCAAGCGGGAGGAGCGACGAGCATTGCACGCGGAGAAGAAACATAAGGGGAAAGGCAAAGAGCGAGGTGGGCATTCGCGGAATTTCGCTCCTTTCGGTATCGCACAACAATCTGCAACGATAAACCATGGAAGCTCTAACCCAAGAGAGGCTTCTTCATCCATTTCGTCGATCGTGAGAGGGTTTCCTTTTGGCAGAAAGACGTCAGCACCTCCTGGTTCTCGTCCGCGATCTCCCCAACCGTCCCATGGTGACCACAACGGTCTGTCAGGGATGCATAATACCTGGCCCTTTACCCAAGGCGCACCGTATGCCCTAGGCAATATCTCAATGCCATCTTTTGGACGTCCCTCATTGGTTTCTCGAAGCGCAGAGCGAATTCATTCCCAGTTACTTGTGGTTTCGTCACTGGCGGATGACAGTGAAGCAAGAGCTGTGGAGCTCCGAGTTGCTGTCACTACCCATGGTACCTCGCACAATTCCCGACTCAAGATGATGAGCGAGGCCACTGCCACGGTAGAAGAAGCCGGGAGGTACAGGCGAGAACCTGACAAGTTGCGCGCTGAGAGACAGCTTCTAGACTCGGAGCTGGCAAAGGAGCTGGACGAGGAGATCGTTCAGTGTGAGCAAGGGCGAGGGAAAGGCCAATTTGACGGAGTGACTAGCCATTGAACGTGACAACGAAGAACGGGAACTAATGTTTGCTAAATCGAGGGGGTGAAACCGAATAAGGCATTGAATAGCGAAGTTTCTATCTCTTAATCTACATACTATGTTGGAGCCCTGCCCGAAGCATCTGTGCATTTTCTTGCAATCTAGCTTGTTTTGACTGATTGACTCTACAGAATTTGTAAGTATATTACTTATGCTGGCTATTGATGGACAAAGAAAGGAGCAAACCACTCGATCGTTTCGAGCTGTCTGTTGCTTGAAGAAAGAGATGTTACCTACAAGCAATGGAGAGAGTTGTGAGGCTCTAGAACATTTAGCTAGATGATGAGAACGATAAGATGGCTCGACAATTGAAATTGAACTTGTAGAACAAATGGCTTATATCCACTGTCACTAATTGGTTGTTGGTAGGAGGATGATCATTGCTAGGTTCGCAATTGTATCCCACTCAGAAATTGCTTTTCATCACCTTCCTGGGAGCTCTAATAGTGCACCTCCATCTATTGCGATGATTTCCCCATTGACATATTTGTTTTTCATCAAAAATAATGCTCCCATTGCCATCTCCTCATCACTCCCAGCGCGCCCATGAGGTACATGTCCTTTCTCTTGGATCTTTTCATCTGGGAGTTCACTCTTGTTGTCCTCACCACTCTCTTTCGCAGTCATCTCGCTAGGGAAGTATCCAGGGGCGATGCTGTTAACTCTAATACCTGCTTCCTTGAATTCATAGGACATCAACTTTGCAAGGTGTACCGTTGCCCCCTTGGCAGCATTGTATGCGAAATGATTTTGCGAATCTCGCATGATTCCGGACATGCTAGAGATCACAATCACAGATGGTGAGAGGTGATGGTCGTCCTTCTTGATAGATGCTTGGAGTAGCGGCAGAAAAGCTGTAGTAGTGAAATACACGGAAGTGACGTTCGTGTTGAAAGTGTCGGACCAAGAAGCGAAATCTTCGTTTTTAAAAAGATTCTTGTTCAGCTCTGAAGCATCCGAGCTTTCAGGTGAGCCTTTAGGACCGGATATGCCTGCATTTGTAACGAGAAGATCGATGCTTTTCTCCTTTTTACCAATCTCCGCTACCAAGTTCTCGAGGTCTTCCTTTTTGGTCACATCACAAGGCCCAATGCTACTTGCGATCAGTATCAAGGCTATCAACAGGCAGATACAACCTACGGGATGATCTCTCCATCTCCGCTTGGTGAATGGGTCTTTGCAGTGTTCTCGAGGACTTCCTTACGGCGAGATGTGATGTACACTCGAGCTCCATTGGCAGCCTAGATTTGGTTAGCAACAATCGCCAAAGCCGAGTGAGATGATGAATATAGTACCAATGCCTGAGTAATCATGAGACCAATTCCAGTGCCGCCTCCTGTAACTACACAAACATGGCCTTTGGCAGAGAACAGATTCTCGGCTGCTAATTGTGAAGTTTGGACCATCTTGAATGTCTAGTCAGGTACAGCTTCAACACTGAGGAATAAGTAAGTCTAATTAGTGCAAGAACTTGTGATTTTTCCACGAAAGTCGGACGATATGACAGCTGAATGACACTTATCTTAAGGAGCAGAGAATGTGCGGTTCTTTTAACAATCGATCGCCGGTGATGTCAGGCACAGTTTAGCGAGGTGTTGAGAGCTGCCTACGTCTACGTCATAGTTAATGATTGTACAGAATCCCATATATGCATGCGGTTTGTTTTGAAGGTATTTAAAGGACTTGAACAAAGACGCAATGGGGACTACTACTACTTCTATGGGAGCTGAACATATGGAAATACAGAGTGGTTGTGAAGCAACTCAGTTCTCCTGGGTTTCTCTGGCAGACCGTCGAATTAAGCGAGATTCATTGGTCATTTTTAGTCAAAAATTCGGATCGCCTCTATTGTAGACTACTAGCCAAACTAATTAAGTGAGAACTTCTACGAAGCGTAAAAAGACCGTGGACGCCATTCGGTAAGATTATAGGCTATCTATGTTCGTCTAGCCAATTTGAAACGCAGTCTAAAGCATCCCAGAAGTGTGTTTCTTTCCGATCTAGCGATTTAGGTTCAAAAGACCCTCAATATACCTCTTGGTGTCTACCCCAATGCCCTGTGCTAGTTTTCCTGGACCGCTCGCCCAACTCGTTTCCATGTTGGCCGAAGAACTGCTCACGAACCGCGTAGAAGTGTGGCTGGTACGATGATCACTTGCTTGGCGAATCAAAAATATTTCTTTGTCTTTCGGTATACTACCATTGGCATGGTTGCGAGGGGTAAGAAATGGATGAGCAGGGCCAGACACAAAACTCGACGCGAAAGTACTCGTGTGTCGCGACTTTTCCGTGTCCGATAGAGTATGACCCAGGGAAGATGCTGTACTATCCTCGGCAATTGAAGCTGGAATTGTTGCTGGTCCAGAAGAGGGTGTAGGCGATGTGATATTCGGATCAGCTATTCGAGTCCAGACTACCCACCACCCTCTACTAGTCTTGCATGTACGTTCTTTCTCTCCATCCCGGGAATCTTTAGTAGTCGCAACATACATGTGGAGAATCTGCATATGCGTACTGAGCGCCTCGATCCGAGACCATGGTGGCTGCATAGAAGACTCATAGGATGCATAAGGATCGGGAATATTGGGTATCGTTGAATTCACCGTCAGTGTCCTAGGGTCCCACACGAGGTCGTATATGGGCACGGCAGTGCCAGCTGTTGCATCCGGACGAGGTGGTCGGAAACTGGTGGACTGAAGCAGGGGCTTTATCAGCGGATTGAGCTGCCGGTGTAGATTTCGATAGAGACTGCTCCAAGCCAACGACTCGGCTCTCAGTTCGAACAAAAATATAAATACAAACGGTCTGCTAGCATAAACAATTACGCGCAATTTTTTGGTCTTATTTCTGTCTTGGCTTTCGAAAGAACCTTGCGATGCAGAGGTTCGTTCTGAGCTGGTGTGTTTCGACATCGGTTGCTCATTTTCGGTTTTGCTCAAATCGATACTGATATCCGCTTCTGCACGAGCATCTTCTGCTCGTTCTAGCTCCACAGTCAGGGTCCGCAAAAGCAGCCGCTCATTTGATCCTTCCAGTTCTATAGAGTTGTTTCCCGACGCGACCACCTCGACCTCGTTGTCCGTTGTATCTTCGTCAGTGTCATCGATCTCTCCTTGTAGCCCTATCAAAAAATGGGCAGATGAATCATCATGAATACGCTGTAAAGCTGGCTCTGACTCGCCTGCTTCTTCGTTTTGATTGTTTTCAGAATCTCCTAAACTTCCCGTTTCGGCATTCACAGCCCGAGGCTTGTTAGTACCGGCGGGTGTATGTTCTGTTGTATGGCTTGGCGGAGAAGCAGCATTGCCCCCAAGCGACCAGTGAGTGCCATACCCAAGCTTTAAATAATGCATGAGCTTGCTCGTCTTCTTCGACTCACTATCGCTACTAATCGCGGAAATCGCTCGTCGTAGAACAGGCTTTCTTTTGGCACGAGACCTATCTGATTCTGACTCTCCTTTAAGGGCCTGAGTGTGCTCTCCAGACGGATTGCCCCTCTTTGGAACATCGGCAGGCTCTTCCCTGGCGTCCTGTCTTTGCTCTTCGCTTTTCACGGAGTCTCCACCGAGAGTATCGTCTGAAAATGTTTCCCGTGATTGCTCTACATGATCGATAGGCTTCCGACTTGCCTCTGTAGAATCTTTTTGGCGAGTATCGTTACCCGAAGAAGTAGTTTTCGGTTTGGGCTTGATTCCATAAACTTGTTGTGACTGCTCCCTTGTATCGGGAGACATCACTCTTTTCGTTTGAACCCGAGGCTTTTTCTTCCTGTGTCTTCGAGTCGAAGTTGGATTATCAATTACACCATAGGCAAGTGGACCCCATCTATATATATCTTCAGCCCAGTGGGAAATGTCACGAATGGATTTTCGCGACAGGGCGCCCGTCCCAAGGAACACCGCTCCATCTTCAGCATCAGGGTCGCTACCTCGACCCATCCATGAATCCGGGCCCACTTGATTGCCGTTGACGCTTTTGGCAGGTTTCTTCGCATCATCAACTGATTGGGGTTCGCCGAATTTCAAGACCATCAAATCGACAAGCCCTTCAATCCTGTTCACGAAACCTTCGAGTACTTCACGCTCACCGCTACCTCTGTGCTCTTCGCCTACACCAATACCCAGTTCTCCACAAGCCGCTACTTTGATACCGCCGTATAAGCTATTGGTAGGATTACCATGCATGAGAACGTTCCACGTCGAAAGGAAGGTGTCCCAATAACGCACAAGAATATTTATAAATTTGTATCGCTTCGTCCGGACGAACAACGCGCTCATCGATGATGCATGGTGTAAGAGGAAGGTTGAATGTGCCCGGAGGAGATCGCCAAGTAGCAGCACCGCAGGCTTCACCTCGCGGGAGGAGTACTCCACGGTTTCGACGGTATCTGAGGCTTTACCCTTCGTAGGCGCAACTTTTGTGCTCTTGGGAATGACGCTTAGGTTGATTGACTACAGAAGTTAGTACTTCGTTTGCTCTAACGTATATGTGTGTTCTCACCGCCAATATCCACCAGCCAGATTCCAACTCATGTAGAATAATTCGTGACTTCTCAGTCTCGATAGTATCGACAGCCTGCCCGTCGGAGAAACTCCGTCCAAACTCCACCATACCTTGAGCAAGACCGATCCTTCTCAATTGCTCATTGAGCTGCTCGCGCGCCTGCGACGCTTCGGGTACTTGACGGCCATGCTGGTCTTGGTGGCCGGGTGCTGTGTAATAAACAACTTGATCGCCAATCGTTTCGTCTGTGGCGCCCAAAGACGGATTGTAGATAGCGAGAAAATCTAGTTGTGCTGGAATAGCTCTTGCCGGGGACTCGCTGGGGGATGACATTGCATCTTCGCGCGGAACCTATACAGGGTGGTGGTATGGCGTTAGGACAATCGTAGGGTTGCGAGCGTTGAGAAGTCGTAGGTCGTGCAACTGCAAGGCATGGTGGTCAATGACAGTCCAAGTCTCGAGTCCCATATCCCACCCAGCGGAGGGGATTACTTGACTATGTCCCCGTCAAGGGTCGACAGTCAAGGCGGTGTCGTGTTGTTTGACGGCGCAAGAATCCCAGCCTAGATAGCGGCAGCGGCTCCTCCTAGGTACCTACCTAGGTAGTCCCAGTGGAGAGTGGATGATGTAATTTTGAGCGCGTCGGTTCGCAACCGGAGACAAAGCTCCGAGACGCGCCGACGACGAGGCTCGAAGAGTACCTAGGTAGGTACCTGAGTTCCTATCTAGTTCCTCCTTACCTACCTAGGTAGGCAATATCACAACATTCAAGGAACCTGAGAAGTGGTGAGGCTGTTTGGTCATGACCAGACCTCGGCTTGCCGCCTATGTCGTGACCTTCCTCCCCGTGTCGAGACGAGGCCTATCCAGCCTCTGCAGTACAAGTACCCCAACGGCCAAACCACTCCGCATTCTCTTCTGTGGTTCAGACGAGTTCAGTGGAGAATCTCTGCGGGCGGTTCATGCCGAGCAACAACGGAATCCGAATCTAATTGCTTCGATTGACGTCCTGCTCCGCCGAGCCAAACTCTCCGGCCGGGGACTAAAAGAAAAGCGTGATGGTCAGTCAAGTTCAACACTGCTCGCTGGCGTGAGGTATTCGAGGGCTGATGGCAAGCTATAGTACCTATTAAATCTATCGCCCAGCAGCTCAGCCTGCCCATCCACGAGATCGATGGTTTCAAAGGTTGGGAAGTGAGCGTTCTAGCACGATGAACATTCGCACGGGACTAACAATCTCGTACAGTTGCCAAAACCTCAGAAAGAATCTATCAATCTGATAATAGCCGTCTCGTTTGGCTTATTCATCCCATCTCGCCTACTTAAGGAGGCGGAGCATGGAGGTTTGAATGTTCATCCATCTTTGCTCCCAAAGTATTTTGAGTCTTTCGAATTATATTTGCCTGAATGCTAACTTTGCAAGCTTCCGCGGTGCAGCACCTTTGCAACGCCTTCTCTTAGCTGGAGAAACTAGGACGGGAGTTACACTTCAAACTTTAGACCATCGGTCTTTTGACCACGGCAAGATTCTAGCACAAACACAGCCACCAGGAATAGAAGTCCCGCATCTGTGTTCCTATAATGAATTGCTTCAAATCGTTACTCCAAAGGCTGCAGAAATACTTATAGACGGTCTGCGCAATCGAGTATTTCAACCGCCTATGGTCGATGTTGGTATTTATGACCAAAAGCAACTGAAGCTGGCGCCAAAAATAACGTCAAACGATCGACGCATAAATTGGGTAGAGTGGAAAGCTATTACCATACTTCGGCAGTCGAAGGCGCTTGGGAGGCCGTGGACTATGATGCAAGATCGTCGTGGTCAACAATTCCGCGTCACTTTTCACGACGTTAGACAAATGGACAGGTCCAGCCCTGTAACAGATCAGAATCCATCGTCGGATAAAAACATTCTGAAAACGCCTATCATGGGAACGCAGTCATATCCGGCTCACTGTTCTCTTTTCATTTCTCAAGAAAACCTCAAGAGAGAGTTGATGTGGTACACCCACCAAGACTCGGTTGTTTTCGTCGACGGAAATGGCAATGCTATATGTATAGATACCATAACCGTGGAGGGAAAAACTGCTCAGAACGCCCGCGCTGCTATGCTTCCATTTACACTATCCCCACCATAGCCGACAGACTCAAACAACTGCATTCCTGAAACCACGAAGTGTTCTCTATCTATCACTTTACCGGGCCATGGTGATGGACCATATGGACTGCAACTCTCTTCTGACACGCTTTTCACCAACTTAGCTTTCGACTCCTGAACATTCCAGGTATAAACAAATCTCCAATTTTGTTGGGCTCACTACCAAACAAATATAAGCGTATGGGCCATCAGCTAGAGGTGTCCCGAAAATTTCAACACTGCCTGTGAGGGAAACATACGTGGAAGTAATTGTGGGACGTTTCAATGACATTAAGTGCGTAGGAAATTGACTCCAAAACAGGGAAGGAAATAACCAATAAATGAAAAGGAAATATCAGTTTCTTATTGGTGGTTCAAATGTCCCATCTAGTGTATAAATATGTTTTATCTACAAAATTCTCTATGAAAAGATCTCACTCTACATTGGGATGTGTCGTGCTTATTGGTATTCTAGAAAGATTTCGCAATTACCAAAATGCAAACCTACTTCATTAAATATCAGTATACTTCTCCTAACATCTTCAAGTTAAGAAGTGATCTCTCCTCATCCAGCAATTCTGTTTAGTCTACAGTGATATCGAGGATGTAATAGAGCTTCCAGCTAATAGGGTGAAAAGTTAGAGGAAGAAGCAAGTTTGAAATTAGGGAACAATAGGCTGTTTTAAGTTTCACATGTTAATGGCACTAGTCGCTTTGTACTACCTAGTATTCGCGTTTACTTAGACATAATAGCTGCATTCTCTAACTATTCGGTTTCTAGTGTGTTGCTGGTCACGATAATAATTTCCAAAATGACCGACGGCTTCTGAAAACATGATTCGAATAAATGGCAACAAAAAGGATAAGATTAGCAATTTCTAGATTTATTCGAAGCCAGGTACCATCAACCAATTTTCCGGTAAACTAATGCGTTGTCCAAGTTTTACAGTATTTACCCGTCCCACTCTAACCTATATACGTCTTAACGCCTCTATATACAACCAACGCCTTGCAGACCTGAAATCACAACTGTACATCGTTGTTGAGCAGCCTTACCTCCTCCCCAGGTTTAAAGGCAGGCATGCCGATATATGGACAACCATCACAGCGGAAAGCATCCCCTAGACTACAATTTCCACAAGACCCGACTTTTCCTTGAACGGTGAAGTCAACTTCTGCGAGATCGTCCGCTCCTAACTTGAGAGTCTGAAGTTTTGCATCTGCATCAGACCGCTTTGCAGCATCTTCTTTCGCTATTCGTTCGGCAAGACCACAGGTACAGTCTTTACAGGCACGGCGACGCTTTCCAACTCTTGGTGCGCATTCGGGTGCTGTGGCAAACTTAGCAAATATTCATTACTAGACTGGTTGCATAAAACTTACGAATAGCAAGGCTCCTGTTCATGTCTTCCTCTGTGAGCAATGTGTCCTCGTCTATAAGCTCATCATCGTCACTCTCCCCTGTGATCATAGGATCGTCAAAATCGTCGCTGAAATCCACAAAGCCTACTCCCGCTGGCTTGTTCTGCGCCTGTACAGGGCCTCCACTTGCCATTGCCGTCGGTGCAGGAACTGGGGGCCCAGCATTCGATACAGCAGATTCCTTTAGTTTCCTCCGTAATTTCAATGGCATAGCTTCACTTGCACTGTAGTTCGGCTTCACCATCCTGCTACCCTCTGCCACCAGGCCTGCAAGTATAGCCTCTCTATGCTCGGCGCCGCCCGTATTCTGGTCAAAAGCGCCATCCTGGGCCTCCAATTTTCCGCCAGGCTTCAAAGCCTGAACAATCTTGCCAAATGCGTCTCTTCCAAGCAGGTCCGATGATTCTTTGCGTGATCCATCCGCATCGGTGAGTATTAATACAAGGTCGTAGGTGGAGTCGGGAAGAGTCACAAGCCCCGCTGACAAGCGATCCAGCATTTGCAAATCCGTGACGGATCGATCATATGTAGAGAGCACATTCCGCAGTCTTTCTTCATGGCTTGATATGGATGGAGGGGCAAGGAGGAGGGCTCTGGCGTTGGGAGAGGGGGGTTTGGTTGTTGGAGGGGATATCGGATTGAAATCGGAGTCGTTATCGATCATGAACGAAGGGGCCATGGTGAAGGGGTTGCAGCGCGTGCAAAACTGGCAGATAGGAGGAAATTTATTTGTGTACCAGCTGCTGGCAACTTTGGGGACGTATGGGTATACAAGTGAATACGATGTTTTGATATTGCGCGGAGATGTAATGGTTGGAAATAATTCCTCGGAACGGATTAAGATGCGGGCGGGTTGGAAATCAGAATTGTACGTCCGTGCGTGCTTGCTCGATCAAGGCTGTCCTCAGGCTGCAGAATGAGGGGCAGAAAGAGGGCAGAAAGAGGCGGATGCTCCCTCGTGTCACCCTCGCCCAGCATCCCTGCCAATCCCGAACAAGGCAAGTACCGTGTACCGTTGCGTCGCGATTACCCCAGATTTCCACCCCCTCCCTCCCCCTTTTCTCTTTGACAACGGCCGGCAAAGAAACGTCACTTGGATGTAACGGCGTATTTTGCTTCAGAGAAATTATTCAACTCCCGTGGTGGGTGAGAACCAAAATTACTCTGCTCTCCCGGTATTAGAAGACAACCACGCAAGCGCGGTCTGATAGTCGGAAGGTTTGAACATCACCTGGGTGGGGATGAGCTGATGCGTAACTCTCCCGATGACACAAGAGCGGCATTCCTGGCGTTGATTGAGTTGGGAAGGCTGATGCAAACTTCATTCGTAGATTATCTTTTCACTTCTGAACGCCCAGTATTGTAGATGCGATCATGATTAGGTTTGTATAACGTTAAACATATATCTTGAAGCCGAATTGTCTGTCCATTCCGAGCATCTTCACCAAATAATGCTCCGCACCGCCGCTTCGAGACAGACAATGGCATCACGCGACTCACGCCAATCATTGCCGCTTACCTCGGGCACCCCCTGCTTCTTGCCTACAACCAGTACTTCTATAGACTTCGATTGCTCATCTCTCCTCCTACCTCCTACCTCATCATACAACATCCATCCATCAATATCAATATCAATCGATACGTACTAATCGCAGTACCAAAGATAATACCATCTCCATCCCATCCACTCAATAGAGCAGAACTATCTTCATCAGTAAGGACATGATTCTCGATCTCTTATGCTGTTTACCCCTCCTCGCGTGATTATTTGTTTCCATTGTGTCAGCCACAGCTTTATACTCTTTGCTAATCAAGCTCAATTGACAGTGGGCAAGACACATAAGATGAATGATCGTGACCATGCCGGTCTCGCTGACGGAACTGCCTCTCCAACTGAACATCTTCCTCGATACTTCGCAAAGGCTGGTTATGTTGACGCCGATCCAAAGAAGACGAAGAAGAATGGCGCAGGCAAGGGCGGATGGTAAGTTCATACTGCTTTCACATACTCGCTCGCTTCTCTCCTTTCATATATGCCTATCTTGCCAGGAACATTTCGTGGATAGCGTGTTAACTTAACACAGGGGAGTCAATGGAGAAGAGGTCCAAGATGAAGGCTTCAATCTTAACAACGCCCGACGCCGTTCCAACAGTAGCAGCTACACTGCAGGTTTGAAAGACTTCAAGACCAAATTTGAGACGGTCGAGACCGAACCAGTTTTTGAGGAGGACATCCACGGCGCTACCGAAGAGGAAGCGGAGTTTTCGGAAGCTCGTCGTGTTAACACAGAGAGTTCCGTTAGCAGTGTCGACGATGATGATAAGAAGAGCCTCTAAGGAGGGGTCGTTGTTCCGAGGTTGTGGTCACTACCCGCCATCCTCAGGGAATAGGGAGGTTTATCTGCCATGTGTTATTGTTATCTGCCGGCGGATGGCAGGCATTGCTCCACCAAACGACATTGCGTCGAAGGACTGGCTCTGTATTAAGACCAGATGTATTATCAAAGTTTAGCTTCCGAAAGGCACAGAGAGTTGCCCAGTAAAATCAATTCAATGTTTAGTTGATGTTTTTCCTCCAAGGTGTTACGGTGACCCCGCATTTGACCAACGATAGTTGACAGCCTAGTGACAATTCGTCAACTTTAACAAGCTCATCTTTAACTATATCAACTATATACACTATCAATACGCTTCGACGACCTTAACCGTCGTCATCACGGATAAAGCTTGAGGCACCCTCGTCGCCGAGGCACTACGATATTGGCTGTTTACCACGCCTTATCCACCACCCCGCAATCGGTTGGATACCCGTTATCAGACCACCCGCAAGCCAAATTTGAAACTTTTATTTATTCATTCTAGTCAAACCATTATTCCGGAACTATGCCTTACAATCTAAAAGGTCGTAATGTCTTAGTGACAGGCGGCTCTAGGTATGTATTCTTCCGCCAATTTCAAGTTCATAAGTGGTGGTCCCAGCGGAGTCATACATTTACGTCTTTTCTGGTTCACTTTCAACTGTAACTTTAAAATGATCCGAATACTTGAGATGAATGACATATAAACTAACTCAAAATGCCTCACGGCATACAGGGGACTTGGCGAGTATATATGTGTTAAATTCGCTGAGGAAGGAGCAAATGTTGCTATCAACTTCTGTGCGAGTGAGGATAGGGCGAAGGGGGTTTTGGGAAAGGTGAAGAGTAAGGGTGTTAAAGGGGTAATTATTGGTGGGGTAAGTTTCTATCTCTTTAATTTTGTTCTTGTCAGTTGAGCTTTTTGATGTTTATGGATGAGATTTGGAGAGGCTAGCTGTTCTAGGTGTTGACTTACTTGGTATATTCGTTTCCAGTGGAGTCAGTTATTGCTTGATCTTTGGTATTCTCTCATCTGTCTACCGGGAAAATGTGCGTTGAACTTTCTACTTATTTTTGCTATACTCATTTGAGATCTCACTCATGTCCGCCTCCTATCACAAGTTTTTAGCTTGAGAGGTGGACTAGTTCTTTACTTGGAGAGTTGGATTAGTAAACGGATGGTAGATGATATTTAAGACAACATGGAGGAAAGTGGCCTGGACAGATTTGACTTATACTTTTCTTTTCTCAAATCGACTTTTACTTGGCCTCGACTGCATCTATCACTTTGACATGTGTTGCGTGACAATAAAAATCGGGCTAATTGCAAACTCTTAGGACATGGCAATCGAAACCTCTTGCACATCTGTAATCCAAGAAACCATATCCCAACTCGGCGGCCTCGACATCATCATAGCCAACGCAGGCTACACCCGCTTCAGCACCTTTTCAGATCTCACAGCCACAACCACCTCGGATTGGGATACCTGTTTTGCTGTAAACATCAAGTCTCTGCACTACCTCCTTCGAGAAGCTCTCTCGACCTTCAATGACAATTCTGAAGGTGGGTGTTTCATCGTGACATCTAGCATTGCGGCAGTGAAGATTGGAGGTAGTTGTGTCCCGTATAATATCACCAAAGCGGCTCAGCTGCAGTGGGTCAAGTGTATGGCGGGGACTCAAGGACCGAAAGTGAGAGTCAATGCTGTGTTGCCGGGATGGTTGGCTACTGAATGGGTAAGTTGAGGAAGAGGGACAGCAGGGAGCGATTTTAGGTGGAACTAATTGCAAGCAGGGTGAGAAGTATACGCCGGAACAGGTTGAGAAGATGAATGAGCAGGCTTGGTTGGGAAAACCGGTAAGCTATGTACTCTTGGGTTAGGACAATAAACTGATAGTGGTGATAGACGGATTTAGATGATTGTGCACAGATTTATGTGGACATTGCGAAGAATGCTTCGATGACAGGACAGAAGATCCAAGTTGGTAAGTTCCCCAAACACTTTTCCAATACACAGTGTGAATCAAAACTTATTCTGTTTAGATTCGGGCCTAGGTGGCTAGCAGGACTGTTGCGTACTTTGAACTCAACAAGCCTCATAGTAAGTTTGAGATACCATTATAGTGCTGCTGGGCTGAGTGCTTGACACACTATGAGAATAACATCAGGGAGAGGAGGAGATGGAAATAACGGAGGGCCGCTGTCCGTATATCTTAGACCTAGCTATACAATATATCGAAATCGTAACGCTGGATAATTGTAGACATCTTGAATTCTTTATATAGAAATGTTTACATTGCTGTCAGGAAGTTATGACCCCGGAAACTAGCTTGGCGAAGTATAAGTGTTAACAAGATTTAATTACCATATATATACGAAAACGCTTCAAGCCTTGATGAAGTTTATAAAGAAAAGAGCACGAAGTCTCGACATGGTATCCCACCATGGAGAACTTTCGTAACGCCAGTATAGCCACATGGGGCAAAGCAGATAACACCTACATCATCAACATCAACGCAGCCACACCATCGCTATCATAAGAAGTGCAAACGACCGACGAAGAAACTAAACGGCTAGTTTGGGATTCTGCTTGGCGGCACCAAGAATGTCATCAACAATTCCCGTCCACAACTCCTTGAGGGCACCAGGCTCTTTGACTTGAGCGGGCAAATGATCTGAGAAGCCAGATGTGAGCTGGCCGATATCAACATCCAGCCCATCATTGCCGACAATTTCGCTCATGGCAGCAGCTAGAACATTATCCGGGTGAGCAGCAATGATGCTAATTTCGGATCTAGGCATAGGTGCATCTAGTTCCTCGGCGGCGTGAAATGAATCAGCGGAACGATTTGGATTGTAATTATCTGGAAGCAGAGGAACGCGAAGTTTCTCGAATGGATTCGCCGGAGGTCCCATATCGATATTGGGGAGGACAAATGATTCAATGGTGCTGGTATCACCACGCACTTGTTTGGGTGCCGAGGTGGTGAAGCCTTGCATCAAAGGGATGAGTTTGGTTGGGAGTTGTGGTCTATGAGCGATATGGTAGGCATGCGAGCCGATTAAGTCATGCGCACCAAGACGTTCGAGCTAGATGGGATCACCATCAGTTCATGGTCACAGGAATGGTCCGAAACTGATGGAGATATTACCTCTGGCTTGCTGCCATTTAATTGGCGTTTGGTGCATTCTGCCTTGAGATCCAGCTTCGAGCGGGGTAGGTGTGCATTTCGTGACTGTGAGGAGAGAAGGGCGGAGGGACGAGCAGCGCTGGGTGTTGATGAGATTCTTCGTACGGCTTGGTTTGTAAACTTGGTCACTGGGGGAGTAACTCGCGACATGATGATTAAGTCTGGATGGATTGCTGATGAAAATGGGTTGAGGCGATGGAAAGGGCGAGAAGGTAGTACGGGTGTACGAGGTGATGGATGACTGGGCTGAGGGGTGAGGGGTGAGGGGGTTTGAACTAACAAAGAAGAAGGTTGAGGGGAGAAGGGGAGAAGGGGGAGCACAGGATTTATATCAGAGCCGACGGGTGGAGATTAGCAGGGTGTGAGACGAGAGAACTGCGATGGATGGGTGTCAGGCACAAGCAATCGTACACGTCGGTACAATAATGCAGTCTACCGCTGTCGAGGCATCGAGATGAGTGTGAGAGCTGAAGCTTGAATCCGTTGACTGAGACCTTCAACCATCCATGCCCTGCTCCCGGACATCCTAAAAGTCGGCTACCAGCCAGCTAAACTCGTGGGGAGAGATCCACTGGCGATCCACTGGCTGATCTAGGGGAGTTCATAGGCCACTTTCTGGGGGGAATGGAAAAGCAGCAACGCGTGTTCTCAACACCTCGAGGACTGGAATGGCAGCACGCTGATTTCTAATGGTGATGCTGCATCTTGAAGAAAGAGAGCAGCAACCCAATTCTTGATTTGAGGTTCCTGAAGCTTCCAGAATAGCTGTTCAAAGTGTAACCCCAACCTTGAGATATCGACATCTGTCATGTTGGACTGCCACCACCACCGCCGTTTGCACCATTCCACGCCGCGGGCCCAGGAAATGATATTGACCGCCGCCTTACGCCTCCCTACGCCCCGCCGTCCAAGCTTCAGCGGGACTCAACGTTATGCGACCCTCGGGCGGTGAGTGCCAGAGTAACAGCGTTCCCTCACCTCTGATATCCACCACTTCCACCAGACCTCAAGCTTCTCGAGCATTCGCCTAACCACTTCGTAACTCTTCTAAGTTCTAGCGGCCGAGACATGCTTAATCTTTCCATATCCCATCGCCCAATTCATGACCCAACTCTCGCCGTGCTTGATCATTCGTCCAGCTCCCCTGTCATTTACCCTGGGAGCAGGATATCTCCATAGCTTACGGCCGACTGCCGTTCTAACGATGCTTGGCAGGTCCAGATTAAACTCCGTCGACCACCATCCTGGGTCGACGAGTCTTGATTCTGCGTTTTTGCCGGACCTTTTTGGGAAAGAAAGATAACATCTATGCAACCGCATTCCTCCTATTGTACTGTATCGTCTTCAAGAATTCAGCATTAGAAAGCCGGTGCATTTCGTTCAGATACGCCAGATTCGATATTTATGATGTTGGAAGCATTCCTTCTCACGCTTTACGCTTTACATCCTCAGGAGGTCACGGAATTCGTCACACCATTCAAGTGACAGATTTTTTTTTCAAACTGATTAGATTCAAATCCGCCTAATGTTTCCCACTGTCATCCACCGATGAGTGCATGTTGTTATCTGAAAGGGTATCATCTATCCTCAACTCATATCGCGCTCCACAAGACAAAGCGTCAAAAGCCTGCACATATGCCATGTACGGTGGTACCATATGTACAGGAAAAAGCCAAACCGTCGCTGAACGCCAGTAAGTGCAACAGGTACGCCACGCCTAGAAATGTATTATCCCACCAGCCACCCATAGGGCCTCCCGAAAAATCCGTCCGTAAATTTTGCGTCATACTCTGTATCCCAAGTCTCACCTATTTGGGACATGATCTTGACCATTCCAGCATTTTGCAACTCATATCCTCTGAAATTGCAGATTTCTTCCACCTGGCTAAAGATATGCCCATCATCGATATTTATCATTCAGTCTGTTTTCCAGTGGCTTGTGAGAGACCCATCGAGGTCTTCTTTGCCAATGTAAAGCTCCACAGCATATAGAGCCATGGTGGCTACAACATTGATCCATCGCCAGACATTGCCGCCCGCGTCCCCACCCTGCATGGTCCACCATTCGACATCATTTCCTTCCGCCGACGTCGTAGAGAAATGTTGCATCAGCAAGCTCGTATAGACCGCAACGAGAATACTGGGGCTAAACCAGCTCAATAAGCCCATGATGCGGTTTGCTCCATCACTATCATCGAAGCTTGGCTCCTCCGACAATGCTCGAGCTCCCGATGCATTGATGGCTGGAATGATGCGGGTAGCGGCATAGAAAACAAAAGTTCTATACGCAAGAGATATGATGACCGACGGCGTGATCGTCTGGAAAGCAGCCCAAAGGAAGGTGAAGCCCGAATGAACCGCCGAAGGTAGGGTAGATAGCACGTATACCAGAGTGGAGTATGAGGCCATGATGATTGGAGGAAAGGGTGGAAATTCTGGTTGTGCTGGGGGCGCCGCCGTCTCTGGTACAGACGTTGGAAGATAATCCGTGAAAATTTGATAGATGCACAGCACCACGTAAGCAAAGAGCAATGAGCTCTCCACGGGGTTTCCTCGTCCACTTCCTATTCCCCAAGCGCAGAGGAAAACAGCACAGGTGACTGTGGCTCCGATAAGTAGAGCGTCCACGTTTGAGATCTCGGGAAAGTTGGTGATCCTCCAGAGGAAATAGACGGAGCTGGAAATAATGGATGCAGACAAGACCAGAAGCCCAATCATCCACGTATCGCTTCGCCCACGATTTACCAGCCATCTAGTGACCTGGCCGGCAGCCTGAATGACCAATAAGCTGCAGAAACCTTCTGCCAACTGAAAGAGAGGTGTGGAATATCTCAGTAGCTTATCCCACGTCCCTACAGTGAGCATCTCCAAGAGACCACCGGCTCCAAACACCCAGTCTTTAACGCTTGTGTCATGAGCTCTCTTGTGGTCAAAGGTCCTCGCAACCCAACCACCGCTCGCATTGGCATCGACAGCAAAACGGTTCATGCTCCATATCAACAGCCCCGGCACCAATATCCACTGAGACAATCCCACTGCATGTCCCAATGCCCACCGCACCCTCGAGTTGTCAGGCGTAGCTAGCTGGAGTGTTGAATAAAAAAAGTAAAAGCTACACAATGATTAGCTGAAGACTGCCAACTCAGATACCTGTTTTGCTTACTAGAAGAGGCTCAGAGAAAATGCCAGCCCACAGTCCCTCCCCCCAACATCAAAGGCAATAGGGATAGAGAGGATGATGGAGAGGAGGAAAACTGCTGAAGAAACAACCCGAAAGAACCACATCAGCGCGGAGTGCGCCCAGGCGAGCGTAGAAGCGCGCCCAGTAGATCTGTTTTATATTCCAGATTGCGTCGTCGCAGTGTCTGGTAAGAAGAAGATGGCGATCTGTGTCGGCCGGTGATTCCACCTGTATTCCTGTGTGTGTTCTTTTTGGATGTATGGCTCGAGTTGCCTCTGTGCTGCTGCTTGATCCGAGGCAGTATCCTTGTGGTGTGACCAGCCTGAAATCTGCTTATCGGGGTTTTATCGAGGAGAGACGGTTTCGTGCAACGCTGGTAGAGCGGGTATGTCCTGCTGGATGGTGCGAGAAAAACAGCAGTGTCTAGATGTGCTAAAATCCGGGAAATCAGAGCAGGGGAAAGTCAAACCTATTGATGATGGCCGGAGAAGAGGCTGCAAAATGTAGGTACTAGGAAGTCTGGGTGTGATTTGCTGTCGCGTGCTGGGGGTTGTGGATTTCGAGATTCAAGTCCAAGATCTGGCCGACGGGTAAAAGCAGGCACGTTTTTGATTGGCACGCGGCTTCTGGAGAAAACAAGAAAGTTGGTAGCTCAGGTACGCTCTGTATGAGAAAGCCAAATACAAGATATCTAGGACGGTGACAATTGTTTGAGGAGAATGAAGGGGATGTTGCTTTTCTTGAAGTGCCAGCTGTAGAAATAAATCGCTGAAGACGGCGGTGTGAAGCTCGTGAAAATGCCCCACCAAAATTATGCCCCACTCCACCGTCCAGATGGAGGGCTCTTCTGGCGTCAATTCAGCTCGCGGGACAAGACTTGACTAAAGCTAACAGAATCAACACAACACAAAAACGTACTTGATACTTGCATGCTACGCGGCATCTTCAAAATGGCAGAGTCAGCGACAAAGAGACTCAAGATCTCCCCCGTCACGATCGGCACCCACAATGGTCACTTCCACGCGGATGAGGCCCTCGCTGTGTACATGCTTCGACTCCTCCCTACCTATAACGATAGCAAGCTCATCCGTACGCGCGATCCGGCTCTTCTCGATACCTGCCACACGGTGGTAGATGTTGGCGGAGAATACGACGCTGCAAAAGAAAGATATGACCATCATCAGCGGACTTTCAATACCACATTCCCCAACCGTCCTACGAAGCTGTCATCCGCTGGTTTAGTTTACATGCACTTTGGGAAGGCTATTATTGCACAGAAACTGGGAGTCGCCGAGGATGCCGAGGAAGTTAGCGTTATTTGGGAGAAGATTTACACCAGCTTTATTGAAGCGTTGGATGCTCACGACAATGGAATATCTGCTTACGATCCCAAGGCGATCTCCGCGGCAGGCTTAGAAAAAAGATTCAGTGATGGTGGTTTCTCTCTAGGTGCTATGGTATCAAGACTGAACCCAAATTGGAACGACCCAACACCTTCGGATCCTGTGCAGGCACAAGCGGCGGAAGACGAGAAATTTCTAGTCGCGAGTGCTCGGATGGGAGAGGAATTTTCGCGAGATTTAGATTACTACACCAAATCGTGGTTACCTGCAAGGGAAATTGTCCACAAGGCATACCAGAAGCGCTTGGAGCACGATCCCCAAGGACGGATTTTGGTGTTCGATGGGCAGTCCGTTCCCTGGAAAGATCATCTTTACACGCTTGAGGAGAAGGAAGGTGGCGAGGCAAAGATTCTTTATGTTTTATACCCAGAAAAGCCGGTGCCAGATGCTAAGTGGAGGATTCAGTGCGTACCAGTTACCAAGGACTCCTTCGAAAGTAGAAAGCCGTTGCCAGAGGCATGGAGAGGGTTCAGAGATGACGAATTGAGCGGTATCACTGGCGTTGATGGAGGCGTCTTCGTTCATGCGGCTGGATTCATTGGCGGTAACAAGACTTTCGAGGGTGCTAAGACTATGGCCGTGAAGGCGCTTGATATTTAGAGTGGCTATCTGATTGCCCGCAGGTAAAGCATTGTAAGGCGTTGGAGGGGGGAATTCAAAAGCAAGAAATAGCACACTTGTCACAGGGAATCCAACGAATTGTTATCTCAGATTCGACGGAAATAGTAATTCTGCTCGAAAAGTACTACACACGTGAAAAGTCGTCTCAAAAAACTAAAACGCAAGATGCAGTCGTTAAGAAAGCAACATGTACAGCTAAAGCCCTCATTCCTACCCATGATCCATAAATTCACCGTGAAACGCCAGTTTCCCATCCCATCAATCGTAATCTCCTGCGACAAACTCCACACACTGCCCAATTTCATAGCCAAGAGAAGCCCAATCATCTTCTGATAGGAATGCCCTCCTTCATAGGTGGAGGACTAACACTTTCGTTAAGTCGACCGGCAATCTTGGCCTTATCATCTTGTTCGTCGATACTGGTCTCCCGGTTCAAGAAGCTGCTTTCTTTGACAGGACTTCCGCTTGGCAAACCAGCTGTGCTACCAGAGTGGACGACATTGCCATTTCCGCTGCCTCCTTGATTCGGGTTGCCTACGCCCGGCGACGAGAGATGGGGAATATTTTCGGGAAGAGGATGTTGAGAGCCTACACTGCCGGTATCAACGGAGCTGGCTTTACCTGCTTTCGACAAAGCGTAATCGCCTGAGTCGAAGTATTTGCGCTCCTTGAGGTGTTTGGCCAAGTGGTCGGATTTGGAGGGGAGCTTTCCGTAAAGGCGAAAGAGTCGTTGCTCGTCAGGGGATAGAGACTGTATAAGGTCGTCAACGTAAATTACACATTCGAGATCGAGCGCTGTGCGGTGCCAAGGGTGCAGCTACTTACGTTGATATCAACCTTGTTCTTTTGGTGGGGGTTGAGAGCCATTGTGTTGATGAGGTTGCGGGGTATGAAGTCTTGAGATGGGGTGGATGATGTGCGAAGCTGGGGAATCGCCTTCTTCGAGGGAAAAGATCGCAAAAGTGCTCAGAAGCTCGATTATCGCGGCTCGAAAGTGTTGTTTATGCGCTTGGGTTGTCCACGACGACTACTTTTGCCGTCCAAACAATTATCCTTGTCTTTAATACCAGCAACAAAGATGATCGCTCCACTTCGAGAGTTGGTCACACTGCGGCGTCCTCGTGAATTTCTTCGGTGGTTATGGTATCAATCAATTTATAATGTGACTGTAGCAGGAGATGAAATCGGGTTTGAAAGCTTGTGAATGGTCTAGAGCAGAAGATGTGAGAGGGTTCGAGGAGGGGTCGGTGGATGAAATATGGCACTAACAGCTCGACGGGTCTGGGGTGGAGTTAAAATCGCTTAGCCTAGGGAAACTTTTTGATGCGTAGCAAATGTTGTGTTGCAGTGAATAATTCATCAACGACAGTCACTGGTAAAGTAAACTGCCTTGGATCTTCTCCCAGATCAATAAAACAGCTAGCTGTAAGAATATTCTTGGAAATCCCGAACCCCGCAATTGAAGCCCACTGACGGAATCCCAGATTTAGAAGATCTTCAGTGGGCTAAGCTCGTCACAAGACACATTGTCCAAACTTTTTCAACCGTTTCCCTAGTAGACAGGTTTTGTAATAAGGAAATCTCGCCGTAATCACAAATTAGGCCAGTGTATGATTTCTTTCTCAAATTCAGCCGAAGCATACTAAGCTCTCAAGCATTCTTGAGCTACAACATCACTTTCAACAGTGTAAACACCCCCAATATTCATTGGGCTTAGCGTGCGACACACACTCCCCCTATCTAGAAAGGAACTCGGTCACATACTGGTTGGTTTTGGCGGGTAAGATCAATTTCAACTTACTCAGAATGGCGGGCAAAACGTACGTCGTTGAGCATCTAGATGACGAGCTTGGTCCCTGGTCAGAGTTAGAGTATCTCACTATCGCAAAAGAATGTCATGAAGCAGGAGCGCGGTTCTGCTTATCTTCCGTACCTTCAAATCTTGTATTACCAGAGACTTTAAAGGCAGCGCCCGGTTTGACAGCAGAGGGGGAAAGCGTTGAAGTCTTGTACGCTGACAAGAAGTCCCGTGTCTGCTTGTTGGACCCCTCAGCGAGCAAAGAATTGAGCCCAGAGGATAGCGACGCATTTGAGATATTTCTGTTTGGAGGAATTCTGGGTATGTTATGTTGCTCTCCAGATTTGGTGCCTTTCATTGACCATATATAGGGGATGATCCGCCTAGAGGTTCGTCCCTCGAGATATCCCTATTGACCACAATTAAGGCATGCCAGATCGAACGTCGGAACTGAGGAAGAAAGGATATGAGAACCGCCGGCTTGGTCCTAAGCAGATGACTACAGATACTGCTGTAAGGGTAACAAGAATGATCATTCAGGACAAGTGTAAGGAGAATCCCAACTTTGCTATTGAAATCTTCTGAGGTTGATACTCTAGTACCGCTCGATAAGATTCCGTACGTAGATGATCCAGAATTACGGGTTAACAAGAATGAAAGCACCGAAATGCCGTTTCGATATGTCGTAGGTGCGAATGGGGAGCCAATAATGCCAGAAGTAAGTCTCAACTTGAAGAGTAATTCCAGACTCTACAACTAAATGCACGTAGGGCATGGTCGAATTGATAAAGAAGGATACCGAGAAAGGATTTGGAGACTTGTTCTGAAAGTTTCGTCATGTCACTTTGCCAACTGAAGTGTCCGTACATAGGATTCGGTGAGAAATCATGAAAAAAGCACTTAGCCGAGATGGGAGAGATGTATGGATTGTATCTTCTCGACCTGTTTGGAAATTTTGACCGTTGTTGCAGATGGTGCTGGTGCCTCTCAAACTGGCTGATGGGCGGCGGGAAGTCCAGGTCCGAGCAAGTTTGTAACACGTCAAAAAGGAGAAGCCGTCAATTTCTGCTTACTTCGAAAGCAATGTCGTGAGCTGGCTTTAATTACAGGGGAATAAAAAGAGTAGTTGACAATGAAAAGCAGTGTCAAAAGTCTTTGAATTATGAATTGACACTACTGTGACAAACGGAAAGGCAGACATGTGGACGTAAATGTCAATGCGAAAGCTATTCGAAGATCTGAGGACGCAGCTGTCATGGATGGTGCCAAGATGAGGAAGGGGTTGTGGCTTAGGGAGGCTGACCAGGATGCCTCGCCCTTCTGTACTGGGGCCGCGAATCTTGTCGGTCAAAAAGAACAAAGCAGTTCGCAACTATTATTGTCTACCTAAATAATCGACCTTGAGAATTGGATCGCCGACGCTTCGAAGACTGAGATATATTCACGTTAAAGCGTGCAGCGTATACCACATCAATCGAACCCAGAAGTCATTGAGACGACCGCCTTGCAACGCCTCGCGGCAGCTAAAATCCGATACCCGGAAGACCACATCTTCATTTCACAACAACATATTCGAATACCTTCCGCATCACCGCCAGCTTTTGATGGGTTGGTGACTACAACTCGCGATCAGCGCGCTCCCCGGATATCCTCCCCTCAATACCTGAATCGACATCGAGATGCGATTCTCCTCATATACCGCTGGGCAATCATGCTCAGTGGCTGGCTCGAGGATAGTTACGATATGGGGTCTACTATCAATGTCCTTGATGCTATCCACTAGCTGGGCTGCAGACAAGACTGCAGCAGATTATTTCGTACATTCGCTGCCAGGTGCTCCCGATGGACCGTTACTTAAAATGCATGCTGGGTAAGTTACTGCGATGTATCACCTTGGAAAGAACGTCGCTGATGTTATCTGCCACAGACACGTTGAAGTTACCCCAGAGCATGGCGGCAACATGTTCTTTTGGCACTGGCAGAACAGGCATATCGCAAATAAGCAGCGCACTGTAATATGGCTGAACGGCGGGCCAGGTTGTAGTTCTGAGGATGGAGCTTTGATGGAAGTCGGCCCTTATCGGGTGAGGGACGAATCGCATGGCCCAAACCTCGAATACAACCCAGGCTCCTGGGACGAATTTGCCAATCTTATGTTTGTAGACAACCCGGTGGGCACAGGCTATAGTTATGTCAACAGCGACAGCTATGTCCATGAGCTTCCTGAAATGGCGGCACAGTTCGTCAAGTTCTTGGAAAAGTGGTTTGCGATATTCCCTGAGTACGAACACGATGATGTATGTATTGGAGTGCCTTGGGTATTTTACCTCGATACAGTACTAACAGATCTCAGTTATACCTTGCCGGCGAATCTTATGCTGGCCAGCACATTCCATACATTGCAAAAGCAATCCTTGACAGGAACAAAGCTGGTGCAGCGCACCCATGGCAGCTGAAAGGAATGCTAATTGGAAATGGTTGGATTGCTCCGGAAGAGCAATACAAGGCATACTTGTCATACGCCTATGAGAAAGGCATTGTCCAGCGTGATAGTGCCCTTGCGAAACGACTCGAATCTCAGCAGGCCATCTGCTTGGCAGCACTCGATGAGGAGGGCGGACGAGACCGTGTTGATTTGGCAAAGTGCGAGCAGGTGCTCCAGGACATTCTGCGAGAAACACAGATCAAGGGTCCTGATGGCCAGATGCAATGTTTGAACATGTACGATGTCAGACTGAGGGACTCTTACCCGAGTTGTGGAATGAACTGGCCACCGGATCTTAGCAATGTGACGCCTTACCTTCGTCGCAAGGACGTGACGCAGGCGCTTCATCTCGATGCCGGCAAAAACACTGGATGGACTGAGTGCAACGGTGCTGTGGGAGGTGCTTTTAGAGCAAGCACATCCAAACCATCCATTCAGATCTTGCCCGATTTAATTGCGGAGGTTCCGACTGTTCTTTTCTCTGGAGCGGAAGATCTGATTTGCAATCACATTGGAACCGAAGAATTGATCAACAACATGCAATGGAACGGCGGAAAAGGGTTTGAACTCTCGCCCGGTACTTGGGCTCCTCGTCGCAATTGGGAGTTTGAAGGAGAGCAAGCTGGGTTTTACCAAGAAGCCCGGAACTTGACCTACGTTTTGTTTTATAATTCATCTCATATGGTGCCGTTCGACTATGCTCGACGAACAAGAGATATGCTTGACCGTTTCCTAGGTGTCGATATTGCTAGCATAGGCGGCGAGCCTACCGATAGTCGAATTGACGGCGAAAAGGGTCTCGAGACATCAGTCGGTGGTCATCCTAACAGCACTGCTGCTCAGGAAGCTGCGCAAGTTAAGATTGACGAGGCCAAGTGGCATGCGTATTATAAGTCTGGAGAAGTTGTATTGGTTCTTGTCATCATAGCGGCTGCGGGCTGGGGATATTTTGTCTGGAGAGATCGTAGAAAACGGGCAGGGTATAAAGGCGTTTTTGGCGGAGAGTCTTCGCTATCACTTGGTGGCTCTCGTGGGGGCGGTCGCGGTCTAGACAACCTCAGATCCAAAAGAACGGGACGCGATGTTGAAGCGGCGGATTTTGATGAGAGTGAGCTCGACGAATTGCATGTTCGCACTCCTACGCATGACATGGAACAAGATAGATATAGCATCGGTAGCGACGACGAAGAAGGCGGGGAGAAGCCTGGGAACGGTCACGCTATCAAGAAGAAGAACGGATTGTAGTAGTACATTCGCTCGCTATTTACAAAGGAAGAGCTACAGCATGGGCTTTGTACTACTTTATGGCGTTTTTATAAACCCTGGTTAAAACATCAGGGACTAGTTTGAAAATAAGACTTACACTTTCTTATATTCTGTGCACATTGCTGGTTCCTGAAAATTTAGACATGATAGCAAGATTGTGATATTTCAACTGGGGTGTTGAGAATCCAACTTGTTCTCAAATGACCCTTTCTATTTAGATTCCCAACCTATTGTGGTATTTCGCTGATAGAACAAATAAACCTGAACGCCTTCCGCCATCGATTCTTGCTTCGTTAATGAAATATGCATTTGGTACATGATATTGGCTTTTATTCTCCTAACCCAGAAATGTGGCCGGTTTCCCCATAGATAAACATACCGATTACTCTATCGCTTTTTCACACTTGGTCTTGGTTTGCACTCTTCACCATTCACCGGATGCATCATAACCTTATTCGGATACTGGGGAGTGTTACTTGCGTAGCCTTTACTCCAGTCATAACTGACGGCATAAGCAAAGATGGTCCCATCGTGATTGAAAGCTGTGGCTGAGATACGTCCCCCCCGTCGTCGGGTAGCCCTTTAGCCTGTGTTTCGCGATTCCATCCCAGAAATGAAATGTGCCGTCTGAGCCTGCTGTACTGAAAGTGCCGTGAATTGGGTGATATGATATTGCGTTCACCGAGTAAACGTTCGTCATGTTATTCTGTGGTGGGTCACGGTGGCATTTAAATGAGAAATTGGAGCTGTGATATTTGATTAGTAAACACGAACGAGCGCCAGAAGAACACGCTTACCTAGAATCCTTTTCCTCAACGTACTGAATGGCACATCGACCCTCAATACTTCCAACAGCAAAACCAGTAGCATCCGGAAAACAGCTGACTACTCTCGTCTGCCATTTCAGAGGACTCTGCAAGGTTTTGTAAATTTTAGACGGATCGCTCAGGTTTACAATGTTGATATATCGATCAGCAGTCCCCACAACTAATAGGTTTTTTTGCACATCCATCGTATAAACTCGCTCCTGACACTGGATCGTGCCGACTGGTGTCGAAGCACGCAAGTCCCAGTATTTGATAGTCTTGTCCCATGAACCAGTCACAATCATCGGCGCATTGGCAGATTCGTGCGTGAAGTAACGGACGCATCGAATAGGCTGATCGTGTACAGCAACTTGTGTTGCGACAGTTGTATTTCCAGAACCCAAATCCATCAGTCTTGCAGCTTTGTCCGCGCCCGCTGAAACCACGTTCTTCCCGTCCTAGCTTGAATTAGCATGAGTTTGCCATTTGTGCGGGACAAAGTAACCTACAGGCGACCAGTGGCAGCTCAAAGACGGGCCCTCATGTTCATATAGCGCCTTACCTTCGCTGCCTCCACTTGCATTAATCTCGTATATCCTGACTTTATTATCCCAGGATGTTAGCGCCAAATGGTTGCTGACTGGAGAGAAGCAAAGATCCGAGATGCTGTCTTGAGGAGGTTGGGTGAGAGCTACATCCTTCGAAAGGTCGCCCAAAGTGTTTGCCTGGGAAGTGCTGCTGGATCCGAAAAGACCAGACATTGTGCCTTTTTACAAATTCGAATTATTGAGAGGTGATTTATGTACTTGCGTAGGTAGCGATCCGTAGAGACAGTGCATATGACCTCGGTGGTTGTCTTTCAGAGGAGCAACAACTCTTTCAAAGAATGTCGAGGTCGCGCCGAAAGCAGTAGCTCGCTGTTGCGAAATAATCCTTGTCGCGTTCCATGCACGTGCCATGGTGGCTTCTGCTTTAGCGCCACTCGCTTAACCAGAGCTACAATAGAAAATTCTCAGTTTCCGACTTTTCTTCCTCAACTTCTCGCTCAAAGAATCGCATTCAAAGCTCACAAACGGAAACATCTTTTCGAAGGTCTTTCACCAGCAATGGTCACTCGCGCTTTGGGAGAAAGTCCCCGGACAACCTTCCTTTGAGAAGGACTGCGGAAACGCGCCGCCATAGAAGCACTTTGCGGCTTACTCCTATTATCAATTCTCTCTCTTTCCTCCATCCTTACACCGTCTGTACCGCCTGTCTACCGAAGCAGTGAACGATGGTCGAACCATGGAGACCATACGGACGATGATATGAGTCTGAGCTCCTTGTGTAAAACCTTCGGGATCTGTGGAGGTGGATTCGTGGGAGTTGTTGGGTCTGTTCTTGGGTAGAGAGGGATGTCTTGGTAACTGGAATCATTTTCGTCGAGATCGATAGTTATTGCGATTGCTTCTTCTTTGGTTGAAGTAACTCGATGGGGCTCATTCTTGATGCGAGAAGTTCCCGTCCTTTTGGGCCCATAGCTTATTGAAAAGCGGACACTGCTTCTCCCGATTGGAAACCAAATTCTAGACTTTTCTTCACGGAAAAGTCATTCTGGTTGGGAGAAGTACAGTTTCAGAAGCTCTGTCGTAGGAGCTGGGCTAGAGACTTTTTTCGAGATGATGATTACCAAATAGAGTCAAGCACTGAAGTAAGCCGTGTAAAAAGCGGTTTTACACTTGTTGACACATTATTGCGTTATGGTATCTGATTGAATTCAACGTCCAGTGGAGTTGAATAAGAAGTCTGTCAAATTTCCTGAGTTGGGCGGTTTTTGTTGTGGAGATTATTGCGCCTGGGTATAAGTGGGGCAAACTGCTGGTTCGAACCGAAAAATACCCGAAGAAAACTCGATTTTCACAATAACTCAGTGGATACCTACCTACATAGATAGCTTACCTATGAGGTAAGCACTTTAGCTTTCTGTTAAGCCTACCAAGTTGCAACATACGAAACTACTTTTGGCGAGATTCATCTCTCAAATGCGTGTTGTTTTTCGAATTCACGTGTGTTTGAATTCAAATGTTACCTTAAATGGGGCTGTTCCAACTTTGCAGTCCCGATGGGGCCACTAGGGTTTTCTAAATTCCGTATTATAATATGTGTCATTATGATAAATTACAAGCTAGTAATAGGTGTTGAAAACATAGACAATGCAAAGCTCCGCAATCAGTCCCAACCCATTTGTATCATGCCCAGTTGTCGTCCATGGACCATGTCAACCATACACGCCTCTCTAACGCCTTCCTAAAATGTAAATAAATAGTACAATGTGAACATCACATCAGTCCGCCGAGTACCACCCGACCGACATTCCCAACCTCTAGTTTGACACCTGCCCTACTACTATCTTCAAATTCTTTCACCACGCCCTGCACAATAATCTTCCTGACTCTTGCGTCCGCCTTGGTAAACATTTCTGCCATTGCAGGATTGCATTCTTTCGGGGAAGGTACCAGACTCATAAGTTTGGTGTAACAATCAATCAGGACATCGCACAGTGTCGCAAATGTCTCGTAGAAATCCGGATCAAATGGTAATGATGGTGTTAGTAGATATATATATTCTTCTCCCGGTAGTAAATCTGTCTCTCCCAGAAAGGCACTGGCAGCTCCTGTTCCTCCCGTTGTTGACCCCGTTCCAGTCGATTTCGAGTCGAATGAATCATTGCCCATGGGAAGTCCAATGTCTGCTGCCGAGCTTGTCCGTCGACCTTTATTCGTCCCTGTTGCGCGCTTGAACATTTGTGGGAATCGTCCCCGCGACAGTGAAGAGGAGCCATCGGCCGGATGTATCTGTTGGTAGGCTTCAAACTCGGCAAGGAGGGCATTAAGAGTCTTCAGGAACTCGAATGGGTTCGAGCCATTGAGGTCGATAATCGTGGGGAGCGAGAGACCGAGTAGGAGATAGTTTGTTGCTCGCCTGGCGAGTTTACGTGAATCAAAATATGGCATGCGTTGTAAATCGGGTTTGTTAAATAATAATGTGTTGAACCAATAGACTCGTCCTTCGTGCCTGGTAGGAGTTAGTGACAATCCCTGCAAGTGGAACGGGTGTATCTTTACGCTTTTCTTAAATAATCTAATGTTGAAATCCTTTTCGATGATGTCTCTTGTATGTGCTGATAAGTTATATTCTCTAACGTCGGACTTGCCGGTTGCATCGGTTGATATGGAGTCGCCCCATTTGAGCCACCACTTCCCTGATAAGACGTTCCTGGGCGGACCAGCATATTCGAAAATGGAGTTGTTGATGTATATGAGTCTGCGCCGGCAGAGACAGGCGAGTTAGTTAGGTCAGTCGCAAGCTGGGTGAAGCTATCCCCCGATTTGAGCTGCTGTTCATGCTCCTGCGCGTTCACAGCACCGTCCGCAGCGGAACCTGAACCTCTCAATAGGGGAGCTGTCGAATTGGCGCGTTTCTCTGGAGAGAGGGTGGGAAAGGTGCTGGAGGTGTTGTTGCGCCCTCGATGCACCAAGCCGGATGTTTTTGGTGATTTGGTTGTGAAGGAGGCTTTACGACCAACAAAGGTCGAAGCCCTTGAAGACGGCTGATGATTCGATTCGATTTGCGGATTGGGAGAACCACCACTTGTGCTCGGCCTCGTGGTAGAGGCTGGCGTTTTGCTCCCTCCAAAGATATTTCCTCTTGAAAATAGACCTCCCCCATTCGAAAAGCCGGAGTGCTGCATCTCGGCTCTGGGCACGGCCAGGGGTCGTTGCTCCCCACCTGGGCACCCAGACATGCGACTTGGGCTCACGGCAGTCGTTCCAACCCTTTCACAAAACTCAATGCAGTGTAGGATGCCGCGTGGAGCAGCCCGAATGGCAAACGGAAAGATGGGAGTATTTTAAAAGAGCTCATCCAGGGTCGAAAAGGCAGGAAATAAGAAATACACCCCCTTCTGCCGTTGGAAAGCACCTCTCGTCTGCACAAGCGCTAAATGCAAAGAGTCGCCGTGGGATTGGACGTTACGCTTTTAAGTCACCAAGACAGAGGGACGAGGTACATGTGCGATCGAAGGCCACGGGAGGGTCACCATGATATATACCTACCTAGGTAAGGTATGTAGCTTTGTATTAAGCAGGATCCCAACGCCATATCATCCTTCGACACAATATCCTTCACCTCCTTCCTCTCTCGCGTTCCAGATTCTGCCACTGAGCGAGGATGGGGTTGTATGGTACGTACGGACGCAATGCATGGCTACTTGGGCATGCTCTTCCTGAAGCAGAGAAAGCGCCAACTGGGTAGGGAATGATTGGATTCCAACTCGTCAGTTCTAACACACACCGAGGTGACTGACGGCTTCGTGGTTTCCGGACACAATGATGTACGGGGGCACAGTAGACCCGATCGGCGACCTTCAGTCTACAGATCTGTCGCTTCTCTGCAGCACGAGTACTGTACTCTGTACTTCCTTGGGACACCGAGCTGCTGGGTCGACAAGACTGACTGCCGGGCGTTTACTTGGGTACTTGGGTACTTGGGTAATTCTCAGCCTGTGCTGTTACGACGTGACTGCTCGGCCCGTGGACTGTGTACCAGTACGAGGACATTTCGGCATCAAAGGTTCGTTTCGTTCGGTACGAGTTTAGCAGTTTCAGGGGCTTGGGGTCCACGGGTGACGACGCGAATCTTGATAGGCGACTGATTGTTACCCCTCCATCGCAGACCCAGATTAATTATCTGATGGCGACCAACGACAAGACAAACAAAACGGCAACATTTCAAAATATCTATGTCGGCAGGGTATTCTCAGCTTCGTCGTCAACGTTCAACGCAAATCCACCATGAGTGCCAACACAATAGAAAAAGACGGCCCTTTCGGTGAACCCGCACCTGAGGTCCTCGATGGCAGAATCTGGGTTGATGGCTGCTGGGACTTTTTCCACCATGGTATGGAACTCCCGCGCTTTGCAACATCCCACTAATCGCAACTCAGGACACGCGGGCGCAATGCTCCAGGCGCGACAATTAGGCACAGAACTCGTCGTTGGTATACACTCTGACGAAGCAATTCTGGAAAACAAGGGGCCTACAGTGATGACTTTGGAAGAACGGTAAACACAAAAGCGTCTGGTGCTTCGGTCCGCTGATTCCTGATCAAGAATCGCCGCTGTCGATGCCTGTCGATGGGTCACTCAATCGGTGCCATATGCCCCATACGTTACGTCCTTACCTTGGATATCTCATTACGGCTGCAAATACGTCGTTCATGGCGACGACATCACGTCTGACAGCAGTGGAGAAGATTGTTACCGCTACGTCAAAGCAGCTGGCCGGTTCAAAGTAGTGAAGAGGACGCCCAGTATCTCCACGACCGATCTCGTTGGTAGGATGTTACTGTGTACTCGGACTCACTTTATCAAGTCTTTTTCCAAGCTTCTAGCCGGTGACGAGGGATCTGGCACACCCGAAGAGCGAAAAGAAGAGGGCGCTGTCATGAGGCAAAGGTTAAAGCTTTATGCGTCGGATTCTACTGGACTAGGTGAGGGACTGAGCGTTTGGTTTTGGACAGCATCGATAGCTGCCCGAGAAGACCATACAGAAGAAGAAAAGGGAGCCTTCGACCAGCTATGTACTGGGAACGCGCCTCAACCCGGTCAGCGAGTCGTCTACGTCGATGGGGGCTTCGATCTCTTTTCCTCGGGCCACATCGAATTTCTCCGCAAGGTTATTGAAGCAGAGGAGAAAATTGGTCGTGATGAAGGCTGGTACAGCGAGCAGAATGTGCAAGAGAGAGTTGGGAAAGGATCTGACTATGGACCGGTGTTTGTTATTGCAGGGGTTCATGACGACGAAGTGATCAATCATTGGAAGGGCGTCAACTATCCTATAATGAACATCTACGAGCGGGGTCTATGCGTTCTGCAATGCAAGGTACGCTCCGATGTCGCTGTCCGATAGCTGGGCTAATTGCAACAGTACATCAATTCGGTGATCTTTGGGGCGCCTTTTACCCCGACTCGTTCTTACCTTACCTTCACACCATGGGGTACCCCAGATGCAGTCTATCATGGACCTACTAGCTTCATGCCGCTCACCTACGATCCGTATACTGCGCCCAAAGAGATGGGAATATACAAGGAGATTGGACAGCACGCCTACGCAGGGGTCAATGCTGGTGAAATTGTTCAGCGGATCATGAAGAGTCGTGATCTGTATGAGGAGAGACAGAGGATCAAAGGCGCCAAAGCCATTGATGAAAATGCGCATAAGTTACGTGAACAGCTAGAAGAGGAGCAGAAGCTGAAGGAGAGCTCGGCGTGAACGTGTCAGCTATTAACGGAATGGTGGGCGTTTCAACTGCTACAATGTCTTTGGCGTTCAACACGTTGAAGAAATACCCAGATTATTTAGACATATAGTAAAAGTTTGGTCAGTCGCCGATGGATATTAGAAAATGAGCAACGATCTTAATCATCCAACCACCAACATCTCCCGTGGTCCACAATACGTGATTCGAGTACTGTGATGATCTTTAGTCCATCTGGTTGGATAATAAAGGGAAAAGGGCAGGTTTGACATCATGGTCCGCGAGTACTGCAGCACCGAATGCAACGACATTCGGATCTCGTCGATTTGAGTAGAGAAACGCGAACATCATGTTCAGACGTAACCCTACAAATAGATAATTCCAAAATACGGTGTCTTTTTGATGGCTGAAAATTAAAAAATTTCACCTACGTCAGGGGAGCTCAATTGAGCAGAAGCCCTTCTGTGATGTCTTTCTTTGAAGTTTCTTCAGACTGTAGTGAGTGGGTTATGCTTGAATATCTACTCGTTATGGAGGGGTTGGTCGCAGGGGAGGGGTCGCCATAGATAGGCGAGCGAGATAGGTAAGGTAGCAAACGTCAGGTGGTACGGCTACCGTCGGATGGCAGCGGTGAAATTTCCGTCGTTGTCTTTTTCAGCCTCTTTCATTGTTTTCTCCCACTAAGAACCCGACTCCCGACGACGTTTGCACCGTGCTGGCCAGTTAGCAAACTCGAATTATGTCCGACCAAGTCAACTCATGCTCACATGACGAATCTTCTTCCAGCGACTGGCGTATCACAAACAGTGTTTGCCTCTTTCAGCAGCGCAGCTTGCCCTCTGGCCTCCCCTGTTTGGACAAACAAACGCTTTCCGAGCCTAGGTAGGCCGTGGCGTAGCCTGCGTCCGAACGTGGAGGGCGTAAGCGTACAGTATGTAAAATTCATCGAAATCAGTCCCAAATTGCCCCATATAGTATGACATCGTTCATGCAAGCAATAATAATGCTCTGCAAAATCTGTGAACCGCATGGATGTGGATATGGCTATCTCCCACATACGTCTAGTGCCCGCTGTTACCCTTCTTCCGCACCTTCCATTTAGACACTTGCAAGTTCCACCCTACGCGGTCCCAAGCAATTCACTAGGCGAGAAAAAACGTGTTGATACGCTGGCCAGAATTCTCTGACTCAACTTTGGGATATAAAGGTCTTCTGACATCTCCTTCCTCTTTCTGGATATCTTACTAGTTCACTTTTGTTACGTTTTGGCCAGGAAATTCTTTCTTCTGCCCATTACTGACTCCCCTCTTCTTTCAACTACACCCGATCTTTGTTCAAATAGCAACATATCAATCAGTTAAACATCCACAGGCGATTTGCTAATTTCAATACGCAATGGCCCCATCCGCAATCACCCCTCCACACGCACATGGCGTTCAGCAAACTACTGAGCTCACAGCCGAAGCTGTTGCCCAGAAGATTGCTCAAACTGCCCCAGGAATTGCCAAAGCCAATGGCCTCCAAACCACTCCCGAGACCACTCTTGCGCCGCTTGATGCATCTAAACTCGTCTTCACCCGAACGAAAACACCTATGACTGTTCCTGAGCCGGGAGATCCTATTATCGCAACTGCTTCGCAATGTACCGATCACATGGTGACTGCGGTCTGGAAAGCCGGAGTGGGATGGGCTGCACCTGAATTGAGGCCATATGGCAACCTGTCTCTTGCTCCTACTGCTTCTTGCCTCCACTATGCTACTGAGTGTTTCGAGGGAATGAAGATGTACAGAGGTTGGGATGGTAAGCTGAGGTTGTTCAGGCCTGACTGCAACGCACGACGGATGGTGAGCGTCCATGGATTAGATATCTCTTCATAGTGATAGGTGGCTAATTTACTCTTAGTTGATTTCGTCTACACGTATTTCTCTCCCGGGCTTCGACCCTAAAGAGGTTGAGAAGTTGATCATGGCATTGGTCTCGGTTGACGGCGAGAAGTGGTTGCCAAAGTCCCGTCCTGGAACCCAACTTTACCTTCGACCAACAATGATCGGTTCCGCCGGTGCCCTTGGTGTATCAGCTCCTAAAGAAGCGACCTTCTTCGTTATCGCAACCTTCGTAAGTAGCCTGTCTATTCTGAGTTTACTATTTCCTAACAGTCGTCAGATGCCCAAACTCGAGCAGCCAAAGGGTCTCCGTCTCCTAGCATCAACAGACGGTATTCGTGCGTGGCCAGGAGGTTTTGGATATGCCAAAGTAGGTGCAAACTACGGCCCAACCTTGATGGCTACCAGAGCCGCCGCAGAACGTGGATACCACCAAATTCTCTGGCTCCTCGATGGTCAAGTCACCGAAGCCGGCGCATCTAACCTCTTCGTGGTCTGGCGCACCAAGGAAGGAAAAGCTCAAGTTATCACCGCACCACTGGACGACAAGATTATCCTCGATGGTGTGACTCGAAGGTCGATTTTGCAACTAGCGAGAGAGAGACTTACTGATGGCTCATCTGGACTCGAAGCTGTTGAGATTGTGGAGAGAAAGTTCAGTATGGATGAGGTCCACGAGGCTGTTAAGGAGGGCCGTGTAATTGAAGCATTCGCAGCTGGAACTGCGTTCTTCGTTTCCCCCGTCTCTTGTATTGGATACAGAGAGGAGGATCTCACCATCCCTATGACCCGTGAGGATAGCGGAGAATATGCTCATCTGATCAAGACATGGTTGATGAACATCATGTATGGAAAGGAGAACCACGAGTGGGGAGTTGTCGTAGAAGAGAAGCAAGAGCTATAGAAGTAGATGACGGGAGATTTTCTTTTTACAAGCGATAGACTGGTCGGATACGGCGTTGGGAGAAGTGCATTTCAAGGGGCTTTTTTGTCAATACCATAGCTTGCCGAAAACTAATCAAGAGCGAGAGCGAAATACCGAAAATTCCAATTCCCATATTACACTGCAGGTGAAGGAGATTTTGGTTGTGATAGTGTTGTGCAAAAGAGAGAATGAAGAGGGAACGCTAAGCTATTATAATTCCGCCATGTATGCCCTAATCCGGTTGGGGTTTGGTCTATTTCTCCAAGCATTAATGATAGCCATTACATTACGTGTTGTTCCTGGACTTTTTATCAGCAATGTATCTACGCACGAAGTACCGCACTTCTTTTGTCCACATACCATGATTCCGTCCAGGTGATGCTAAATATTGGTCCTTCTCGACAAGAACGCAGAGGTCTTCGCATACTATACACCCAAGATTATCTGGTTCCACAATATCGTGTCGTAATTTGATATCCTTCTACTAATCCGTACATAACTGTTTCGAGAATTGTACCATTCGACATGACTCAGTAATCGGCTTGCGCAATAGATGCCAACATCTTCGCTTGTTCTCTTTTGATCATTATCTCGAGCTCCTGTCCCCCAAGTCAGCGTAACTCAATCGCATATGTTTAAAACGCACCTTTTCTGAACTCTTCATCTTCTGCAAATCCGCCTTACTTAGATCCTCGATCTCTTCCTTCAACTCCTGAACAGTAGTTGAAAATTCCCCATCAATCAACTCCATCTCCATTTTAAACCCTTTTCGCTTCCCTTTGACCAATTCCGCCGCCTCTCCGAACTTCTCTGGCCCAAACACCTCAACACCTTGTTCCAGATACTCATTCTGTAGATCATCCCATTGTTTCCAGAGCTCCTTCAATTTCGCAGATTCGATTTCGACAATAGTACCAAATTCCGTCGTGCGTTGGCCCATATTCACAATGGCTGTAATGCACTTTCCGTTTTTCTTCGTTATGGTTTCGACTTCTTCTTCGGCGAGAGGTGCTCCAAGCGTCGTGAGGTATTCATTCGTAGCTTCACGGAAATTTTCGTCCTCGGCGTGGGATCTGGCGATTTCGGTTTTGAAGTGTCCATGGGTTGTGGAAAGTGCCGTAGCCAGTTGATCCGATATGGAAGTTCGCGCTTGGTCGATGCCATCTACGAGATTTTAGTTCGATTGTTCATGAACAATATCTCCATAACCTTGAAACTTACCAAGTAGCGTATCCATCATACCAGGTTCTGGTGTGGGTTCCTTGCGTTTCTTTCCACTTCGCACAGCTGGCTTGGCATGTTTCCTGAAAAGTCCTGCGACTGATACTGTCTTTGGTTCATGCGTCCGCTTCAGAGCCGACTTTTTGACTTTATCCTGAACTATGTGTTGAACATTAGACTTTGTTTTGGGTCTTCTTTCCAAAGCTCGATTCAGTAAATCGATCGCGATGGGCGTATCGTTGACCGATTTCTTGGTTTTGACATTGAAGTCGACCAACCGACGAATCTCCGGCTTCTGTTTTGCCATTTCGATACCTAGGCGGGTATTAAGTATGTTGCACTGTTCTTTGGTTCGTGAGGACGAAATGTCGATGGTGAAGTGACGGAAGTCGCGTCGTTTGAAAAAATACGCGAGGACTTGATAGAAGCCAAATGTAGCAAGAACAACATCTGCGGGACAGAACGTAGCGATCTTCCTCTTTGCCTTAATTCTACGCCACGCAGATTATGCATTCTCTCTCTAAACTGACCACTGTATAGGCTTTCGCTGTAAGTATTTGCAAGTGGCATCTCGTACTTTGCGCAATCGATCGTTTTGGTTCTCGGTCAAATTTTGGAATGGGAGATGTGTGTTCTTTACGATTAAAGATGCTTATGTGTATAATGCATATAGCATCATTGACGAGGACGGCTAGTTTTTAGGTTTGTGAGAACGAAATGCGGTGCCGGGAGCGGATGGGAGTTTAAATACCATTTTGCAACATCTTTGTTGACTGACTCTATGTAACCGTGAAATCCTCCCAGAACATCTTGAATCAATTCGGAATCTTTGTATGCACCGGTAGAAATTTAAAGCGGATTTCCCACTCAAAGTGTGTTCAATTTCAGTGTCTACAAGAGTGCTACAACCAGCCTCACATGTCAAAGTGAGGGTGGTCTTATTATTGGGTCTTGTTGCCCGTCATGCTTAACTGAAAGAATCTCGGGTTGGGACCAGAATCAAAATCAATGTTCACGCCTTATCGAAAGTTAGGAGAGAATGTTGTTGAAAGTGAAGTATTCCCCGAAAGGTTTTATTGCATGTCGACATTTCTATCCTGAAGCTATTATAGTCAGAATCCAATATTAAGTGTAGTACACTTCTGTATAATATACTACGCTAGTACCCCAATAACGTCATAATACATCTGCAGTACGTTAGTTTCCTTTATATAAGAATTGCGACATGCAACAAAAATTTCTTGCGCTGGTTCGCCCAGCTGTTCATTCACCTTCGAATCTCGCTTAATTGAGAGCCTCCTTTTTGTGTACTACGGTCGTAAGTAAGTGAGTGACAACCTCTACCTTCGCCGGATAAACGGAATTTTCTGCTCGAGTTGCAGAAAAATATCATGACTGAACTTTAGGTTCTGTTCGCCTAGGTATACCTTAATGATTTTAGTATATAACAAAAACGAGGTTCCGGCTAGTAATCTACTAGTAGTTACCTATTATTATTACTTAGAAGATCGGAATACAAGATATTTCTACCGGCTTTATTAGTCATATATCGTAATCTATGATCTATGAGAAGATTTGTACTTGAGTTATTTTCGCTTTCTAGTAATATCTAGAAGTCAAAACGCTTTTGAATATACTCCAGTGCAACAAAGGGTATCCCAATTCCAAGATAATTATGAATTTGTAGGTAACATGGGAAGGCACAGCCCTATGCAAAGTTTCATGAAGATTGTCTTTAAAAAGAAAAAGAAAGAAAATAGCAAAAGTTCAATGCTACATTAGAAATGTTAACCTAGTGTCTAAACAGAAATTCCTTTTACTTTTTTAGGTTATTACTGGCCCTGCGACATTAGATGTCTGCTTCCACCAGTATCTGTCAATTTGAGTGACATAAGTCTTTTGGCGATATTGTATTTAACGAGTGTTTATCAACCTAACACTCTTGTTTCGCCGTATATGGCGTTGGTGGAGAAATATCTTTTACAACCAACAGATCCCAAACGGAATGTCGAATCTGATTGGCGTTTCAGCACCTGTCAAGACTAAATTATAAAGCATGTAAGAATTCTCATACTGAATAGTTGGCATCAGGGTGAATGGTAATGATAAGTTGCCGATAGGTAGGCCGAGGAGTTTGTCTGGACTGGCTTGACATCAAGCGATCATCACCCATGCATCTATTGAACTGATGGTCGTGGATGCTCAGAGACATAATCAAGAGATAAAATGTGGCTCGAGGTGGCCACTGTTAGATATTGCCACAGCTGTATATTTCCAACGTCTACCACAATAGACACGTGCACATCTGGAGCCAAATTACAATGCTTCATTTCCAGAATTACTGAAATTTCCTAGAAATTCCTTTTGGGTATCTTACTGCCTGAGTGCGTCTCAAATCATAACTCCAAACCCCAATACCCCTCCAACATCCGTTCAAATGACACTCCGTATCAAAACCTCTAGAAATATCATAGTCCCAACCTTTCTTCAATGGTTGTCACAATATCAGTCCACTCCTTCATGGCCCCATCCCCAACATCCCCACAAGCCAGTTCCTTCTCCTTGGGCCCCAAAACCTCAAACCAACCCTCCTCGCTCTTCCCCAACCCCCATTCATCCTCAAGTATTCGAATCTGCTTTCTCGTAACCGGATGTCTCCACATCGCCGTGTTCATTGCCGGCGCAACAACTATCCTCTTTCTCTTTCTCTCATTAACGCTTTTAGCCTCTACCAAGCCCGTAGTGTCCCACGCCCGAACCACACTAGTCAAGATGTTATCACTAAACCCGCCTGTGATCTTCGCGAGAGTGTTTGCGCTTAACGGCGCAATCACCATTATATCCGCCCATCTTCTCAGCTCAATGTGCAAAATAGGGTTCCCGCGAACCCAGGGGATGTTCCATTCGTCTTCGTCATGGAATGTAGCAAAGAGGTTTGGGGACGAGAGGGGAAGCTCTGGTTGTTCGTGAGACTGGCCGCGAAGAAAGGCGGAAGCGGATTTGGTAAGGAGGAGGATTATAGAGAGATTCTCGTGATGAGCTAGAGCGCCAAGGATGTTTGGGATTTTGATTGTTGCTACTGAGCCGGATGCTGCGAGGAGGACATGGGCTCTCCTGTCGTTGGCGTGGTCTGAAGCTTTAAAGGGTGGTTGCATTTGATTTTGGACCCGACTCTTTGTGGGTTCGCTGAAAGTGTTTGACAACATCTTTCAAGCTGATTGATGGCCCAACAAGTCTGGGTATTCAGGGAGGGCGTTGGGGAATCATAACTGCAAAATATCATACAATCTAGGAAGCGTGATGTTGTTAGAGAAGTCCCTCGGTACATCTCCAGCATATTTCAGCCTTGCAACAAATTACTCATCGCCGATTGGTCAACCTTAAAAAGTCACCCAATATTCCATGATCACATCACCAACATTTCTCTCGTCACCTCACAATCACAACAAGCAAATATGATCGCAAGACCCTTTATAACATCGGTAAACGTCTCGAATGCCCCAAGTAAATGAGAGACTAATTCAAATCCAGGCGCTCCGCCAAACCGCCAGACCAACCTTCTCCAAACTTCCCACCCGATTCGCCCCAATCGCCTCACGATGGCTCTCTCAAGAAACCCGCTCCGCAATCGACAAAGCAGTTGCTAGCGCCCCGGTGGTTTTATTCATGAAGGGTACACCAGAGACACCTCAGTGCGGGTTTTCTCGAGCGACGATTCAGATTCTGGGATTGCAGGGCGTGGATCCGGCGAAGTTTAGTGCGTTTAATGTGCTTGAGGATGAGGCTTTGAGACAAGGTATACAAATCTCCCAGAGTGGCAGTTGTGGAAGGGAATGGGAAGATGTTAGGAGTAAACGAAGCTAACAAGCTGGCAGGTATCAAGGAATACTCCGAATGGCCTACGATACCACAATTATATCTCGATAAGGAATTTGTGGGTGGATGCGATATCTTGGTCAGCATGCATCAGAATGGGGAGTTGGCGAAGATGTTGGAGGAAAAGAAAGTATTAGCACCGGCCGAGGACACGCCTGCTTCGGAATAAAGAGGAAAACAAATTTGTTTGTATGATATCAGGGAAATTGTATTATGGTATTGTAGGTATAGTCGTATATTATCCAATTCTCAACTACTCAAGCAGCGGAATTGCTTCTGGGTCTTTGCGCAGGCCTTTTCTACACAATCTTCTCAGTACACTATGCTTCCAACCCGATCCCATTCTCTCTACCCCTCCAGATTCCGAAATATCAACAGCCCAACTTACACCCAAACGACCAATCGATCTTACACAAGCTCGTCCACATCCAAATATCAAAGGCATTTCTTCGATGGACACTTTCTCACTCCCATGCCCTTTCTCTTTGAGAGAAGCGACTGTCATGAAGACTGCTATGATATCTTTCTTCCACCATGAATAGTTGCTTATGGTAGTCGCCTTTTGGATATGAACAGTGAGCTTATAGCCGAATTCCAGGTTACGAATGGTTACGGATCTAGCGAAAACTTAGTGTCCTATGTTTCTATCGTGAGTGGTATAACAAACCTCTGCGCACCCTCACTCGCCAAAGCCATGTTAATGACTTCCAGTACATCTTTTCTGAACTCCTTATTTCCAATCCCAAGCAAAACCGCACAGCCATCACTCAAAGCCCTCGGATCTATACGCGGTACTGCGTGACAAAGATGGAGTGAAGTGCGTTTAGCCACCGAGATCCTAGCTGAATAGTTGTCTAATTTTTGTGCTCTGCGAAGGATTAGCTGTGCTACCTTGAGTAGGTGTGTGGATTAATAAATACTTTAGAAGCGAGAGGAAGTCTGAAGTTGGAAGTGAGCGATCGGTCGATAATGAATTTTGACCTTTGTCCAAGGACCTAGAATTAAACACAACAGCTGGCGCCATCTTGAATCTCTATTTGCCTCTCAAATCTAAATTGTCGTAATAAAAATAACTTGCAAGCAAGACTCGAGAAGATAAGTAATAGTATTCTCAACACACATGTATTATCTCCTAGCCAGCAGGAATCATGAATCCATAAACAAAGAACGAACAGTTAAAACACTCAGACATTAAGCACAGTAACAGTTCTTTGTTCCCTCGTGTCACCGAGTCCCTATATAACTATTAGACAAAAGAGTCACATAACCGCCTTGCCCTTCTAAGATCCATCACACGCGACAAACATTTCCTAATCCGGAAAGACATCGATTTCAAAACCAAGAGAGCGAATCTACTGGGAACTATGAAGCGCGCGCTTGTGTGAAAATCAAGCGGTCCCGGTGAGTTGGTTGAGATGTGAATATTGTGTGGTGTGTTGGGCTGTTGGCTAGATGTTGGTGTTTGAAGAGAGTGGATACCTCGATGTTGGCTTGGCTGGTATGGGTAATGAGGTATATCTGGGATGGAGAAATAGCTGAAAATCTCGGGACATTATTGAAGAGAAGCCGAGACGTGTCTTGTGTGAGAAGATTAGTCGTAGCATCACAATCCACCAACAATCACATTCACAGTCAGAAGATCCCGATGAGCATTGCCCAAAAATATCACAAGCCAACTCACGAAATCATGCTTGTGGAATAGAATGTATTCAAGTGTGTACCATATGGTATTGCACCAGGTGCAATCACTAAGGTCTAATATTTACAGAGAAGTGTTATTTTCAAGAAAGATTTGAAAATGCCCATGCAAACCCCTTCTATCCCAAATTGGGAACCACTGTGCTCCTGGCACCCAAGATCATCTGACCATGTGAGATCTTGATTTTTACACCCGATGCTTGAATGCCTCCCATTTTCGTTAAATGTCATGTCTAGTCAAAAGAAAATCGTTAAGTCGGCTTGCGACGGTAGCTAATCCTGGGAGATCGACTCATAGGATGTGTGTAGATGTTGAAGGATCTAGTTGAACCACCATGACATCTCCGCGTGTCCAATGGTCAAATAATCGTCGGCCAACGCGCCGAAAGCGGCGTGGGATAGATCAAGAGACATGCCGTCACAGCCCGGGCATTTGTCAAATACATATGCATTGACAGTCTTGCCGTTGTACGAGATGGTGACGCCCTTGTTGCAGTATGGGTTGTTGTTGGGGTTGGCACCTTCCTTCTGCTCCATGAGACCCTTGGCCATTGCGACAATCGGAACCTTGGTGCCATCCACATCCTTTCCACAAGACCCAGTTCCAACAGTGTCGTAGTAGGTTGATTTACCAGTGCAAGGGCTGGCTTGGGTACATTGACCTCCAGAAACAGTAGCTCCACCTCGGTCACCAAGAAGAGCGCCGGCTCCTGAGCCAGAGGATGGTGAATTAGCGGCTGGGGCAGCTGAAGTTGCAGCTGGTGCAACGGCGGTCGTTGAGACTGGAGACGGAACTGGGGCCGCTTCATTAACTGGAGGAGCTTGTGGTGCATTAACGACTGGAGGAACGGACACAACTGGCGCAACACTTGCGACAGCTGAAGTGACCAAGGTGGTCGCTGAAGGAGGTGGTGGTAGAGGATCCGATTTTGGAGTAGGCGCTACAGAGACGGAAGTGGAGGATGGTTGCTGCTTCCCCTGCTCGAAGAAGTTTGCATCGAGTGGAGATGGGTTGGCAGCGGCAGTAGTAGGGGCAGGTTTGACTTCAGGAGTTGGAGCAGCTTCACCCTCTGTAACCCAGATCGTAGTAGTAACGCCGATGGTGGTGGTGGTAGATTCGTACATGGTGACGATCACCACCGGAGGCTCGGCCTTTTTGACATGATGCTTTTGATGTTGGTGACCGTGAGGTTGAGCGATGGCGGCGGTTGCGAACAATGCGCCAGCAGCGAAGATTGCAGATTTCATGATGAAAGTGGTCGAGAGACTTTGTTGATGTTCTAGAAAGAAAGGTCGCAAAGCAAATTCTTGAATAAATAGTGCAGCGAGGCGGGATCGGTCTTTGTCTTTGTTTGTGTGTGATATGTCTGCCTCAAGCGACTATGATTTGGGAAGCTCAATGATGTGTTTACGAGGTTGAGTGGAAATGACGGTGATGAGTGGTGAGAAGTGTTATCTCGGTGAAAGGAATGTGTTGAAGAAATCTAGCCTTCAAGAGAAAGAATGTGTTGTGATGGAAAACAAAACGAAACAAAAGTCGGCCAGACAAAGCGAGCGGGCTGGTCTTTGAAGGTTCGCAGGAGCGGGCGAGTGTGCGAGCTGCAAGGTTTCCAGCGGCGGAATGCCAGGATCTCCCTGGCCCTTATCCATTATCGATCCATTATCGGTGGTTCCTGGGCTAGCCGAACGGGTGATAGCTTGCTATTCTGGGGCGCGGTGGCTTGGCAGGTCAGGAACGCGAGAGGGCCTGTCACGCCTTTCTCAAGCGGGTTGGTTGGAAGTGAGCCCCCAGGCCTAGTCGGGCTTTTCTTGTGGTTCCCCTGTGGTTCTCCAGGGCTCCCTGTGAGTGATTTTTCTTGCTGCAGTCATCACTTTTCCTCCTACATGCGCGGGAGTCATGTACTTGTATGGCTAAAGGAGTTGATCATCCACGCTTCCTCCTACTCATGTTCGCACGGCATACCTAGGTATGGAGTACAAACGAAATGGTCGGCAGGACATATGCGCAGAGCAGGAGTCAATTGGTACGAAGCAAGCACTCACACTCACAGCGACCGAGTCTGTTACGAGACAGCTGGACATCTGCGCATAGGTAAGGTACCGTTCGTACCTATTCACTCCGCCACGCTGAGGTCTCAATCCAGCCCTGAGCCCGACCTGGAGCAGCCAAGCGCTCCAGCAAACGAGCGTCGGGAGCGGAGAGCGGAACAAAGTTGACGATCCGGCAGTGGAGAGAGTGAGAGAGTGAGAGAGTGAGAGAGTGAGAGAGT